>NC_089823.1:125427411-125729911 GCF_035046505.1 Tiliqua scincoides | reverse complement strand
TGGGACTGTTTACTCGCCTCTTACAACAAGTACAGCCAAACTGAGGGCTTATTCTTATCCCCAGCCCCCAGGGGACTGCGCTGGCCAGGCAATAAGTATCACAGGTGTGCCTTATGGCATGTTTGCGACACTGTGCACTGGTGCTGAGCCAGCATGAAATGTTCAGGATTGGGCCCTAAATGGGCTACCTGTCCCAAAAGGGCTCACAATCTAAAAATCAACCTATTTCCTAGATATAATCTTCCCCCGATAGTGATGGGCACTGGAGCAGAGACTAGGGCATCCACAGCACAATCTCATGCATATCTACTCAGAAGTAAGTTGCACAACAGGAAGTTCAATTTGCAGCCTTATCTCCTGGAGTGGACTTTTCATCTTGAGAAAATGCATATCCAGCACCTGTACCAGAGACGTGCAATGAGGTCCAGGCCAGGAGAGGCAACACACACTCACTCTCCCCCACTTAAGCTTAGTCTCTGAAACTGACTATCTCTCTCCACCCCAGAAATAAATAAATAAGCCTCAGTCTCTGGAGCACACACACTCTCTTTCTTCTCCCCCCAATACATTTTTTAAATACTCACCTTTTTCTCTCCTACTCAGAACTTGGGAGATCTCAGTACAGGGCTCCTGAAGCAACTAGAAAATGGCCGCTCCTGTTGTTTCGGAGAGCCAACCTTCTGCGCAGGCTCTTCCCTGCTGTTTTCATGGTGTTTTTTTAAATGGAAGAGAGGCAACTCTTTCTGCTGCCTCCACAGAACTTAACCATGCAGACATCTTCCTGGTTTTTGATTGGCTAACCAGCTGTCCTGCTTTTTGTTTTTTACTTGAAGCTAGCTATGAATATAGCCCTAACCTGCTGGAGGCATATCTTTCTAATGCTTCCCAAGAGTCTGTTGACATAAGTGCTATCTTTTTTTAATTACTGGGGAAATGGAAGCAGTTCTTCCTGGTGCCCCTCCTCTCCAGGAATGCATAGGCATTCCTACCATCCTCGAAAGCCACTATAGCTACTGGGATGATTGGCATCTCTCCTTATTCCCTCCGTGTGTGTGTGTGTGTGTGTGTGTGTGTGTGTGTGTGTGTGTGTGTTACTTTAAACGGGCTGAACTGAGCAGAGAGGAGCAGCTTTGGGAAGGGAAAAGGTAATTTTAAAAAAAAAATTGTTGGGGCCCTCTATTTTTAGGTTATGTGAGGCTGTGCATCCCTTGCCTACCCTGACTGCACATCACTGGCCTGTACTGCAGGTGTGTTTCTTCCTGTTGAATTGAGGCAAATGGCTTCCTTCCTTTTGCCCCTTACTGCACATGTAAAATTTTCCTATACTAACAACGTTTGTGCGCATGTAATTTTACTATATAAAACACATTCAGGAACAAAAACAGAAGTTTACTGAACTTCAGAAGTTTACTGACCAGGCCCAAACAAGCCTGGTTGAAGAAGCCAAATTACAACACTAAGCAAGACTTGCATCATTCAGTTTAACACATTTGATTTCTTTTGGTCAAAGTGCATGTTAAGTCAATGAAACCTTCCCTGAATCTGTATGCATTTCATGAAAAATGGAAGCTACGATCATGAGCAGAGGTAGGATGAGTAGCAAAATAGGATGTTGTTATTGGTTGTTTTCTCATTCAGACCACCTTCCCTAACTGCATTTCTTCACAAGGTGGAAAATATGTGGATCTGTATCTTTCTCACAGTCTGTTGTGGGACAGAGGGAGACTTGGACAATGACATTTTAAAGTGAATAGCAAGATGGCCAGCAAGGAAAGAGTTAAGCACTCCTCCTTTGCTTGTTTTTCTTTCAGTCTTATAATAGCATCCAATGGCAACTTATGCTAAACTAAATAGAATCTTCCAATGAATGTGTAGGTAGGCCCTTCAGTCTCTGTGCTAACAATCCTGGGCTCGATGCACTGGCTTACTGCTGGCACGCAGTGTCGCAAATGTGCCATAAGGCATGTTTGCGAGCCTTATCGCCAGACGAGCGCCCATGCTAGCCAAGCGCTGGCCGGCGTTGGGCTAGTGCCAGGTGGGCGCTGGGCTAGCACTGGGCGGGCGCCTGGCCTCCGCCGCTCGGCAGTCGCATGGACCACCAAGCCCCAGCACAGTAAGCAGGGGTGGGGAGTAGGTGGGGAGGAGGTGTTCCAGGGAGGGGGTAGGCAGGTGTAGGGTGAAGAGAGGGTGGGAGGAGGCATGTGGAAGGGAGGGAAGGAGGAATGCCAGGGGGAGGGAGTGGGGAGGGAGGAAGGTGGGTCTGGTGGAGCTCCATTCCACCAGATCCTGTCCGTTTGTGTGGGGCTTGGCACCCTACATGAACGTCTTTATCTTTTGAGTAGCCCCTTTGCAGGGCTACTTCCCTTACCTGGGAGAAGGGGACAAAAGTCCAAAGTCCCCTTCTCCTGAGGCGCCACCTGCGGTAGCCTGTGGCACGCAGAATCCAGGGGCAGCTGTTTTCGGTCCCGCTGAAGCTGTGTGCCACGGGAGCTCAGGATTGAATCGTCAGTACTCTATTTCTACTATCTATTTCTTATCGTACTCTATTTCAGTTGGTAATGTATAATTCTTAAATATTATTTTTGGAAGTGGAAATTAAGCATGACATTCTCTTATATTTTGTGGCAAATACCTGAATAATTCCACCCTTTCTTTTCAGTACTCGTTCAACTCCGGATCAATTGAGTGGCAAAGACAGTGGGAAAGGAGACAGTGAATGCAATGATAGTGACTCTGATGTTAGCAGGGAGGGACTGAAGAAATCCTCAGCAGAAATAATTGAGAAGCAAGTTGGTGAGTTGAAAATCATATCATGTGTACTCCATAGTGAATCACTTTGTGCTCAGCGATTCTACAGCAGAATGTAATTATATATTTTTATATATTCAAAATAAATGTTTTATGTATTTATATATAATTTTAATGTTTTTATAATTATTATATAAAATTATTATTTAAACTACAATTCAGGAAAGTCTGATTTACAGTTGGATAATAGTGGCCCAACTCTTCTGCTGGCGCTGACTGCCATGAAGCAGTAGTAAAAGGTGCTTCAGCATTGCATGAAGGGCACTGTTGTTTATATTGCCCTGTGAATCCCTACTCAGAAGTACATCCCACTGTGTTCACAGGGGCTTACTTTCAGGAAACCCTGAAAGGATTGCAGCCAATTGCAAACCCTATAGGATTGCAGCCAAAATCACAGGGAAGGAGGACATAAAAAAAAATAATAGCAACCCTGGGAAGCTGCACTTTTGAGCAGAAAAGTCGTAGTGTTTAATTCTTTCTCCACCAACTATTTTCACACTTAAAATTACCCTCATCAACCTGTTTTCTTCCTTTTGGGTTCTGTTGTTGTTAAGAATACTTATATATACAGTTTTTCAGCCAGAGTAGTTAATAAAGTGGTTTACATAAAAGCCGTGGATGGCAGTTTTTTCACATATCCCGGACTGGAGAGGGAGGAACGGTGTATTCAGTAGGTTTCATATTTTAAAAATTGGTCACTTATATTTAATAAAGTGGCCCAAGTTAAACCCAATTGCAATCTGGTGTCTTCGTTGAGGGGTGTGAAGGTAAATAGAATGACAGATACAGGAGAGTGGCAGCAAGATGCAAGTATCTTGTTGACTTCATTGGTGGGCTGCTGTGTGATACAGGAAACTGGATTAGATGGACCCTGGGTCTGATCCATTGGGGCTCTTATGTTCTTATAATAAAGCAAACCAATCAATGGTTTCCTGTCCCCAAAGGACTCACAATCTTGAAAAAAAAATACAGAAGAGACATCAGCAACAGTTACTGGAAAAGATGCCATGCTGGGGCAAAGAGTGACTGTTCTTCTCCCCCTGCTAAATAAAAGAGCACACCACTTTAAAAGGTGCCTTTTCCCTTGTTATCAGGGGTTACATGTTCTAGATGCATGTTGACAACAGCAACAGCACTGATAACTGTGATGCAAAAAATTGCCAGAAGGAAACGGATTAAGCACCTCCACCCATCACAGGGCAGCTTTTTCAATCAAAATCTCACCTCCTGATTCTCCTTTTCGTTAGAGAAGCTTATAGAGCTTTGTTACACATTCTTGCACATAATGTCTTGTTTGTCCTTTTTCTTTGGATAGAAGCTGAACAAAAGCGTTTATTTTCAAAACTATAACTTCAGTGTCTTGCTTCTTTTCCAGGAACTACAGCCAAGAGATTGTCATGCAGAGATCCAGAAAACTATAGTGGGCTCCACCTGACCTTGAGAAGCAAAAGTCTTCCATTTTATTATGAACATGAAGGTGCAATTTCATGTACTGCTGCTCAGATTTATGGACATCTTCCTCTGCTGAGAAAAACTCACTTTTGTTCTGAATTCCCAATACAAAGTGAAGGCTGCTCTCCAGTCCAGACCAAAATACTGGAAGATGTTGGTGAAAGAGGGCTTCATGGCAGGACAAACTCAACTGCTTCTTCAAGCCAGTACAAGGAATCAAACTATCCTCTACAGAACTCTTTCTCAACTAATGTCTCTGAAATAGCAACATCATTTTGATAGAATAAGAAAAGAAATTCAAAGAGTCTGCCGAGGTTTTTTATATACATGATGCAGCCAAAAGTCAACATCCTTTAGTCCCACTGAAATCAGTGGAAATCAAAATATGCTTCACTTTGGTTAGCCCATACCCTCTGTGTGAAAATTGTTGCTAGTAGAGATCTAGAAATGTAAATCTGTCTTTAAGTTATGACACAAAACACTGACATCAAGACAAATTTCTTTCTGCATTCATTTTTATAATTTCTGAGAGTTTATATGTAAAGTATCACAAGAAACAAACAGTTTTATTGTTAAAGGTAGAAGTTCAACAGTGTGCTTTATATATTTTTAAATAATTTAGACCCGGGACAAAAAATGAGCATTTATGAATGACTTGAAAATCATGCAGTCTGGTCTGTTTCTGCTGAAAGCAGTGATATTTATTTTATTAATAAAAGCAATTTCCATCAGTTGTTAGATATACATAAATCCTGAAGCTGGACCCATGAAGACAAAAGACTCTGTAATGAGATATCAAGAAAGGGTTATAGTTCAGTTCAGTACAGGATCATCATTTTTCAATTTCTGGTCTTATGGGTTAAGAGGCTATTGGGCATAATACAGAACTGCAGGAGCTCCAATGCCGTAGTAGCCCTCCTTCAGGGAATAGTTTGCATTAAGTTTTTAAGTGTACACCTGTAAGTGTAAGGTTCCGTACTGATTTATTAATTGACCTTCCTGATTAATCAGTTAAAAGCACTGCAGTTGGCTAAAATATTCAACATGACCAATGATGGGGCATTGTCCACAAGCTGTCAGTGTTAAACTCTTGCAGTTCTCCACTTGGTTCAGGGCTGCAGCCACCAGAATATTATGGCAAGCACAGCTTCTCCCACTTTCCCCCCCATTTCTGCAGCCTAACCTGACCCTGGTCTGGGAAGGGTCTGCTCTAACCCACACAACTTAGAAGAAAGCTACATTGTGGATGCTGCTGGGTGCACTGAGTATAAGTGAACATGCATTCTGCCCTTCTTGTGCTGAGCAGTCCCAGCACGCTCTGCTTATCTTAATTTTAACACATTTTTGCCTGGCCCGTAGGTGTACATATTTGGTCCCTGTTGTGTATATGCAATGTTGAGCAGAAATGTCTTAAACAAGAGTACATTGAAAAAAGGGGGCAATCCAGAATCGAAGGCAAGGGGGGGACAGGCTCTAGATTGCTGCACTCTGTCTCTCCTTGCCCACCTGGCTGATTTCCTAAGTAGCGAAGTGGGTGGGGGGAGCAAGTGTATACTATACACTGGTGAAGCTCTACTCACATGCTATCACATCTCCAGCATTTCTAAGGCTCCCTCATATTGTGTAGCCTTTCAGGGCATTTTGGAGCAACCTGCTGTATTCACTTCACAAGGGTTTACTTTTTCTGCCACTTCATTTGCATTGGACGTATTGCCTACCTTTTAGAATCAGCGAGTTGGTAGTGACCTGTAAGATGATCAAGTTCAACGCTTGCAGGCTGTTCACAACATTCTCCAATAGATAGCTATCCAGCTTCTGCTTAAAGTCCATGTATGATTCCTCTCTTTTTTTCTAAAGGTCAGAACCAGCCTGAGAAAAGTGCAAGTCAAGGTGAAGGTAAAGCAAATGAAGTGATACTGCTTAAATCTTCCCATCTTATCATTTTTCTGCTCAACATGCTCTCCAATAGCTGTTTTTCACCTTCCAAGAAAAAGACGGGGAAAGTTTTTATGGATGCTGTCATCCCTGACTGAAATTAAAACAAATGTTCAGTACTTATTTGGAAAATATTATAGGTTACCAAGAGTGAAATGTTGTTTGTAATAGTCACATCTTTTAAGATTTCTCTTCAATAGTTATTTTTTTTTTTATTCTAGGTTTAGTCATATATAAAAAAGTATTTCTATAGAAGAACTGAAAACACCTGTCATTTTGAGTCGAAACTCACAGGGGATTTCTTTGTTAGTTTTGTTGCAAAAAAAACTCATTCTGTCAACATTTTTTAAAAAAACGCACTCATCAGTGATTTCCAAGCGTCTTCTTACATCAAGTTGCATGGCTTCAAGACAGTGATGATTTTTTTTAAAAATGTGACTCTAGGGAAGAAAATAATCTCAGGCAAATTATTTATTAAAAATGTTGATTTTAAAGACGCCTTTTTTGGTCCTGGTAAATCTGTTTGAGGGTGTGCTGCAGAGGTGTGTTCCCACAATAAACAGGAGGCTGGAGGTACTGCTAAGCAAGGGATGAAAGGGCAGATCACCTACTCCTAGTCTCAGTGCAGCCTTGAAAGTCTGGTCTTTTCAACCCCTGAAGTACTCGGGCTCTTTTTGATTCCACTTAGAACAAAAACAGCACTTCAAAACATAGATTTCTCAGTAAAAACATAGAAGATTCAGTTGAAATTTTTCCATTTTTGTTCACTCACAATAACAATTTTCTATTCAGTAATCGGAAAATGATAATAGTGCATGGTTTTTGTGATGTCCAAATACAATGCACATAGTGGGTGTGACTATGTTGTTGAATAGTCTCAGTCTCCATGGGAGACAGACCAATCCAAAGGAGTTGTATATAAATTAACTCTTGTGCATACACATTCAAATGATATCATACCATGTTCCCATCTGAACAGTTTCTTAACGTCATTGGTGGTGATATGTCTGAGGTGCTGACTTCCCAGACACGTTCAGGTTACAATTTGGATAATGCTTTTTACCTTTCCATTTGCAAGCTGGCAACTGCCCACTAGCAGCCCAATCCTATCCACACTTTCCTGAAAGTAAGCCCACTGAATCTAATGGGACTTACTTCTAAGTAGACATGCATAGGATTGGGCTATGAGTTGTTATAGTCCTGAGAGCTACTTAGGGAAAGAACTGCAATGTGTTAAATAAAAATTATGCATTTTTCTAGTAAGGAAAATAATGAATTATATATAAAAGTAAAATAAATAAAATGTGACCAATATGTAACAGGGTTCCCCAGCCCTGTCCTAGACCTTCATTGAACCTTAAAATTGTATGATCTGGTGCTGGTTGTGTTTTATTATTTTCTCTCACTGGATCTGAGGGGTTTTATCTAACTATGTAAATATGAAGCAGCAGTCCTGCGAAGTCCTGGGGGCCACACTCCACCCCCGTCTCAGTTACTTCAGTGCCTCTGAAGCAAGGAGGCAAAAGCACCTCCTGCCCCGGAGAGGATTCTATTTTACAGAGCAGGTCCTGAATACACTGAAAAACAGTAGGTCCTGGACCTGCTCTGAGCACATTTTCATTCTGCTGCAAAGCTATGGTTCCTAGTGGGCCTGCAATTGTTCTTTAATCCTTTTGGTACCAAATGGCAAGAAGGGTGTGTAAATTATAATACAGATTGAGTATCCCTTATCCAAAGTGCTTGGGACCAGAAGCATTCTGGGTTTTGGATCTTTTTTCAGATTCTGGAATATTTGCATAACAAGATGTTGGGGCTGGGACCCAAATCTAAACATGAAATTTATTTTTGTTTATGTACAACTTATACACATAGCCTGAAGGTAATGTTTTCCCTTGGGGACACTAAATAAAGTGTCTGATGTTTCCCTGCGTTTTGATTGAGATCCGTCACATGAGGCCAGGTGTGGAATTTTCTACTTCGTGTTCCACTTCATGTCCATGCTCAGAATGTTTTAGATTTTGGAGCTCTCCATATAAGGGATACTCAACCTGTTTTTGGAATATGCATTTAGGATCAATTCACAGCTAGACTTACAAAACTTCTGCTGCTCCTCTTTCAACTGTCATTCAGAAAATATAGACCCAATACATTTTTTAAAAGCCCAACAGCTTGAGAGAAAATGCTAGACTAGCTGTAGAAACAGTTGGCAGAGGCAGCCAGCATTCCTGTGTGAATTGAGACACTGAAGACAAAACTTGGCAGCTGGCCTACATAAGAAGCAAAAGGGCTATTGAACATGGAGTTTTGCAAATGCATCACAATTCCAACAATGGTGTTACAAAAGCATCTTCTGATGCAACATGGTAGCTTAGTTTGTTTGCTGAACCTTAAAATCACTCATTTGTATTTCACGGTGTGGTGGTCTGTGGAATTGCAAATTGATTTAGGAGCTATTTAAGATCACAGTTGCTCATATGGGCTTGAGCAAGGAATTTTGAATGCTGATTTTTTGCTTCTTTTGGATGAACATCTCAAAAGCTCTTAAGTTGTGTGCTGATTAGGGCCAAGTGCGACATGACATGGGAGATTTGTGATTATGTCCTCTGATGTCTTTTTCTTTGATTAGAAGCAGCAGGGAAGGGGATTTGGATTTGGGCTGAGGTGTGGAGGGAGAGGGGTTAACTCCTTCTCTGAGCTGTTTCCACAATTTAGATCACTTTCCCCTGAAATGCTATTAGCTGTAGAAAGGCAAGAAGTACCCCCCCCAAGGGGTAACAGCAGCTTCAGGAGTAGCAATTTAAGTTGTGCAAATGGGATGGGAGAAACTATCTAACCAGCACCAGACTACTGGTTCAAACTGGGGTGCTTGTCACCAAACAAAAGGCATCAGAACGTCCAGTCACAGGCTTCCCTTGTCTCGTCGAGTTTGATCTTGAAGAGTTTTTGAACAAATGTGCAAGAAAGGAATCAGTGAAAGATGGAGTTGCACTTGTGAAAAGTGACTTAGGAGGCGACAGTTCTGAACTAATGTTAACAGTGTGAGCAGTTTCCCCTCACTTCCTTACAGCTTCTCCAGAGCTCCCTTTGTTCTTCAGTGAGATACCGCAGAAGAGGTTGGTAGCAAATGGAGACCGCAGATGTGTACAAACAACGTTTAGTATTGTATGGTCTTACAAAATAGAAAGCTTAAAAAAATGTGACATTCTTAGGGACAGTAACAGAGTGTTCAAGCATCTTTGGGGTGCTTTCAAAATATCCCGATATGTTATCTTGATATCCTTACAACAAACTTGTGAAGTCATAGCCCAATCCTGAACTGCCTGGTGCCCAGAGGAGCAGTGGCACCAAAATGGCTGCTGCTGCATCTTATGCACACTGGGCAACTGCCAACATCTGCTTGGCTTCTCCCGGGTAAGGGCGCAGGCCCCACAATAGGGCTGCTCAAGTCTGTGCCGGCTATTTTGATGGTGCAGAGTCTCCATGTTGGACTTGAAGGTCCATTATGGGGTCAGGATACAGTGAAGCAGAACTTTGCTAATCTCACCCCCCCTCCCCAGTTCCTTCCCTCTCCTTTCTCTGCTCACTCTCCCTGTGGCGCCAGAACACCTTTGCCCACCCTGCCTGTCCTCTCCACTGTCTGGAGCTCTCCCCCTGCTCCAGGTGGCATGTAGCAGGCCTCTAGCTGGTGCTGAGCTGGCACCAGATCTGACCTGGTGCTGACTATCACGGGTGTGCCTTACGGCACATTTGTAACCCTCAGTGCCAGTGTAGGGCCAATGCTGAGAGCTCAGGATTGAGTTTTCAGTGTTATTCTCCCCATACCGCTCCTGTGTGAATTGGGCTGCCTGAGGCCACCTAATGAGAGTTCATGGCAGAGACAAGACTCAGATGGGGAAGGACGTTTAGCCCCTTTCCAACCAGCCTATCTAGAACTTTGAAAGCTGACTCCAACTCAGCAGAGATGGATAGGTTACCTTGACTATCCGTCCTTCCTTTTTCTCTGCTCATAGCCAGTTGGCACGGTGGTTTATTGATTATTTTATGAGTTGTTTCAGCTGAAAAGTGGCATATAAATTCTGTTAATAAAGCAATAAAGGAATTGACTGACACATTGTACATTCAGTTGGGTTTAAATCCTGCCTTCCTGCCACTGCACTCAGGGTGGTTAACAATTTAAACTAAAGGCTAACAATCCAATAGTTATAAAAAGAGATCAGGAGAGATGGGGAAAATAACTGCTATGTCTCAACTACCTTGCAAAAAAAAAAAAAAAAAATGAAGACACTTTGGTAAGGAATGTTTGCTTGAAGGCTGCCTTTCCTTCAAACTTTGTCAGGTTATGATGGGCTGGTTGTGGTCTTCAAGCACACAATTCTCAAGAAACTAGAGGTGGAAGATGCAGTAAAGAGAGCGAGAGAGAGCGAGAGTGTGTGTGTGAGTGAGAGAGAGTGAGTGAGAGAGAGAGCTGATAGTCAAAGACAAGGCGAAGCCCTGATGTTATATGGATTGATGAATTGGACAACTAAAACAATGCAACGTTATATAGAACCAGTGAAGCTCCTATTGGTGCTTTGATTTGAAAAGCAGCACTACCAGGTCTTTGCCATTCTAGGCATAGCACTGCAATGCAGCTGCAATTGGACCAATAATTATCTCTCTTTGGGCTTTCCCTTGCTTGTTCAGGGAGTAAAGTACTTGAACTTGCCAGCATAGTTGGCCTTATGCATCTACCTTGTGCAAAACAAAGGAGGTCTTTGAAAACAGCATTTACCAAATGCAATTGTCAGGGTTTCTCCACGATAGCAAGTCTGCCTTTCCTGTGGATCATGAGCAGTCCTAGGGCGGGGAATATCAGGCACATGGCAGTCAAGTGAACTGTTGCTACTGCATTGTTTGTACTAACTTGCCTGAAGCAGAGCAAACAGAACTTCTCCAACTCCATTTGTCACTGATGGGGATGCTGTGGCATCAGCTGGCAGCTTCAGTAGTTTTGTTGCGATAACTGCTTCACAGCAATGAGAATATTTAAATAGCAATGTCTTCTGCACAGCGGGGCACTCATTAGCTACAGTGTATAGTTCATGGTGACTAATGGGTCTCCCAAGAACCTGGAGAAATAAGTAGACTTTAGATCAATAAATTATATTTTTTTCCAGTGATGATTTAAAAGAGAGAATGGTCAATTTGTGGGCCATGTTTTCTTAAGGGACTTTTATGGTATAATAAGCATATCACTGCCTTATCGCTGCCTCAAGCCACAGCAGATTTTAACTATGCTCAAAACAAACAGTCATTAAATCAACTGAAAGCGTTAAAGAACCTCCTATGGAGAATGTTCCAAATAAACTGAAGATAATGCAATGGACATCCCTAACAATCTGAGCAGGAACTTTTTTTGCAATATAATTAAACTCTAGTGCCACACATATTTTATGCATGGGTTTTGCAATGAACTGCTGCCCATCAGGCTCCACCACTGAGATGGCTCAGGCCAAAATATGCCGTGAGGGGCTTGTGTTTGATATGATGTCACACATTGTGCAATGCTGTTTAAAAAGTCTACATTAGATTTGCCTCTAATACATGAAATACCCTAGGCCAGAGATTCTCAAACCTCTCGGGAGTAAACCTCCAGAGATAATTCTTTGCAAGGGCAGCAACAGGATCTGCAGGATCACGTTGCTAAAGGGGCGGGGGGGTTGAAGGGTGCTGCTTTTACTTGCAGAGGGCTGCTGCAACATCCAGGAGCTGTGAGGAGCCCCAGGCAGCACTCCACAGGGCTCCCCAACTCTTGGAATGATTAAAAAACAATCAGAAACCACTTCCTGGTCCTGATCGCAAAACCGAAAGTGGTTTCCAATCCCATTTTTTCAATAGTCTAACATTCTAACCATGCAGAGGGCTGTGCAAGGATCCCCACAACTCCTGGATGGTATAGCAGCAGCCCTCAGTAAGTAAAAGTAGCCCCCTTTACCCCCCTTTAGCAACACAATCCTAGGGATCGCATTGCTCCCTTCCCCCGCCCCTTAAGGGGGCCCGAGGCCAGGGCTCTCATGATGCTCCCATTTGACAACTACTGCCCTAGGCTATTGGATGTTACTAGATTCCCCCTTACTGCTTCAGAGCCACCCTGCAGCTCTCGGAGTCTGAGCCATGGGGTTCTGGCAGCCCTCTTAGGTTCCCTAATACACGTCTTCTTGCATGCGAAAGGACTTGTTTCAGATTGAATATTAAGCCAGTGGAACTGATCTAACCCTACTGTTCCACTGTGGTATTAATAATAAGCATCTGCTATTCAGCCTAAATTTGCTAATATCATTTCTCAGATGCTCATTAAAACAGGGAAAGCTGATGCCATAATACCAGGACTGCAGCCTGAAAAGGGAGTGCAGGGAAGACTTTGTAAATCTGGTTTTGCCTTAGAACATGGTTGACTACAATGTGTCATGAATTCCACATGTGGGAGTGTTGTAGCACTAGAAAAAGGCAGAAACATCTGTCTGTGGGCTAGATTCACTGTTGCCAGGCTGCAACGATGCTTGGGGCAACGAACCAAGGCATTGGGGTTGAATGTGCACTAAAGTGATGCAACCTTATGCTTTGGATTGGGTTTGTGGTACATGGTTAGCCATCGTTGGCCTAGAACAGTGCTTTTCAACCAGAGGTATGAGTATGAACGGCGGTACATATCCTATTACCATGGCGACCATGTGACACTGTCCTGCTTAGCCTGATCCCACGAGCCGTGGATGGGATTGAGATGGTGCTGCACCAGTGGGCAAGTTGTGACTGTGTATCTGGTTGGTTCATCAAAGGAGGCATGATTTAGGGAAGGAGGGTGCAGAATGAAACACCAACTTTGGGGCAAACTGCTTACTCCTGCTCTGAAATCTCTGGTGGCACCTACACAAATGACAACTACAAATTAATTAATTAATCAATTAAAAATCTAAAAACAAACAAACCCCGTGGATTCTCATATAATTAATTAATTAATTAATTAATTAATTAATTAATTAATTAATTAATTAATTAATAACAGTGTTTATATACCGCTTTTCAACAAAAAGTTCTCAAAGCGGTTTACAGAGAAAAATCAAATAACTAAATGGCTCCCTGTCCCAAAAGGGCTCACAATCTAAAAAGATGCAAAAAGAACACCAGCAGACAGCCACTAGAACAGACACTGCTGGGGTGAGGTGGGCCAGTTACTCTCCCCCTGCTATATAAAAGAGGAGCACCCACTTCAAAAAGTGCCTCTTACTCAGTTAGCAGGGTTAAACAAATAAGCAAATAAACAAACCAAAAAGGTTGAGAAACCCTACAAGGATTCTTTATTTTTAAAACTTCCTTTTAACCTTTCTACAGGATATGGTACATTCCTCCCCCCCCCCAAAAAAAAAAATCAAAAAAAAATCTGTGTAGTAGGTTAGGATGGAAAAAAAAGAAAAGAAACTGGTCCGGTGAGCTATAAGTTGGGTGGGAATTTGAAACCAGAATTTCTCTGTTTTGCTACTGTGAACCTCTGCAAGTAAGAAAGGATCTCCTTCAGTCTTCCCTGTCCCTGTCCTATTGACATAGAACGGTTTGTTCACCTATCAAGCTCAAATTTGCCTGGGATGTGTGTTAATGTCTAACCATTTCCTTTCCCAAGGGGTGTCTGAGAGACAGTAGACAGTTCTTGTTACATTAGGAGCACAATCTTCAAATTTACCTGGGAGTAAGTTCTGCTGTACACAATGAGATTTACTTCTGACTAAATATGCATAGGCTAATATATCCTAAATTATATACATATATTTATCAGAGATTTTTTTTTTTTTTAAGTATTGCAACCTGGTCCAAGAGCTTGGGATGAAATAAGCTATATCATTTAATGAAGATTTTTAAATTTCAAAGTTGGAATATGTGATAGGAGAAGAAAACACTATAATAAAGAAATGTGAACTTGATACTTTTGTTGTATAACCTTAACACAGTGGTTTTCAAACTCTCTGGGAGAGTTTGAGAACCACTAAGTTCTTGTGTGGGCAGGAGAGGGGAGGCAGCAGGGGCGGGGGAAGGCAGCGGCGCAATCCCCAGGATCATGCCACTCAGGGGGGCTGCAGGGGCTGGGGTACACGTACTCAAGCCCCTGCAGCCTCCCGGGGGTGCATGGAGTCCAGCGCGACGTGCAGCAGGGCTCCCCGCAGCAGTGAAAGTAGATGTGGAGCGATCATGCCCTGCCGTGGAGCATGATTGCTCTGCATCTACTTTCACTGTTGCGGGGAGCCCTGCTGCAGGTTGCGCCAGGCTCCACGCACCCCCAGGAGGCTGCAGGGGCTTGGGTATGTGTGCCCAAACCCCTGCAGCCCTCCTGAGCAACACAATCCTGGGGATCATGCTGCTACCTCCAAGCTGCCTCCAAGCTGCCCTTAAGGGGGCAGGGCCAGGGCCCGCAGGCTGGGGCATCGCGACACCCCAGTTTGAAAAGCCCTGCCTTAACAGGACATAGGTAAGGGACACGTGTCATGATTTGCTCCTGCATTCCAAACCATTCTTACTAGTGTCCAAGTAATGATCCAGAATTACTGGTGAGCAAATTTGTATTATATGTTGGAACTGCGACTTTAGACTTATGACACCATATTAAGAACTCACTTTTCATTATTTGTTAGGCAATTCTCATGTTTTGGGTCACAACAAATTACAGCAGCGGTTTCCAAATATTTGGGCACCCCAATCCTAACCCACGCTGGAATGAGGAGGCCAGTTGGCCTGCCCTGTATCCAGACTGGAGTTGAGGCTGCTTGTGGCTCAGCCTGGGGCAAGGAAAATGCATTCCCCTTACCCTGGGTAATGCTGCTCCAGCTCCAATGGGGTTACTTGGATCTGCACCACCTACAAAGGTGGCGCAGATCTGAGCAACCTGGAATTGCACCAGGTCACCCAGGAGTGGGGTAAGGATCTGGTCTAAGTGCCAGATCCTGGACACATCCTCTGCTCTGCCCCAGCCAGTCGGCCCACCTACAGGCCCACCCTCCCCCTGCCCTCCCCAAGCCCCTGCACCAGCCTGACTTGTCCAGCATCATCTTACCTGTGCTCCAGATGCCAGCACATGGCACATGTGCCAACCTCACCCCTCTCCCAGTGGTACAAAAATGACTTATGGCACTTTCACAACACCTCCAGGTAGACGCATGTGACTTACACCAGTCCAAGGGCCGATCAGGATTGGGCCCTTAGTTTCTCAGTCCACCTTATCCTCCATGGTAGGTTGCAACGCAATTCTCTCTGTAACAGTGCAATGCCTTCTTGGGAGCCCCTAGAGACTGTTTCCTGGTTGTGCTGGGCCCATGACACACTTCATTGGCCGCCATGGACCCCAGAATGCTTCATGGAAACAACCAGAAGTGACTTCTGGTTTGCAGACGCAACTTCCATAAACCTTATGAGCAAGATGCCTGCTAAATGATGAGAGCATGTAAATGTGGCCTAGGGATTATTATTATTATTTTATTATTTTATTAATTTATACCCTGCCTTTTTGCCCAACGGGCACACAAGGCGGCTTACAAACAATTTAAAATACAACATTAAAAACAATCATTAAAACAATTTACAATAATTAAAAATCTAAAAACAAACAAACCCCGTGGATTCTCATATAAAAAGCAAGAAGCAAGAACGCCAGCCAGCCTGTCAACAATTAAAAGCTTTTTGAAATAAAAAGGTCTTCAGTCCACGCCGAAATGTTAGCAACGAGGGAGCAGTTCTCAATTCTAAGGGGAGGGTATTCCACAGTTCGGGGGCCACCACCAAGAAGGCCCTCTTCCTGGCCGCCACCCATCTCACATCTCTTAGTGGCAGCACAGTCAAAAGGGCCCCCCCCCCCCGATGATCTAAGTGCATGGGCAGGATTGTAGGGAAGGAGGCGGTCCCTCAAATACCCTGGACCTGAGCCATAAAGGGCTTTAAAAGTAAAAACTAGCACCTTGAATTGGGCCCGGAACAGAACTGGCAGCCAGTGTAGCCGCCGGAGCAACAGCTCGACAGAGTCAAACCGATGTGCCTCAGCAACCACACGAGCAGCCGTGTTCTGTACTAGTTGTAATTTGGATGGATGAGTTTGCATAACAAGTTGCACTTTCTCTTTTTAAAAACAATCTTTTAAACAAATTAACAGTCATAAATATATCACAAACATTTCTCATTTTTCTCTTGGACTGCTGTTGTGGGCAATTTTGTGTAAACTGGGATCTCACATCTCTGTTCTCCTCTCTCTGTTGGCCAAACTAGATATGATATGGAAGACCTGATTTTGGTTTTAATGAAAATACAGTTGAGAGTTGGTGGTGCGAATTTGATCAGAGTAGTCTGGCACAGAAGGAGATGTTTAACCCTTCCTCTTGGAGGAGTCAAAGTCAGCCTTCTCAAACCCTTTTTTTGGCCACAGAAAAACAGATATACGGACCCTGCATCTTTCCCCTCAATGATAGGAAAACAGTTGGAGGGACTGTATCTTACCTTGTCTTATCTTACAAGCAGCTAATGGGGAATGTGTTAAGCATCCCTGCCACTACACCAATCAAATTGGCAGGACTGCCCAGAGCTGCCTCTCATTACACAATTACACTAAGAGACTTTTCATGGTTTTTCTACCTCACCTTTGGTTTGCCCCTAAACTTCCTGGTGAGAGCTAACCTGTAGGAAAACCCCAAGGATGAGGTAATGTGCACTGAGTAGCAAGCTGTAGGAAGTGGCAAAAAGATCTGGGGTGCTTTTCCTGAGTCAAGGGCGGTCACCCACTACAGAACGAGCTACCCTGATCTGCTTCCCCCTCATTAAGCAACCAGCTTCAGTTTGCAGATGTCTAGGTTAAAGGTAACCCCTGACTGAAGTGAAAGCTTTGAGGTGTAATCTTTATATCCCAAAATGCAATTCTAATCTACCACAGCTCTTTCTCAATCTCCCATAAGGGATCCAAGGATAATCAGAAATAATGTATAGTGTGTGTGTCTACATGTGTGCATCTATGTTCAACCCCATCACCACAAGGTCTAACAATGACTATTAGCCATGACAGCTAAAAAGAACCTTCAGGTTTAGAGGCAATATATCAGTAAATACCAGTTTGCTGGGGAACAGACAATGGACTGGACTATTGTGGACTTCCTGGAAGAATTTATCTGGCCACTGATGGAAACAGGCTGTTTAAGTTGGACTAGATGGATCTAGCCTACATCTAGTAGGGCTGCTTTGTGCATTATGATTCTGCATGTGGCAGAATTATTAGCTTCACATAATCAGCACACCATGGGGAGTGGCATGTCCAGTAATTTCAATTATAACACAAACATATACAGTAAGCATATATAAGTGTATATTTATAAAATGAAAAGCGATGACTCTAAAATTTAAATTTGCTACAACACAAACCCACAAGCATATATAAGTGTATATTTATAAAATGAAATGCAACGCAATGATTCTGCTCAAGACTGTAGTTGATTTTTTCAAAAAATATTTCCAAAGTCTTTTCAGAGTGAAGCTGGAGTTCCAGAGCACTTTTGAAACCCCTTTGGAGTACAGTCCAATATTGTACATTCCCTTAAGCTTAAAAAACAAAACAAACCTTTGTAACATGTTTCTCAAAATCAGCCACTGGATGGCAGTCACCCTACATATCTGAAACCTCTTTAGCACCTAGAAAAGAAAAATGGAATAAGACAGCAATAAAGCCACTTGGTGGCAGCCTCAGTCTGTTTATGCAAAGCAAAGTCACTTCGTGAAAACTTATTTTGGTCTCATTCTAGAGATTTCTACAGAAAAGTGTTTGGAATATGTACTCGATACAAGACACAGATTATGTCTGGTGCTGAACAGTTTAATTGGTTAATTCATTAACAATGGTTTAAAATTGGATTATTGTCAATATTCATTGTGCAATCCATTTATGCACATCACTTGCTTCAGAAAAGGAATTTAAGATTATTTTCCAAACAATGTATTGCTCAACTCACTTTTTGTAGTTAGAGAAAATTGCTACCTTCATTAAATGACTTCAGGAAAGGCTATCTCCATATTTAAAGAGACCCTGTTATTTCCTCAAATCAATCTAGCTGAATCGCACACATTTCAAGCTATATGGTTCTTTGGGGGAATATTTATTAATTCATAATATAGCGACATATAAAAGAGAAGCATTCAAATCAGCAAATCTCTCTTATACCTGGAGGGTCAAAATCAATGGCTAGGTTTAATGGCTGTTTTTAGTCACTCCCTATGGGGAATTATTGCAGAAGAACATGTGGGATCACAGCCCAGCAAAGCAACAGTTAGATATTGCAGAGACAAAAATATTTTTCCCCATTGTAAAGTCTGTGGATTGTTTGTGATCTCTTTCTCTCCCTTCCATCTATATTATCTATATATCTCAGTGGATTGCTTGCTTGTTCACCCAATGCGAATCTCCTATGTACACAGAAGTGGAACAGTGTCATCGGTTTTATTGTTAAAGCAAAGCAGATACAAAAAAATATTATCCCTAATTTTTTTGCTTATCACTAATTTTTTTTTAAAAGACTACTGGCAACTGGCTTGTATATCTGTAATGTGGCAGCCAATTAGTCTCTGATTTAGACAGCTTCTTTACATAACTTTAAAAAAAGATGTTTTTGAAGTAGGCACATTTACATTTAAAAGTACTAGATGCCTTAGAAATGGAAAAAACAAAAAAGAATGAAAATATGGATACAGTATGGAGGGAAAATGCTACTGAAATGGGCAGGAAACAATTATAAAAAGCCCCAGTAACTCTTTCTTAAAGCAACCCTGGAATGCATTAGATTTGATCCAAATTTAACTCCTTGAGGTGAGCCCAGCGGTGTTTTTTTCAACACCACCTTTTCACTGTTTTTGCACAGAAACACAGATTCCCCAGCAGTTCACAAACAAAAACAGTTATACGAGTACAATGCAGTTAAAATATTCCTCTTTTCTCACCAAGGATCACTGCAGAAGCTTCCCCTCCCTCCCTTTCCCACCAGTTACACATTGAAGGCTGTTCCTTGCCTGTTCATTTATTTTGCAAATTAAAGAGCCTGTTTTGCTCTAATGTCAGAGGCAGGGTGTATTAAACCGACAGTTTACAAAGCTTACTCTCGCACTGGATTTAGTAGTACAGAATAGCTGCAATGCAAACATAATTAGTAACATTTATTGTATGGCTAGGAGCAGCTATGGGCACATAGAAAATTTGTGTCTGTATGTGTGGATTATATGCATATGCGCAAGAGCTATGATGCATCTGTCGTCCATTGAGAGATTAATGTCTAGAAACCCAGAGGACATTTCCAAATTACATTCACTTTTTTCCCAAAAGGAAAAAAAGGGTGGGGAATAGGTCCAAGGAAACAGGGACTACCCCTGATAAATTGATGCATATGGAAACATTGTCTGGCATGGAGATTATTGCTGAAAAGAGCTTCACCTGCTGAATGTTTTCACTAGGCTGCTGTTAAAGGCAAAGAAATAGCAAAGAGCAAGATAAGTAACATAAGGCCCACATGTTGGTCATCCAATCAACCAAAGTTTTTGTCCAGCTTGTAGCATGGTAATCCCATGTTGCTTGGTATCTGGTTATCTTTTTTCCTCAGGCAGACGAATGACAAGGTTGGTCTCAAGCAAAATATTACTTATGTTACTCAAAGGACCTTCTTTGGGGAATCTTGTGGCTTAAGGCACAACCCTAACCAACTTTCCAGCACTGGCATAGCTGTGCCTATGGGGCATGTGCTGCACCCTGCAGTTGGGGGGCACTCACGGAGGCCTCCTCAAGGTAAAGCAATGTTTGTTCCCTTACCTTGGAGTTGCATTGCCCTTATGTCAGTGGTGGAAAGTTGGTTAGGATTGCAGCCATAGTCTACTAAAGTCAATATATATATATTTCTTTCCCTTCCTTGCTGGTTTGTGGAAAGGCCCAGTAATACCAAGTCTAACCAGGACTGGCCCATCCATGAGGCCAACTGAAACAGTTGTGTCAGGCAGCTGGTGGGGGCATTTCTGTCTGCCAACTTGCCTCCACTGCTCTTCCTTCTCCTTCCACTCTCTGGTTTGGAAAGAAAGAAGGGGACAGAGAAGAAGAGAAAATATGGAGAAAAGAGGGAATGTGAAGAGGAGAGGAGAGGAGGGAAGTGCCCAATGTCCTAGCAAAGGAGTGGGATGAGAAGGGGCTGGCACATCACTGGGTAAAGAGGGAAGCATCTGGCATGCCACTTCAGGCATCAGGAGGTCCTGTGCTAGCCTTGATCTCATGCCATTTAGGGCTGCTGCCAGCTCCACCCTTTTACTGTAGTACCAGATTTTTGCCCCATTGTTGAAAGTTTAGCAGTCCTGTGACTCTACCAGGCCCCATCTCAGAAATCTCAGGTTTTTAGATGCAACTGACCTGGCAACCCTGGTTGACTCTCTAATAGGTTGTTCGTTCTGATGCGCCACTATGAAAATGTTTTCAAAAGGTCTTGGCAGGTGGGTAGCATCCATGGACCTAGCATTATTTTGCCCTGCCAGACTAACATCCCATCCAGGCTATCACCAATATTCCCCCTAAGGGCTCTGCGCTGCCATGTAGATCTCTTTGGTTGCTATATAGTGGCATGGCACGGACACACGGTTATGATGACATACATCATAGCTGGACTTTGGGAACACTGAGCTCCAAGTTGTGCAGTTGTCGCTCATCTTCAACTTGCATGGCCACACAGCTTGAAGGGAACAGTGGTGACCTCATAACATGCCCATAATTCACAATATGTATGTGTACACCTTACTCGGAAACTGTAAGGTCCCAGGACAGACTGGAGTTGCAAGACAGGTGCAGAGGGTGCGTGGCTGATGGGATTCTAGGAGTTTGCTTATGCTAGAAGCCAAGGAGGACCACGGTGACAACTTGGCAAGAACAGCTTAAGTTGTCTTGTTTCTGTTCTTGGGGGGCAATGCCTAGGGAGGCCAAGCAGTCCTTATTTCCAGCCTTATTTCCAGCGTTCCTTATTGCCATCCCTAGAATAGGGAATGGCAAGAGTGACTGGAAGTCAGTAGTTTGAACAATATGGCTATATGTGGCTGCACTGATGATGGGGAATGGATCTTTCCCTTTGCTTTCACCTGCATAGCACGCACCTAATGAGTGAGCATCAGCTTGACAAAAGAGGTGTGTGGTGATTTATTCTTAAACGGCTGGAATTGCAGTCCAGCCTTTGAGATGCCAGCAAGATAGCTAGAAGCAAACTGCTGTACAAATTTCAACACTGGGAGAGGCAGGCAGCTGGGAGTTTTTAGGTGAAATTGGGGCATAGTTGCACTTTGTGAATCTGAAGCAAGGTTAGCAGTTGTGCTATCTGAAGAAGTCTGCTTGCTTGCGCTATGTTCTGCTTGTATATTTCTTAAGAAACAGATATTGCACAGGCACCATAACAGCCCAATCATATCTCCCCACCACCAATGCAGCAGTGCCAAAAAGACCACCACTGCATCCTGTGGGGGTGGGGCGAGTGAGAGAGGCGGTGGGTATGGAGAACTCTTCTGTGTAACAATTGTTCCTTACCCAGGAATAAGTGGCACAAGCCAAAATAAGTGGCACAAAATTGCTGGCTTAGGTCTGTGTGGACTCACACTGTGGGATTGGGTCTGGGAAGGGGGTTAGGTTAAGTGATGGCCACCACTGCCAAAACCACCCCTTCCCAAACCTGATCCTCCCCATCCTGCAACTGCCCTGTTCCACCCTCCCCTTACCCCATTCAACCCTCCTACTGCATCCCGCCTTTCCTGCACCTTACCTCTGTTGGCGGTTTCTTCTGGCTGCTCTGGGGTGAGTAGGAAGGCTCCAACCTTCCTGATGGTGCTCCACCAATGTGCAAGTTTGCATGCTGCCAGTGTGCCTTTTATGGCTGATGCTGTGCCTTTTATGGCAATGCACATCACCAATGCATGAAAGTCTCCATATATTCTTTATAGATTCTGCTGCTGCCCAGCCCCATTAGAAGTGGACTGTTAGTCTTTGGTGTGCTCTCATCCAAATGAAACAATGAAACAGTTTCTACCCTGGACTTCTCATCTCTTGGGGAACTGGCGAATGCATAACCATACAAACTGGTTTTATACATGGGCCCAGCAGCACAATGCACATCACCAATGCATGAAAGTCTCAATATATTCATCCACCAAACAGATGGTTGTCATTGGGTTCAGAGGGTGAATTATCCCATGTCTACATGAAAGTCAGGGACAGCCCAAGACCTCCTGACATCTGAGGTGCCATGAAAATGCTGTCAATCTTTACCCGATGATGTGCCAGCTCTGCTCTTCCTGCACTCCAATGTTCTAACTCAGCACTACCCTCCCCTTCACATTTCCTCTTCTTCTCTGTTGCCATCTTTGTTTTTCAATCCAGAAAGAAGGAGGAGTAGAGGCAAGCAGTCAGACACAGATGGTTCCCCCCACCACCAATCTGCTGCCTGAAGCATTTGATCAGTTGGCCTCATGCATGGGCCAGCCCTAGTGCAAGTTCACAGAGTCTGAGCAGCGCCAGTGCTTCAGCTTCCAATTATCTCTGCAAAGATTTCCAAGGCCACCTGCAGCTTTGCGGTTCCGCTTTCCCACAGCTTTGAAGTGGTGGGATGAAGGATGCACCTGCCATTTTCTTCCCCCACCTTTAAAATAAAAGGGTGGTTTGAAAAAGCATAAAAATGTTCTGCAAAGATACATCACACCTTTCTAACCCTATTTAGTGAAGTATTTATCTTTGTAATTTTCAAACTGTCACTTTGACAAAAATTACGGATGAGCAAGCTGGCCTTTCCACATTTTATGTTTTCTCTTCTCATATTTGCAATTCACCAAGTTCTGCTTTGATTAAAAACTGGTGGAAATGGAATTCATAATGGTCAGTACAGGGAGAATACATTACTTCGATGCCGCAGGATAAGATTTTTTTTATTTTTTTTAAAAAGAACTAGATTCTGTTTCTGCACCTGAGAAGCTTCTCAAGAAGACTCTCCTGCTGACTTTATCACATCTGATATGCATCTTACCTTGAGACACAAAAGGAAAGCTACTTGATTTAAAGAGAAAGAGACAAAAGTCACTATACATTTTTTTCAGACACAGTAGATGAATAGTGCCAGGCAACCTGACTGCAATCCCAAGACAATAGCCAGCTGCTGGAAAAGAGGCTTTAGCCAGCCAGGATCCGCGGTTGGTTCTGTGGTGCCCTATTCTGTAAGCTAGAGAGTGCCCCTTGGGAAGGTCTGTCCGCAGACTGTAATGGGAGTACACGGCACATCTCAAAACCTCACCAAATGAGACCTTCAAGTAGGTCACACAGAAATGTGTCTAAAAATACAAACAATCGTATGAAATATTGAGACGGTACAAGAAAGTTGGAGAGGCCTGTTAAATCTTTTTGCTTTCTTACAATATCAACGGGCACACAACAATTTTTTATTTTCTCTGCCACAAATAAAAGAAAATATCTCGATTGCATCCTGTTTTTCACAGGATGCCACACTAGACATCTCAGACATACCATTTCAGTGATTTTCCTCCCCGTAAATTAAGGCTTCAATAGTTGGGGACATTTTAGGTTGAAGAAAAAAAAAGACACAACTGGGAAGAGAGGCCAGGTATGACACAAGTGAGTAGAAAGATTTATTTGTTTTCCCACAAAAGGCTAGAATTTGGGATCTAACTACACCTGAAAATCAGGAGTGTGGTTTCCTCCCTCAGTCTGCTTTCTGTAAAACAAAGCATTTCAGAGGCCGTGATTGAGAGTGGGAAAATTGGTGGTTGTGGGCACTGCCTAAACTCATTCTCCTCCTGCCATTTGTCTGCACAAAATTGCTCTCTAAATGGCTTTTCCACCTATGGTAGAAATGATATGGGACACTGGATCTTTTCCCTCATTGTTAGAAAAGCAGCCGGGGAGGATTTTGGGTGGACAATAGATGACAAAAAAATGAATGAAAAACATCTGCTTTTTATATACAAACAACAAAGGGCGCAATCCAACCCTGCGCTGGAGCAGGCAAGCCAGGAGGCTTGCGCTGCATCCAACGCTGGTTTGCAGTGACCAGTGGCTCAGCCAGGGGCAAGAGGAAGCTCTTCCCCTTACCCCTGGGTAAGGGCTGCGCACCCCTATGGGTTTCCTCGGGCCTGCGCCACCTCTGGAGGTAGCGCAAGTCCAAGGAGAGCGGAGCAGCTAAAAGACACGCTGCTTGCCCTAGGGACAGGGATTGGGATCCGGTATAACCGCCAGGTCTCAGCCCCGCCCCAGCTCCCTGCGCGCCTGCCCCCGGGCCTGCCCTCCCCCGCCCAGTAATGCCCTCTCCCAACCCCTCCCCATACCCCCCCATGCCTACCTTTGCTGCTTATGTCGGCGCGCTCACGCTGACCCAAGCAGCGGCACGGGAGCTGCGACGGAGGCTTCTGCCTCCCTCTGCGCATTGGCGCATCTGAATGCGCTGACGCGGCTCCCGCTCATGGAGGCGCAAACGTGCTTTACGACCCTCCAGGGCCACCTATGCTGGCATAACTGCCAGTTAGGATTGAGCCCAAAATCCATTTGGTGGTAGAATCATACAATTGCCTATCACCATTAACGAGATTAGGGACATTTGATGCTCTGAAGCTCTAGTTTGGCAGTAAGTTTGGGACAGGCAAAATAATATGTTTATAAATGGAAACCCATAATCCATTAAAGTAATTAATTGACACTGGGTGTTATGATGGGAGATATGCTAGTTCACCACTACTCTCCTTTCCTCCACTCTTCCTCTTCCATTCCCCTCTGCATTAAAAGGGGGGAAATAAAGCATCAGCAGGAATGAGAGGAGGATGAGTAGTGATTGCAGTTGTGGAACTAACAGCACAATCCTATGCATGTCTATTCAGAAGTAAGTCCTATTGTGTTTAATTCAACTAATGTCCAGGAAAGTGTGGTTAGGATTGCAGCTCAGGTCAGGTAATGGGTGTAGAAGTGAGGCTCATAGAGGTGGCAAACATATGGGATGGAGACCAGTGAAGGCAATAGGCAGGGTGTAGGGGCTGTCTCCACCTATTTGCCTCCTTCTGTGAGTCTGCTGCCTGAGGCGGTATTTCACGAGGACTCATCAGTAGGTTGGCCCTGATCATTATTCAGTACCATTTGGATAGACACTGCTCAAGTTACACCTTACCAAGTTTACACCTCACCAGGGGCCTTTGCATCATGGAAGAACAGTGCTCCCTCTACAGACAATTGATAACATGTTGTCTGAGATGGAACCTCCTCAGGAATGGTGATTCTCTAGAGGCCTTTATTATGCAATCTCTCCCTCCTTTTTAAGGAAGAACAACAGGGCTAACAGGGCTTCTATGTAATTCAAGTGAGAGTTGGGGAGCTCTGCAGGCTGGGTGCTCTCTCCCTCTTCCCTCTGGCTGACCTCCTAGGCACCTATTCTGCAAGGTCACTAAAGGTACAGGAGTCCTATCCACTTGCACAGAAGTAACAGATTTTTTTTTCCCCTTGGTCTGGCTCCATTCAAGCTAAGAACTAAACAAAAGTGTTTCCAATTGGGTCCTGCAGCTCCTATGGCTGGCTGTGGGTACGTCTGTCCTCCAGGCAGAATTTCAGTGTGAACGGATGCATATTATCTCATGCAAGTGGAAGTGGATACCTACCTCTAATATTGAAGTACCTGTGATATATGTACCTGTATGTACCTGTGATATATGTACCTGTGATATATACCTGTGATATATGTACCAGTGATATCCCCTGGGAGCTGGGGATAAGAATAGGCCCTCAGTTTGGCTGTACCTGTCCTAAGAGGCGACTAAACAGCCACCAGGTAGATGGGACTCATCAGCCTGGGAAGGCAGCTCATCTGAGAGAAGGAAAACTCTGATCCCAAACCTCCACTGCCTTGTGGCTACATCCAGTTATGGAAAAGGATTCAGGAGTCAACCTCGAGGCAAAATCTGGAGCCGGGGTCCCTGAGGCAGTTTGTGGCTGATCACAGTCATGTTCTGGCAACTCCTGCGACGCTGCTGGAACCAATCGTATTGGCCTCTGCCTTTCCATTGGACCATTTCAGCAACGTGGAGAGGGGGGATTTGCTGCATGGGTAACAGCCTATCCTCCATACCTACTTTACCCAGGCTTCACGCACTGGAGAGGACACTCTGTTCCAGAACCACCATTCAGAGCGTGACACCATAGTCTTCCGAGACTGAAGGATGCCAACAAATACATGTGATATATTTCCAGCCTATTTAGGGTAGTTCTGTTTTATGCTCATAAATAAATAAATAAATAAATAAATAAATAAATAAATAAATAAATAAATAAATAAATTTTTAAAAAGAAGCAATCTTCTTTCCAAGAAATATATCTGGATTATTTTCAGCATTCTAACATGTGGGTGAGTGGGATTGTTTCACAGCCTTCCTGACGAAGGAAATCTTTAAGAACTACTTTACTCAGTTTTTCCATCCTACTTTGCTGCAGATGAGAATAGGGTAAAATGACTAATTGTTATTAGTAATATATAATCTATCAAAGGTGACCATT
Source organism: Tiliqua scincoides (assembly GCF_035046505.1). Lineage (NCBI taxonomy): Eukaryota > Metazoa > Chordata > Lepidosauria > Squamata > Scincidae > Tiliqua > Tiliqua scincoides. The sequence goes on along the minus strand of NC_089823.1, from coordinate 125,703,129 downwards.
TCTTTAAATGCCACTATGATAAACAGAAGCCAAGTCTTCAATTCTCTGTCTAAAATGTCAAACCCATAAATGAGTCTGCAGCTGGCATTTCTTTCAAAATCAGCCTCATTCTAGAATATATTTAAGTGTTTTTCACACGTGTGTATTTCTTCTTTTCTTTCTTTTTCAGGTGTCTGTGTGTGCGCATGAATGGGAGTGCTGGTCCTAGGGGGACATTGAATGGGTTGGAATCATGGTTCGTGATCTCTTCAAGGATGACTTCGAACTGGGGCCCAGTTTAATGTTGACTTGCAATGTATTTATTCAATATTCCAACACTGGAATGGCACCGTTCTCATAATTCACTGTACTATTTCAATGGATAGATAGATGGATTATGGAGAGTCACTCGTTTGAAAACAACAAATGCAAAAATTGCACCTCCCCTCAAAACTTACCAAAGCAGAGAGAAGGCTAGAACAGTCCACAGGAATGTGGACATTTTGACTGCATGATCATCACACAGCATGTCACCTTGCTCTTGGTACAAAATTTGACATCTTGTGCAAAATCTGAATTGATTTCTGCCCCAACTTTCTGGTCCTCATGGTGGTTGAGACATAGAAGCCAAAAGCCAATGGTTTGGAGCTTCCAGCTGTTAAGAAACAAATCTGAACTTACACTTTTCATGATATTATAGAGTTGGCATCCTTCAGTCTCGGAAGACTATGGTGTCACGTTCTGAATGGTGGTTCTGGAACAGAGTGTCCTCTCCAGTGCATGAAGCCTGGGTAAAGTAGATATGGAGGATAGACTGTTTCCCATGCAGCAAATCCCCCCTCTCCACGTTGCTGAAATGGTCCAATGGAAAGGCAGAGGCCAATACGGTCGGTTCCAGCGGCGTTGCAGGAGTTGCCAGAATGTGACTGTGTTCAGCCATGAACTGCCTCAGGGACTCCGGCTCCGGATTTTGCCTAAAGGTTGACTCCTGAAGCCTTATCCATAACTGGATGTAGCCACAAGGCAGTGGAGGTTTGGGATCAGAGTTTTCCTTCTCTCAGATGAGCTGCCTTCCCAGGCTGACGAGTCCCATTTACCCGGTGGCTGTTTAGTCGGCTCTTAGGACAGGTACAGCCAAACTGAGGGCCTATTCTTATCCCCAGCCCTCAGGGGATTATTATTATCATAATTATTATGATATTATACTAACAGCCCAATCCTATCATTTCCCCCCTCGCTGATGCAGTGATGCCAAAATGGTGACACTGCATCCTGCGGGGGGAGGGGTTAGCAATACTCCTCTGAGTAAAGGAACATTTGTTTCCTTACCAAGACATAAGCCTCCACAGAATGGAGGGAACTGGTTGGACCTGTGCTAGCAAAATCACTTGTACAGGCCTGCGTGGACCCAAGTTGTGGGATCTCATCTGGGAAGGGGCTTAGATTTAGTGGCTCCTGCTACTGCCAAACCTGCCCCCTTCTGGAGCTGATCCACCCTCCCCTGCCCTTGGTTGTCCCATTCTGCCCTTCCCACCCCTATTGCAGTCTCATTCCATCTCCTCCGCCCCATTCTGCTTCCCCCAGCTCCGGCCCGCCTCCCCTGCTGTGTTACCGGTGTCTGCAGGTCCTCAATGATCTTCCAGCATGTGGGGGAAGTCTCTGCTGGTGCTCCTGTTGTGCTGTCCTTCCTGCTGGTGCTCTGGCAGTGCACTGTTGGAGTGCTTTCTGCCACTTGTTCCACCAGCATTAAAGCCCAATGGGATTGTACTACTAGTGCTATTTCTCAGAATAACATCCAGTGATTCCTGTACCTCTCCCCTTTATCATCAAGCAATACAAACCAACTGCTTTGGGTAGCAGATGCCAGAAGGGGGTGTCATTTTCCAGTTTCCTTCTCATTGTGGGGCATGTTATGGCCATCATTTTAATTGTAATTTCAGTTATAAAAATGCCAAAGGGAATGGCTGAGTTCTCTTTACTGGATACTTGTCAAATTTCAAATTCATTAATTTTCCAGAGGCAATTTAAGACTATTTTTTCCCCAAGTAGAATTTTGCTGTTAGAAGTGTAAAGTTAATTTGAGTTTGCTTATGTATAGATACATAACTGGCTGCCACTGGAAATCCTATTTCCCCCAATCTGAAGCAGCTTCCAGGGTGAGAGTGAAATCTTCCATGAGACAATATTATTAGTGCTTTAAGCTTCTTTAGACAGTCCACCCATAGAAGATCAAGGGCAAGAAACATGGTTACTCACCAGAATCTGGCAGGTTCCATCACCATTTTGGGTGGAATTGGAAGGTTGTCCTAATGCAGTAGGCCACATGGCACATACACAGAGACTTTCTGCGCTGATCGCAAAGAAAGGAAATGACATGCTGGAGAAGAGGGATCTGCATAAGGCCTCATGTCTCCAGAGACAGAAGCATCCACAACTGCTGGAACTTATCAGATTCCAAAAAATATATGGTTGGCAACCTTCAGTCTCGAAAGACTATGGTATAAGCCTACAGCACCTGGTATTCCCCGGTGGTCTCCCATCCAAGTACTAACCAGGCCTGACCCTGCTTAGCTTCCAAAATCAGACAAGATCAGGCATGTGCAGGGTAACAGTGATTCCAAAAAAGTTATCTGGTAAAACCAGGGCTTTTAGCCATTGTTGTCCAAAAAGAAGGGTGTGAATATGTTTGACAATCATCCTGTCGGTATAACTGTTTCCAGAGTAAAATGGGATAATTCAATCCATGTTAACATTCTGGCTGCCAATATGGGGTAGATTTCTATTCTCTTTCCCCTCAGAGGTCCCTCGAAGTCATCCTTGAAGGGATCACAAACCATGATTCCAACCCATTCAATGTCCCCCTAGGACCAGCACTCCCATTCAAGCAGACATCACAAGGATGCATTGAATTATGTTTGTACCAATGTTCTGCTTTCTCTGCATTGTGGATACACTACAACAATAGTTGTATCCAGGCTGTATCCAGTGTATCCAGGCTGATAATTGAACCCTCAGCACTGGTACAAGTGGCAATGCCCAGTGCACCATCAGGCTGGGTTGAGGGCACCATGGGCCTGCAGCAACCTGGGGCCAGCACTGAATACAAATGCCTTTAAGGCCTGCTTGAACTCTTGTTTTTTCTACTCTAGAATACAGCAGTCAGTGAGGCCAAAGCATATTGTTATATGTAGAGTGATTTGATTATCTTGCAATTTCTTAGAATGCCTCTTATTTCTATATGATCACCTACTTTGTGACAGATGGGACAGGCAAGGATACGCCTAATTTTACAAATTAATGTAAACTCCTCTGCCCACTAGTGTCTGGAATACATCCCATGATGAATGTGCATTGCCACTGACATGGGTGTTCCATCACACCCCTCGCCTTGTTGCATTTTTTTATTACCTCATTTGTTGTGCACCTGTGTGGCACCATCAGTTTATAATTGCACTCATCTCATTCCAGTGAAAGGATCAGGAGCATTTTCAAGCCGCACATAATGAGGAAGCCATTACCCTTCATAGTGTTAATAAGATTACCATCATGTGTTTAAGCACATTCAGTAAGGCTGAGATGAAGAGAACATGAACTATTGCAGCTGAGCAATTTGTTAATCAAGACTTAAATTATCCGTGCCCTTTGATTTCATGGTGGGACAAGTAACAACAAAGTCCTGTTTGTCAAGCTGGCTCTCTGGGTAGAAATGAATCACTGCAGAAAATAACAGAACATGGTATCTGCAAAAGATGCACACATACAGCTTACTTTCAAGAGGTGCATCTTCAGCAACCAGTTGCAGATAGGATTTTCGGTTCTTTTCTGCAGTGATTCCTTTCTGCCCAGAGCAATACAGTTGACTGGATTCAGAAATGTAAGAGCTATCAGTTGCGGACCTACCACTGGGTTCTATGGGACAAATGCCCTGGACATGAGCCTCTAGAGTCTAGGACCCTGTGGAAGTCTCTCTGAGGCTCCTGACGGGGCCGGAAACTGTGCTTCCGGTTTTCCAGAAGCACAGTTTATAGCGTTGGGGAACCACAGAGAGGCTTCCCCGACATGGACTCAGGTTGCTCGAGGTTCCATGAGCCTCAGGTGAGTGGGGGAGGGAACGCAGAGGGGCGCCAACAGCTTGCATGGGGCGCCATTGCAGACTTTTGCCCCAGGGTGTGGGGCTGGGGAGGGCCACTGCTGAGAGCTATACCACATATGAATGGGGCAGCTGCACCCATTTGTTCATGTGTCTGCCCTGTTCAGATATAGGGTGGAAACTGTGGTGGCACATTTTTACATCACAAAGTGAATATAGGAAAGAAGGGCTAAAAGGAGGAGGTTCTCTTCCCTAGATTATCACCCTGTACGCGATTGCTTCACGCTCCCCGTGGGGCCCCCGCGGTCCAGCTTATTGTTAATATCCGATTTTGGGGGGGGGGGGTGTTAGTGAGTAAAGTGATGGAATGTGGCAAGGAGGGAAAGGGTCCTGCTCCTGCGTGCCCCCTTTAGAGTGAAAATTAGGTCTCCCTGCCCCACTTTATGAACAGGGCAGATATGCAAACAATACGGCTGCTCACATGATGTCTGGCTAGTCTTTCACTTTTCAGTAAACAATTTCATCAACACCTTAATCTGTAGTTACCTTGTTGTGAACCTTGTTCCCACTTTTGTAGAGGGATTCTGAAGACAAAATGAGCCCTTTTTTATGAGGCTCCCACAAAGGTAGAAGCTCTTAAGGCTCATACAAAACATTGGGAGACCAATTGGGAGAAAGGGACCATTTCCAAACTCTCCCAGGCCACCCAAACCTAGTATATAGTCTTTGGCTTTTAGGTCTCGCCTAGTCTTGAACATAAGCATGAAATAAGCGTGCATGCATGAACAACTTGAGTGTGGTGGGGGGAAAGAGGAGCTTGTAAGGGGGGGAGATCAGCAGGTTCACTCTCATAATTCCCTTCTGCTTCATCCTCCAGTGCATGGGAGGAAGAGCCATTAAAATGGCACTAGTCAGTTTTCGTTAAGTCGTTGCCTCAGAGTGACAATTTGCTTCCAGATGATGTTACTCTGAAGCACTCCCTGTAGGATGGCTGGATGGTGCCGTCTTGATGGCACCTCCAGTCACTGCAGTAGTAATGTCACCCTAGCAAAAATACTCTAGGAAGACTCTGAAGTGCCACCTCGAAGACATTTTATTCTGCTTTCAAAAGTGGTGGAAAAGACAGCAGTGAAAGAAGTGTGAGAATTAGAGAAGGAAGAGGGAGAGACAGAAAAGAAGAAGGGAAATTGAGAAGCTGGTGGCAGGAAAACTGAGGAGGAGTGGGGGGGGGGGAGAGAATGAATGAATGACTGAGCTATCCTGAGCCAATCCTGAGCTATCTGGTGCTCAGGACTGCAGTGGCACCAAAATGGCTGCTGCTTAGCAGCATCCTTAGCATGCTGGGCAGCTGCCGGTGGCTCCTGCCGCTTCCTCGGGGGAAAGGGACATTCATCCCCTTCCCCCAAATAAGGTGCCCTGCAATGGGGCTATTAGACTCTGCACTTGCTATTTAGCCAATAAAGCAGTCCTGTGTTGGGCCAAGAGGCCTGACGTGGGGCTTTGGATCTGGCAGTGCTGAGCTCTATCAGTCCTGCCCCCTCCACTTCCCCCGCCACGCCTTCTCTCCACCTTCCCCTTCCTCCTCCACCCAAGAATGCCTCCCCCATGCCCCCACTTACCTCTCCACTGCCCAATGCTCACCTGGGTAGTGGTCACCTGCCCTCCTCCCGGTGCAGGCTTGCACTGAGCCAGCGCCTGTGCTGGCCAGGTGGTAAGGTCACTGGTGTGCCTTACAGCACATATGTGACAAGGAGAGAAAGGTTCTGCTTTAGAGTGCTTACTGCCAGCCTGCGATGTTCAGGATCAGGCCCTAAATGAATGGAAGAGAATGACAGAAATGACTTTCATCTCTCTGTACTTCCTCTGCCCACCACAATTTCTCACTGGCCCCTGCCTGTCATTGATAATTCCCTTTTCTCATTTTGAGTTGCCAGGATTGTTTCATTCTCCTTAAATTCTAAACTTCATAAATGCACTGAGAATGCCTTTGAAGTTAAATGTCATTCCCTTATTTGTCAAAAGGAAAAAAAAGTTCATGTATGAATCTCAACTTTGAAAAGCCCAATATTTTGAGCCTTGATGGTACCAGACTCTCTTATAAACAGGCTTTCCACATACTGTGTCCTATATTAAGGATTAAATCCCAGCTCTAAACCAATGAGCAAAATTCTTTCGTGTGTGGATTATGTTAGGTCTCTCTATTCTCATGTTTTCTCTTCTCCCCAGTCCTTTCCACCTTTTTAACAGTGCTCTGAGCTCCAAGAATTACCCTTCTACTGAACACATTTTTCATTAAACACAGCAGAGACTCTTCTCGGTCCCCTCCTAAATCCCTCTGAGATCCGCAGAAGCAGCAATCTTGATTAGCTTCATATTCAAAGCTTCCTTCCTGAGAGGACAGTCAAAATGTGTGTGATTGCTTTAGACCTTAGACGAGCTAAATGCAACATTCAATAACTTCATCAAATAAAACGCTGAATGTGATGGCACAAATGCCAGGCTTCACAGTTCAGTGAACTTTTGCAAATGGTACATGGCCTGCCTATATCAAATTTGTACAAAAGAATTGGTTGTGTGTGCATGCATGCGTGTGTGTGGTGCATGCACACGAGCAAATGAGTGCAGGGCCAGACTTAGGAGCTGCGGGGCCCAATTGGAGGCACTTTTGTGGGGCCCCCTCTAATTTTGTGAGCCCCCTCTACTAATTTTTTAGCTCTTAGCTTGAATGGAGTCAGACCAAGAAAAAAAAAAATCTGTTACTTCTGTGCAGGTGGATAGGACTCCTGCACCTTTAGTGGTATAGTGCGCACCCAGCCCAACAGTGCTCCCCAACTCTCGCCCATCACCACCCCATGTTCAACAGCCTGCTCTGAAGTGAGGTGGAGGAGAGGATGGCTCTGGGAACTGCCAGGGCAGGGAAAGAGTGAGGTACACATGCTGCTGCCTGCATGGCACCAATTTCAAGCCAATTTAAGGGGTGGCGAGTGGGAGCCGCTTCCAAAGTGACCCAATTTCAGGCCAATTGGAAGCAGCAGTGGGTAAAAGGGCAGCGCGGGGCCCAATTGGGCAAAATGGCCCCAATTGCCTAAAAGCTTTTTGTGTGCGTGTGCGTGTACATGAGGAAAAGGCTATTTCATTTGTATTTTGTGCTTTGCTGAAATAATGCGGCAGTAAAGTAAATGATAAACATGTGAATATTTTTTAATATTATTCAGTTGTAAAGTGGTAAACTGTATGGATCCTGTAGCAGTATGTGTTAATCTGTTTAATAGGACTGTCTTCTGGGTAATCACGTGGTATAGAACAAGGATTCTTTATGACCAGCAGAATCATTGGCAGTCCTAAATTTTCTTTACTTACATATTTTCGTGGGTGTTGACGCTCTTCCTGTTTAAGAGAAACAGACAGTGCTGTTTTTTTTATTCAGCCTAGTTCTAAATCATTGTATTGGCAGAAGAATATATCTCAAAAGCAGGCACACTTAGAACATTATCTCGTTCCAGCAACAGAGTCAATGTCAATCCAAATGACAGGAGTTAAATGAGATTTTGATTCCCGTGGAGTGCAGTACTTACCCTGCTTATTCCTCATAGTTTCAGGAGGCTTTTTCAGAAAAGCTAAATTATTATTATCATTATTATTTCCCATTTTTTTTCTGCAGGCAGAAAATGGAAAAGCTCACCTCCAAGATATCCAGGCTAATCAAACGCAAGTTCAAGTGACATGTTTCTCTTAGCGTGCATTCGGAGGTTGTTTCCATATCCAGACATTGTGGCATATTGTGGTAAAGGTAAAGAATGCAACCAGCCCGGAATTCTGAAACTCCAGGAGAGGATTTGGCAGGTCCTGAGCCTCGTCTTCATGTCGTGTGCTTTCACTTTTAAGAAATTGCATTGTCACCTCCCTTTAGATACAGGAGCCAAGGTGTAAGAAATAGCTCACACATTCTGAGAGATGAGGCTTCAAGACATATATGGAATCCAGGATGACTCTGAAGTTCAGCATGCTAATCGGACCATAAGAGGAGTAGGACCGAGGCACCATAACAAATACACCACAGTAGTGGCTCAAGGTTGCTCTTGTGCAAGCAAGGCTGGGACATACATTTTAAGACTAGACACCTAAAAGAAGGGGAGCGGAGGGAAAACACAGATGAAGGAGCTCAGTTTGATAATCCAATGAGAGATGCATATTTAACAAGCATTAACATCCAGTTTGGGCTGAGATGAACTGCCAAGATCCTGGCAGGGGCGAATCCAGTGTCTGAATTGGGACTCCTGCCTGGACTTGGGGCCCAGATCCACCAGCTGGGTAAACCTGTACTCCCGGTTCAGATTATAGCTTCCGTGGTTATTTGTGGGCAGGTAGACCTGGACTCACACTCCAGCCAATCTCCTTGGCGCCTGCCCAGAGGGTATTCCCCTGGCTCCTGATTTTGCTCTCCATTCCAAAAGGCACCCTTCCCTGATGGCAGAACAGTTTCTGCCTGGATCCACCCCTGCAACCTGGTGTTTTTCTTCTTGGGAAGGAGTGATGGGATTGAAGGTCCCAGAATCCCTTGTTCCTCTGGATTGTGGCATATTTTTCCATATCTTTGCAGTCACAGAACAATACAGTATCTGCCTCTTTCCCACAAATGTCCTCAGTTCCTCTACAGTATTTTGTTATGCTAGCTGAATAATTTCAAAGTGGACATGGATTTTCGCTGTGCAGCCTGTTGTTTCTGGTATAGTTCAAGTGCCCTTTCAGTTTCCGTTGGGACAAAGTTTAGTCGTTTGTCCCTAAGACTAGAATATCCAATGCACACATGCAATGTAAGAAAAAAAAATCCAGAGAAAACAATGCATTTATTTTTGCTCTGTTCTTTTTTTGCATTGAACCCAGAGGAAAAATGGCATTTGCACCTTTCACATTCTCCATGAATTGGAGGAGATATTGGAGTATGGGACGATATGTCAGAAAATGGAAAGTCTAAGATAGTTACAACCTTCCAAAAGATGACAAAGGGCTTTAAAAGTGAAAACAATAATCTGGCTACAGTGTGCAACTGTCTGTTTTCATTTTTGACACAATCAATGGCGCAAGCAACATTGTGTCAGATTCTGTTTCTGTTACCATTTTCCGCCAATAATGAAATACCAACTTAAAAAAAAAAAATTCTGTATACACTACAAGAAATATAGTGCTTTGCTTGACCTTTTCAAAAAACCTATCTTTAGATTTTCTGGCCAGCTGCTATTTTCCTGCAGGTTAGACCACTAACTCCTCCTTCCCCCAAGATGCATTAATGGCAGCAAAGAACTATTCACTGGGCATTGCATAGATCTGCAGGGATGTAGCAGTCAGCAGAGGTTCATCCCACTGAGCTCCTCATTTTTATTAATTAGCCCATAAGTGATTTTTTTTTTTTTGGTTGCTTAACAATATGATTGTATGTTTTGTTTTCATTTTTTTTAATGTTACTTCTGCCCTGCAAACTGACCTATGGGAATGCTGATGTCCACCATCAAAATCCTGAAAATGGCTGGGATCTCATGAAAGTACCAGCTCTATGACCATACAACTTTAGGGACAAAATTGTGGCTAGCATGATTGATGTGATGGTTGTAATATAATGGAATAATGGAATAACAGCATAACGGAAACCTGGTGGAATGCGGAAAATCAGTGGGATACCACAATCCCAGGCTATAAACTCTACAGGAGAGACAGGGAGGGGCGTGTTGGAGGTGGGGTGGCCGTTTATGTTAAGGAAGGAATAGAATCCAGCAAAGTAGAGATTGAAGGCAGGTCCGACTCCACCATAGAATCTCTGTGGGTTAAATCACCAGACCTGAGGAGCAATGTAATACTGGGGGCATACTATCGTCTTCTAGACCAGAAACCGGAAGGGGACCTTGAAATGAGGAAACAGATCAGGGAGGTGACAAGGAGGAACAGGGTTGTAATCATGGGGGACTTCAATTATCCTCATATTGACTGAGTCAATTTGTGTTCTGGTCACGAAAAGGAGACTGGATTCCTTGACGTGTTAAATGACTGTGCCTTAGAGCAGCTAGTCATGGAGCCCACCAGAGGATAGGTGACTCTGGACTTAATATTGTGTGGTATTCAGGACCTGGTTAGAGATGTCAATGTTACAGAGCTGCTGGGGAACAGTGATCATGCTGCAATCCGTTTTGACATGCACATCAGGAGAAGAATACTGGGCAAATCTCTCACAAAAACCCTTGACTTCTGACCAGCAGACTTCCCTCAAATGAGGAGGCTGGTTAGAAGGAGGTTGAAAGGGAGGGTAAAAAAAGTTCAATCTCTCCAGAGTGCATGGAGGCTGCTTAAAACAACAGTAATAGAGGCCCAGCAGAGGTGTATACCACAAAGGAAGAAGGGCTCCATTAAGTCAAGGAGGGTGCCTGCATGGCTAACCAGCCAAGTTAGAGAGGCCGTAAAGGGCAAGGAAGTTTCCTTCCATAAATGGAGGTCTTGTCCTAAAGAGGAGAATAAAAAGGAACATAAACTGTGGCAAAAGAAATGTAAGAAGGTGATATGGGAGGCCAAGAGAGACTATGAGGAACACATGGCCAGCAGCATTAGGGGAAATAATAAAAGCTTCTTCAAATATGTTAGAAGCAGGAAACCTGCCAGAGAAGCAGTTGACCTTCTGGATGGTGAGGGAGGGGAAGAGGAGATAAAAGGAGACTTCAAGATGGCAGAGAAATTGAATGAGTTCTTTGCATCTGTCTTCACGGCAGAAGGCCTCGGGCAGATACCGCTGCCCGAACGGCCCCTCCTGACCAAGGAATTAAGTCAGATAGAGGTTAAAAGATAAGATGTTTCAGACTCATTGATAAATTCAAGATCAATAAGTCACCGGGCCCTGATGGCATCCACCCAAGAGTTATTTAGGAATTGAAGAATGAAGTTGCTGATCTCTTGACTAAAATAAGCAACTTGTCCCTCAAAATGGCCACGGTGCCAGAGGATTAGAGGATAGCAAATGTCACACTGATCCTTAAAAAGGGAAGGAGGGGGGACCCGGGAAACTATAGGCCGGTCAGCTTTACATCTATACCGGGTAAGATGGTGGAATGCCTTATCAAAGATAGAATCTCAAAACACATAGACGAACAAGCCTTGCTGAGCGAGAATCAGCATGGCTTCTGTAAGGGTAAGTCTTGCCTCACGAAGCTTTCAGAATTCTTTGAAAAGGTCAACAGGCATATGGATGCGGGAGAACTCATGGACATTATATATCTGGACTTTCAGAAAGTGTTTGACAGTCCCTCACCAAAGGCTACTGAAAAAACTCCACAGTCAGGGAATTAGAGGGCAAGTCCTCTCATGGATTGAGAACTGGTTGAAGACCAGGAAACAGAGAGTGGGTGTCAAAAGGCAATTTTCACAATGGAGAGAGGTGAAAAGTGGTATACCCCAAGGGTCTGTCCTGGGACCGGTGCTCTTTAACCTCTTCATAAATGACTTGGAGAGAGGGTTGAGCAGTGAGGTGGCAAAGTTTGCAGATGACACCAAACTTTTCAGAGTGGTGAAGACCAGAAGTGATTGTGAGGAGCTCCAGAAGGATCTCTCCAAACTGGCAGAATGGGCAGCAAAATGGCAGATGCGTTTCAATGTCAGTAAGTGTAAAGTTTTGCACATTGGGGCAAAAAATCAAAACTTTAGATATAGGCTGATGGGTTCTGAGCTGTCTGTGACAGATCAGGAGAGAGATCTTGGGATGGTGGTGGACAGGTCGATGAAAGTGTCGACTCAATGTGCAACAGCAGTGAAGAAGGCCAATTCTATGCTTGGGATCATTAGAAAAGGTATTGAGAACAAAACAGCTAATATTGTAATGCCGTTGTACAAATCAATGGTAAGGCCACACCGGGAGTATTGCGTCCAGTTCTGGTCACCACATTTCAAAAAGGACATAGTGGAAATGGAAAAGGTGCAAAAGTGAGCAACTAAGATGATTACTGGGCTGGGGCACCTTCCTTACGAGGAAAGGCTATGGCGTTTGGGCCTCTTCAGTCGAGGAAAGAGACGCCTGAAGGGGGACATGATTGAGACATACAAAATTATGCATGGGAAGGACAGAGTGGATAGAGGGATGCTCTTTACACTCTCACATAACACCAAAACCAGGGGACATCCACTAAAATTGAGTGTTGGCAGAGTTAGGAAAATATTTCTTTACTCAGCGTATGGTTGGTCTGTGGAACTCCTTGCCACAGGATGTGGTGACGGCATCTGACCTGGATGCCTTTAAAAGGGGCTTGGACAAGTTTCTGGAGGAAAAAGCCATGATGTATATGTGCAACCTCCTGATTTTAGAAATGGGCTATGTCAGAATGCCAGATGCAAGGGAGGGCACCAGGATGAGGTCTCTTGTTATCTGGTGTGCTCCCTGGGGCATTTGGTGGGCCGCTGTGAGATTCAGGAAGCTGGACTAGATGGGCCTATGGCCTGATCCAGTGGGGCCATTCTTATGTTCTTATTATGGAGCCCCTGATTCATACAACCTATCCCTAGTTTACAACTAGTTCTGATAACTCCTGGAGGATGTTGTGTAGAGTTAATATCTGTATGAACCATCCTTATGTGGAGTCAGAATGGACCAGAAGAGAACCATGCCCATAAGCAAGGCCACGCAGCTAGCTGAACCCTGAACTCCCCACTCCTATAGATTCTCTCCAGTTAACCAATGGGGGGGGGGGAGAAGGAGCCACCAGCCACCACTGTTGCCTGTTGCTCATATCCTTGGAAAAAGAAGTGAGAGAAGCTTGCTAGTATCTGGGTGCCAAAGGATCACGACTGTGTTGCAGCTCTCTGTAGCTGAACTAAGGGCTACAGGCAGAAGTGAGCCCCTTGGTGAGTCTGAAATTACTTCACTCACTTGTGATGGGAGAGTAAGCCTTTCCCACTGAATTATCACTCTTAACCTGTGGCGTCCTTATGGGGGTGTGTGAGGTGTGGACCTCACTTGGTGACACCATTGGGAGCATTGACACCAAAAACTCCGGAACCCAGGTCTACTAGGATTCCTGAGGCAGCGCCCAGGTTTACTTGCCCAGTACAACTGGCCTCCCAGTTGGCCCAGCCTTCATCTTTCAGCTCCCTTTTGTGGCTGGTAAAGTCTCTGGAGCCCAGGTGTACTGGGCTTCTCAAGGGAGAGTCCAGGTCTATCCACCTAGACCCAGCCTCAGTCTTTCATTCTCTATGAGATTCTCTACCCAATTCTCTACCCAATGGAAGGAAAGGAGATGGCAGGCTGGGCAGATTGGGCATACCCAGAGCCAGAATTGGAGCTGGGGGGGGCGGTGCGGTAAGTATGGCACTCTCTGCAACATACCATGTAAGCAGCCCTTCCCCCCAGCATCAGAACCATTTGGGGCAGCAATGGCAATGTACCATCACTGCCTGAATGGCTCCATGCTAAGGGGGAGGGGCCACTTACACGGTGTGTTGTGGAGCATGCCATACTTGCTGCGCCACCCCTCTCTCGCTCTAGAGCTCCAGAGCAGATGAGGTCGACGGGAGTGACACCAGCCCTAGTGACACCAGCCCTAGTGACTCCACAGTAGCGCAGCATAGTGACTCTTAACCAGCACAGCAGCGACTTGAAAGGGTTCAAGTGATTGTCAAGATAATTAAGGGAATTTGCCTTAAAAGGCTGATCTCAGGCCTTCCCTGAAATAGTTTAAGACGCAATTAAAAGTTCTAAACTCTCTCACACAGAAAACACTAAAGAGAATAGAGGTGCAAAGCATGCCATCAATTTGAAAACTGGAAAGAAAAAATAAAGGGAGCTATGTGAATCAATAACTAGGCTTTTCAAGGACCAAGATAACCTATTTGCATTTGTTGACTTGTGTACAAAGCATTTTGGGAATTATGAATCTAGATTGCCAAGACTAAGCAATCTCCTGAGATGAAAGTGGGTTACAAAAGGTAGAGAGGGCTTGAAAACAAACCCAGAAGCTGGGCTGTAGCCATAGCTAGTTATAGGTGGGAAGCAGAGCAAGAGAGCAGAAGCCGATTGCCTGGGAATAGGGTGTGCATTCCGAGTTGGTCCACAGCAGGACAGCTGCCCAGTACATGCTGGTACAGCCACTTGATGTTTAGGAAGGACGCCTGCTCGGTGAGTGTTGCAACAGCAGTTCCTGTGTTGCGTTCAAGGAAAGGAAAGGGGGTGTGGCAGAAGGGGAAAGGGGCAGGAAAGAGAAGGGAGCCAGGTCTGTTACCAGTCCTGGGTCCCTGGTTGGCACAGTGGTTCTTGGGTCGTGGCTGGAATGGGAGTACTTCATGTAGCACCAGTGGGTCAGGCACATGATCATGACAAGGCAGAGAGATGGGGAATGGGCAAGACATGAGGGGTACAGTGATCCAGCTTTTATATCTTTCCTTCCCATAGATTTCTATGGGATCTTTTATGGGATGAGCTCTTTCGTGACTTGATAGCCTCAATTGTTCATCCTCAGCCCTAAATGCATCCTTCTATTGTTTGGCATCCTACCAAGGCAGCAAGAAGTTCAATTAGCATGGACACCATGACTGAATTTAGCTATGGAGTTGGTGAGGGCAGTTAAGGTTGGGGACCCTTCTTTTGCATTACTTATGACTTTGAGTATGCCTACTCAGAAGTAAGTTCCATTTTAGCCAATAGTGCTTATTTCCAGTAAGGGTGGATAGCATTGCAGCCTGTGATTACTCCAGGGTAGTGCTATCTACTACCTTGGAGGAAGCTCCCAGGTAGGAAGTTCCCAGGATATGGTTTTTCTTCACAGCTTCAAATGTGCCATGCAAGGATTCTCTCAAGCCAGCCTACTAGAATATGCATGAGTGGGGAGAGGAGGTGATGGCTTGACTAATAATGTGGCTTTCCTGTGGAATCTGAGGGTTCTTGCCATCAGCCCTGTTCCAAAGTCACATGACTGGTCTCAATCGTGCTCTCCTGGCAGGCTCCCAGTGCCCTGTACATTCAAATGTGTCACGTATCATAGGTCTAAATGAAGGCAATAAAGAGATTGTCAGGCAACATATCTCTCCTGTTTATGGTTTGTTCCCCCCCCCCAATTGAATTTTAAGGGCTTAATTCAACAGTGATGATAGAGCAGTGGCCTGGAGAAAATCCCATAGGGATCAGGTTTCAAGTCAATTCCATTTAGAAAGTGTAATAAATAGACTTGGCCTTGACTGACATACAATGGATCTCTTGCAAAGCTCTTCTTGCTTATCTTAATTAGCTAGTAAAGGTGATACCTATTAGAGAGACTTCACAGTTGACTGAAATTTTTTTTGACAGCAGATATGACTCAAAAGTGGCAGGAGGGTTGGTCGGTTACTGTGTATGGCAGTCTACCATCATTTGAGGCAGTTAGGCTGATCGGCTATGAGATAGTACTCTAAAAACAAGAACTATGCCAAAAAATGTGCAAAATGGGAATAATTCTTAAATATCCCCAGTTAATGGGGACAAAATCCTGCATCAGCAATGCAGGATTGAACTTAAGATATAAACTTGCTTTCAAATTTCTGGGTTTTTCCCCCTTTTCTTTTTATAATGGCAGTGGCAGGGTCAGGTCTGTTCTGAATTTCCATAGGCTGCCCTGCCTGAAGTTGTTAATATGAGGTTTAGTCCTGCATCACATCATTTTTGAGTAATAATTTTCATGCCCTTTCATTATCAGATTGGAAATCCACTTAAACCCTTTTATTATTGCAAGGAAAATAGCTTTCAGTTGGACAGCTCTGCAGTAATTTCCTCTTTTCTTCATTCTGTGATGCCTTTTCAGCAGCCTAATGGGGCTTTGCCACTTTGGCCACATTCTCACCTGAACCCAAGGCACAGCTGAGCCAACGATCCCAATGAAGGCTCTTTCACTGATGTTCTCAGAAGTTACAAGATTATCCAGCTAATAGGTTGCCTTTTACTGGAAAAGCTATTTTTATGATGGTGATCATAAAAGATTCACACAAAGAAAATGACTGGCCTGGGAGGCCCCCTAACTAAAGAAAAGTTCTACAACGACCACAGGTTTTTGGCTTGCTCTGATTAAATCATATATCTGCCATGGAGAAATAATGATTTTTTTTTTTTTTAAATTGTGCCTCATCTAAATTTGAAAATAAGCATTTATATCTCCAATATGAGACATACATTGCATGAATATATTGAAATATACATTGCATGAATAGATTTTTTACATCAGAGTTGGCAGCGTCTGTATTCTCAGGGGCTAACCACACACTCTTGTTTATTTTTATTGTCATTATTTCATTTCTTGGATGTTGATCCCACTTTTTCTATGTCAAACAAAATTGCCAGCTAACAAAACCAGAAAACAGTCATCAAATAGTAATTGAAATAATCGGAATAACAAAAACCACATATTTAAAAGCAGCCATAACAATCAAGCTGACAAAAAAGAACAATAAGCTGAAAAGTCCTGCAGGAACAATAGTGTCTTTGTTGCTGATCTAAAGGGGAGCAAACAAAAGAAAGGTGGACCTCTCTTCCACATTCTGGGCAGCAAAACCGAGAAGAGTGGTTCCTTGTGATGACCTCAGAGGTGGAGCAAAGTTCTTGAGCAGGCTTATGTAGAGACAAAGCTTGATACTAAGTAGATGAAATAATCACAATCTCTGGAAGGGACAGCAGGAAGTCATGGGGTATGGGGATTATGCCCATCTCACCACCCCCTCAAACTCACTGTCCCATGAAAGGGTTTCAGGTCACCACATCTGTGGACCATACCTGCCTTGAAGTAAATAGTGCATGAAAGACTGAAGCCCCAGATGACTTCCCTAGGTAGGTGATATTGGGTGCACCAGCTGGTGCACCAGAGAATCTGGTTAAAGGCACTCTTGGTCACCTCCATTATGTGAGCATCTTCAACCTGTGGGTTGCAACCCCATTTGGGGGGTCATGGCAATTTTTTGATCCAATTCTTCTCGCACAGTCTTTAGAAGGTTCTAAAGACTGTGCAAGAGAGGAATTGGATCCAAAAAGCCTTATCAAAACTGAGTTCTTGATATAATCCTGCAGTCTCTTCTTGCTGTCTTTCCCAGCAGCTCCTAAGGCTAGCCCTGCTCAGGCTTTTACCTCACAGAGTTGTTGTGAAGACACAAGAGGTAGAAGGAAATGGGGTGGGCAGATTGTTTCTCAAGAGAAGGCAGAATCAGCGGTGGGTTCCCAGTATCATACTTTGTATGTATGTATGTATGTATGTATGTATGTATGTATGTATGTATGCAGGGCTTTTTTTGTAATGGAACACACTGGAACGGCATTCCAGCACCTTTTTCCCCCCTGCCTGCACCACCCCGCCCCGCACTGCTGGCTAAGGAGGGATTCGAACCTCCAACCTTGTGCTCCACAGCCCAGCACTCTCTCCATTGGGCTATAGGAAAGCCTTTTGTTAAAGTGTTCAGAACTAATATATAAGGTCTTGAGCCCAGCTGGTGGCCATCAGTGCCTTAAGTATTAGTTCCAAACACTTTGAGCCTAAGAGCTCTTGTAGCTCAATGGCTAAAGTGCTGGTCTGTGGAGCCAGAAGCTAGGGGTTCAAATCCCTATGAGGAATAATTTTTTTTTTCCGGTGGGAAGGTGCTCCATGACTGCAAAATATAAAGGTTGGTTGCCAGTTGCCAAAAGGGGGGCCAGTTGAGGCTGCAAAACTCCTCAAAGTTCAGTCCCAGGCAGGCTCTTTTTTGACCTTTTTTTTTTTTTTTTAAGTCCCAGGTAGGACTTAACCCACAGCCTCCAGCAGGGGGCTCACTCCAGGAGCTTAGCTTGTGTGCGTGTGTAAAAATGGTTTAAAAATTAATAAATAAATAAAAGAAGTTGTGAGTTCCTGCACCTTTTTTTTTTTCTTCTTCAAAAAAAGCACTGTATGTATGTATGTATTGGGGTTGTGGTATGAAAAAGGTGACCTGTGGTATGAAAAAGGTGACATGGCTGAATTTATGAGTGCCCCTCAGATGCAAACCTGCTGTTTCAGCGGAAGTACCATCCTAATTCATTCTCACTACAGAATCACCATGTCCCCCATCAAATGTGTAATAGTGTGGGAGTCAGGATGGGTCCATGAAGAACCCTGTAAATCAACACCTACAGGTGCAGCAGCTATGTAATGTTGGCAGACACAGAAAAATGCTATGGTTGATGGTATCAAAGCTGCTGAGATCCAAGAGAATTAACAGGGTTGCACTTCCCTTGTCCGTGCCCCAGTGCAAGACCTGCCTAGATGACCAAGGCACTTTTAATTCCAAGACTAACAGCGCAATCCTACCTAATTTCCCCACCCTTGGCCAATGCAGGTGGCCCAAGGAGGGGCACACTGCATCCTATGGAGAAGGGGCAATTGGAGAGATTTCCTTCGGGTAAGTGAACCTTTGTTCACTTGCCTTGGGAAAAGCTCTTATAGTCTTTATAGGACTCCTTGGTCCAGCTATTTTGCTGGTGCAGGACAAAGCATGTCAGAAACAGAAAGACAGCCAAAGAATGACTAACAGTGCTGGAGGAGGAACTAGCACAGCTTTTTCCACAGAAAAATCAGAGTGAATGTGTGTTAGTAAATTCCATGTGTGTTGAAACTCACAGATGTAATGCAGTATGATTTTCTACAGAATAACTGCATGTCCAGTGTGGGCCAAAGTCAGATAAGGGTGGGGAGTGGGGAGGTAGAACATGATTTGCAAACATTTTCAAGTTCATTCCAAAAGAGAAAGTGTCCTGAATTTTTGTTTTTTAATTTTTTTGAAAAGAAAACATATCAGTATCTGCTGAGATCACTAGGCAACTTTACTCATATTCTTGTTCTATGTTGGCATGCAAGGATACGCAATAAAATATTAAAAATGATTTGCAAGCAGAGGGCCATGAAAGCTGTTGCATTGCCATTGGTTTTAAGTGGGGGCGATAGGCCCCCAGATTTCTTAAAGAAATGATCGCACCATAAACCTTCTATATAGTGTCTGCCTTGACCAGTGATTTTCAACCACTGTGCCACGGCACACTCATGTGCCGTCAATAGTCTGCAGGTGTGCCCCAGGAGTTAGGAGTAGGGTCACATATTAGTGGGCCATCGGGGAATGGGAACCCCTGGTCTTGTTGTGGTTAGGGAATTGGGGAAATTGTTTTTGACAGCAGATATGACTCAAAAGTGGCAGGAAGGTTGATCAGTTACTGTGTATGGCAGTCTACCATCATTTGAGGCAGTTAGACTGATTGGCTATGAGATAGTACTCTAAAAACAAGAACTATGCCAAAAAATGTGTAAAATGGGAGTAATTCTTAAATATTCCCAGTTAATGGGGACAAAATACTACCATCAGCAATGCAGAATTCAACTTAATGTCCCCAGTTGGGAAATGTGAACCACATCTGCAGTGTGTCTTGTTAACTGTCAAAAAAAAAAAAAAACCTGATGGTGTGCTTTGTCAATTTTAGTACCTTCTTAGTGTGCCATGTGATGAAAAAAGGTTGAAAATCACTGGTAATACACTCACAATAGTTATAGACTGACATCCCCGCCACTCAGCATGAGTTGATTCTTTCACATTTGAATTAGGAACCAAAAGAGAAAGAAAACCAACAACATGCTTTGACGGTCTCTGGGGCTTTCATCTGATCTCTCTGCCAGTCTACTCTCTTATGCATATCACTAAAAAGGAAACCTTACAGAGATTAAATGATAGGTGTCCTCCATTCCTTTGGCATCCCTTGTCTCTACTATCAAGTGAAGGTTATTTGAAGACTGTAGCTTTAGTCTGGAATATGCATTAGGAATCCACATGTACTCTGTGGAATTTTTGGCACATCACAGTATATCAATTTGAGGCAAGTAATGGTGGACATTGCTTGTACGGAATGGCAAACATGGTTTGCCAAGTAGCTCAGAGGGATTACTGCTGTTTGAAAAACACAAGTTCCACAGCTTCTTTGGGTGGGTGTAACTAGTTGCACAGTTCTTTAGATTCTGGCCGGTGCAGTTAGAATTGGGATGCCAATCAGTTTCGTTTCCTCTGCTCCTGTTGAGATGGTCTGTGGATGGGACTACATAACCTTTCAGTAATCCCGATCGCCCAATTACAGCAGGGAGATCAGAGTTTGTATGGCCTGACGGGAACAAACGAGCCCCTTCCCCTGAGGGGATTGGTGGAGGGCTGTGGCTGGGGGGAGCAGTGGTAATTTAAAGACACAGCAACAGCCCCCCTTCCTTCTTTGCTCTTGGGTACCTAGCGGACAGCACCCAGCCATGCCGGAGGCTCAATGGTGGACGGGATCCTCCTTGTGGTGTTCACTGAGTTGTGCCATGTTTGAATGTTTTAGTACAATGCTGGAGTGGGCCGTGCGAAGGAGGTGTGGGGCGCACACTACCGCACACTATCTCGATGATTTTCTATTTATGGGACCAGCTGACACTGGGCAGTGTTAGGCCCTGTTGGAGGGGTTTCAGGCTCTGGCAAAGGAGCTGGGAGTGCCGCTAGCAAAGGACAAGACAGAGGGTCCAGCTGCATGCTTGACCTTTTTGGGAATAGAGCTTGTCTCAGTGGCGACTGCGAGCAGGCTCCCGGACGACAAGTTGCAGGCACTAAAGGCTCGCCTACAGGCTTGCATATGGGCCGTAAAGTCACGCTGCATGACTTGCAAGCTCTAGTAGGACATTTGAACTTTGCTTGCAAGGTGGTTGCCTCAGGGAGGGCTTTTCTCCACAGACTGTGCGCGGCCATGACTGCCCGATCACCGCACCACAGGATACGAATGACTGTGGCTATGAAGGCTGATATAGACATCTGGCTGAGATTCCTCGAGGAATTTAATGGGGTCTCTTTTTGGAGTTCAGAGAAGCTCTTGCAGGCGGACATGCAGGTGCACTCAGGTGCGGCAAGAAGCCATGGCTTTGGAGTTTTCTTCTGGGGTCACTGGTGCATTGCGCCATGGCCCCAGAGTTGGTTGCAGCGCGGTATCATCTCCGACCTCACTTTCCTGGAACTTTTCCTGATAGTGGTGGCAGTTTACATATGGGAAGGGGAGTTCTGGGACGCCACAGTGCACTTCTGGTGTGACAACCAGACAGTGGTAGCCGTGGTGAACTCGATGTCTTCTAAATCGCCCAGGGTCATGACCCTTGTCAGACAGTTTGTCCTGCAGTGCCTGCACATCAATGCCTTGTTTGTAGCCCAACACCTACCGGGGATTGAGAACTCCATTGCAGACACCTTGTCTCGATTTCAGGAGGAGTGCTTTCGGGAGCTCACCCCCAGGGCGGCGCCATACCCAGAACCCATTCCTCCCTGGCTCTGAGACCTTGACTTGCCAAGATAAACGAGGTAATTTGCGCTTCTTTGGCACCCAGCATGCAGAGGGGCTACTCACGTAAGGTAAAAGAGTTCGAGGATTTCAGGCAGGCTGCGGGGTTGCCCAGCCAATGGCCTGCTCCGGCGGAGCACCTGCTGCTCTTCTTGCTGCATCTGAAGAGGTCAGGCAGAGTGGTTAGTTCCTTTCCAGGTTTCATGTCCGCGATAGCCTTCATATCCAAGGCGTCGGGATATCCAGACTTCATGCAGGTTTTCAGAGTGCGAAGGATGTTAGAAGGCTGGGCTAGGATGACACCTCCGGTCCCCGACTGGAGGCACCTGATTTTGCCCAAGCTGCTCAGTGACATCGCAGGGACATTGGCGGGGCTCTGCGCAACCCTGGGTGAGTTTCTGCTTTTCAAGGCAGCCTTACTCACGGTCTTCTTCGGTGCGTTTAGGCCCAGCGAATTTTTGGCTAGGGGCAAGGCCGACGCATCTGCTCGAGCCCTACAAATGCAGGACTTCACATGGGTGTCAGGTGGGTTAGCCCTTACTCTCAGGCAGACTAAGAGGGACCAGAGGGGTATAGGATGCCAGGTGTTTCTTAAGGAAGCAGCCGGAATGCCGCTATGCCCAGTCAAGGCGCTGCAGGAGTACGTAGCGAATTCTGGGGCATGAGCTGGAGCCCTGTTCCAACATGTGGACGGCTCTCCACTGACTTTAGGGTGGTTTTTTTGCGGGCCCTCGTAGCCCTGGGGTTGCAACCAGTCTTCATTCCCTGTGCATCGGGGCGGCTTCTGCAGCCGCAGTGCTGGGCCTGCCCAAGGGTGACATTCAGCAGATTGGACGCTGGCGTTCCTCAACCTATAAGCACTATGTCTGGATTTTATGAAGGCAGGCCCTCATTGGCATCCCCCCCCACTCATCAGGGGGCATGGCAAGGGGCAGGGGTCGTGGCAATAACTTCTCTTTTCTCGTCCTGCAGGAGGTGGCAAGAAGCCGATGCGTGAATTGATCTGTGGCCATTCCATTGTATTTTGGGCCCGCAAGAGGGCAGCCGTGTGTCAATTTGGAATGCAGCTCGGGCTGGGCCCCGCCATGCAAGTTGGCTGGCTGGCCAAGTGGGGGATGCCGTGGGGCCAGCTGCTGCCCACAATGGCGGAGTATTTGAATGAGAACCTTTCGCCTGACGTATTGGTGATCCACCTGGGAGAAAATGATCTGTGTGGGATATCCGGGCTGTCACTCAGGCTCAGAGCATGCAAGAACCTCGTCACCCTGCAGGGTTGGCTGCCCGGCATCACGGTGGTCTGGTTGGACTTCCTGCAGTGGCGAGTGTGGCATGGTGCCAGCCACAGTGGTAAGGTTGAGAGGATGAGGAGGAAAGTGACCTATGAGATTGGTCAATCTGTGGCACGGACCGGTGGCCGGATCATTTTGCATCCAGCAATTGCCTTCTCAATGCCTTTTCTTTACAGAGGAGATGGGGTGCACTTGTGGAAGCAGGGGGCAGACATCTTTCTGAGAGACCTGCAGGATGGCCTTAAGGCGCTTCTCCCCCTGTTTGGGAGCGGGGGGGGGGTCAAGCGCTAGGCTGACCCCTCCTTGTGGCAGGTGGTGCGGTTGAAGCGTGCTTGGGACTGTGGAGTCCCAAGGCTCAACCCAGGGCAGAACCCAATAGCAGTCCTTAGTGACTCAGTGGCATGAGGACATTGACTGGGGCCCTAGCCGGGACCGTGGGGTCCTCCTCAGAGGCTCAGCGGCACGAGGCAGCACAGCCCGCAGTTTGGCTGCCTTCCCCTTATGGGACAGACCTGGATGAGCTGCGTCGCCCAAGAACAGGGCACAGCTTGGAGTCAGGTGCACATCCTGCCTGGGGGACAGAGTTGGTTCTGGGGCCACTCAGTGGTCCCACCTCCACACCACACAGGGGTTTCGCTGCCCCTGCAACTGCAGGTCTCAGCCTCCTTTGTCTGTATTAAAATGCTAATAAAGTGTCCCTTTCTCCCACGTGTGTTGTCTCGAGTGTTCATTGGACTGTGCCCAGACAAACAAGTTTTTCATCATGATGTTACAGAAGTTTAAATATCTCTGGAGTTTCCAATGATGGAGCACAACTTGACAAAGTAACAACTGAATAAGTATTTCACCATTTAATTTTAACCATTAGCATTAATTTTTTTAGATCTTCATTTGAAATTGAACGGTGCTTTTTCCCTTCTCTGGCCTCTTCATGGGGGAAAAAAAAGCCCTTCATATTTGAAAGAAATTTTGTCAGTGACGGGCTGTTTATAGGTGAAGGCTAACTCAATATGGAGGCCTCAGATAATATAGAATTAAAAAGAGTCCAGAATCTGTGCTTAGTGTTCAATTTCTATTCTGTCCAGAGCAGCTATAAAATTGGAGAAAAGTGAGTAATAGATTTGAGAGTCATCAGAAATATAAATTATAGCCAGACATTTCCTATCAGCTCTCCATGCAGTTAATGATAAACAGTCAATGGGATGTATGCACCTCTAGCATTTTTATAATGAATCTATTGCTTCCATGACAGCTTCCTGTCAAACATTATGCTTAGGAATTTATGACTCTTGATACCACATTAATAGATGGTGCAGATACGTTACCATCTTCTGCTTCTATCACACTTCCACCATGAAGTTTATCAAATTCATTTAACCCATCCTCTCCAAACCTGCACTTGCTGCGGAAATCAAATAATAAAAGCTTCTCAAAGAAGGTTCTTATGCTACTTTTTTGGAGTCATGGGATGATTCTCACAGCTAATAGGTAATATATGAGGTGCCCTCCAAGAAATCTATGAACTGCAGCAGTCCAGAAAGTAGTTGGCAGCTATGATGGGTGTGCATTTGAGTGCATGGCCTGGCCGCCACTGCAAGTAGTGAGTAGCTGGGTTAGTGCGAAGACAGACTGAGGATGCCCGCTACCACCTACCATGCAGGGGGTGGGAGAGAGGCAGGGAGAGTGGAATGGGGTGGGGGTGGGCAGAACAGGGAGGAGAATGGGGTGGCAAGGAGGGTGGATCAGGCCTGGAAAGGGGTGGGTTCGGTGGCAGCAGCATCCGACAAATCCTAACCCCATTCCCAGCCTGATACACCTTTGTGGGTCAATGCAGACTTGCATGACTGATATCAACAGCGCTGGTCAGAGTTGACCCTTGGCAGTAACTGGGACTTATCCCAGTGCAAGGGAAGAAATTATCCTCACCCCGGTGGAATACAGCAGATGCTGTGTGGGGAGTTACAGTGGACTGGGCTGCTAGATAGCCCAATTCTATCCCCTGCCAGTCCATAGCATGCAACATCACTAATGGAGGTCACACTGCATACTATGGTTGGGGGAAGAGAGCAAACAGCAGATGAGAAGTAAGGACAAATATTTTTTTACTTATCTTCCAATAGGCTTCCTGGTCACTAATGGGTCTTTTCAAACCTACAACAGCTATTTTGCTTGTGTAAGTATCAAGAGAGGAAGAGGTAGGGGCAGGTCTGGGTTGGGAAAGTGGAATAGGATCCAGTGTGCATGACTACTGCTGAGAAGGGAGACCACTCCCTCCTTCCCCTGGTTCAGCCTACTTCCCTGCCAATCTTCCCCCAAATTTTTCATGAACTGGCCTCTCCACCACTTTACCTGCACCAATGGAGCATTCAGCAAATGCATGGAGGCTCCAGCTGTTTCTACTGCTGGCTCCACAGTGTGCAACAGTAGAGTGACTTTTACACTGTCACAAGGTGACTTAGGGCAAAGGATTACTGTGTGACTGAGTTCTTTGGGGAGGAGTTATGCAATCCTAAAAACAGGTGATACAAATGACAGGTGTGAGGCCCAAATTTTTTGAATTCTGAAATTACATTATGTATAGTTTGAGAAAGAAAAATGCAACAAAAAGTAATATAGACTTTAGTATTAAATAAACAAAAGAGACAGCTGTCAAAGATGTATAGTGTTTGGGGAGCCTGGATATGGAAATAATTAGGTCATGCAGGATAAATGGAATAAGAATTTGCAGGAAGATATAATAGAGGACGATTGGGGATTGATATTTTTTAAAGAAATGCATTTTTTTGTCTCCTTGCAACTCCAGGAGAATATTTACAAGATGACTCTGGCAACCTCCTTGAAAAATGAAATACAAACTCCAGGTTGGGAAATGCTGGTATTGCCAACCCTGTAAAGATGATTTTTCCATATTTGATAGATGTATAATACAGCTAGGAAGTTTTGGAGAAAAATGACAGATACTATAAATGACGTATTTGCTATGCAAATATGTAGTGACCCTAAAATATATTCATTTAATTTGATGAAACATGTAAACTATCAGACCTCCAACAACAATATTATATATGCTTATAGCAGTGAGATTAGCTTTAGCATGGTACAGAAAGTGTCAGGCTTGTTTATCAAAAACAGAATGGATGTAAGGATTTAATTAAAATGGCCATATTAACGGCCCATTTAAGGTCTATGAATATGATCGTGAGGAAATCCATGCAGTATGGCTGCCAGTATTAGACCCTGTCTCAACAATATTTTTCTCATAGTTTGGTGATTATTGACAGGTGTCCACCAAGGTTCGGTGCTCTCTCTGCTGCTGTTCTTTATGGTGATCGACATCACCACCTGCGATCTGCAAAAGCCAGCGCCATGGACACTTCTCTATGCAGATAACGTTCTCCTTGTGTCTGACAACCAGGTGAACCTCAAGCAGCAAGCACAAGCTTGGAGCACAAACGTCTTGCATTGTTTGGCCTCCACCTCAACATCAAGGAGTACATGGCAACGAACCCCAATGAGCTCGGGACAATCTGTGTAAATGGCATTGACCTGCCATGTGCTGAGACATTCTGATGGTTTAACTATTGCGGCTGATGACAGCCTGAGTCACGAGATCACTGCATGAGTAAACACAGCCTGGACAAAGTGGCGCACGATGACTGGTGTCCTTTACAACAAGAAGATCAGTGACTGTCTTAAGTCAAAGATCTACCGGATGGTCATCTGGCCGGTTGCACTCTACAGAACTGAATGTTGGTTGGTGACAAGAGAAGCTGAACATCGCCTCGGTGTCATGGAGACAAAGATGCTGTGTTGGATTAGGGGTATCACTTGTTTTGACCACATTTGCTCACTGTATCTTATAGTAGGGGGAACGTAATGGAGGCATCTTCAGGATAAGAGAACTTTCGGTGAGTAAGGAGAGGTAAGGGAAAAGGAAAGGAGCACAGAATATTAGAACACAGAAGTACAACCGGCAACCACCCCATCTGCTCCATTCTACCACCTCCGCTGGTAGAGGTCCTCCACTTCCCTGCCATGACACTTCCCAATTTCTCCCATTCCCCATCCAACCCCCTGCCCACTCCCACTGCCCACTCACTGGAACCAGCAGATGGTGGCCTCTTCGCTGACCAGTGCACACAGCCACCAGACTTGCCAGCAGAACATCACTTTCTCTGGCATTCTCTCACTTCCATTGGAGGAAATACACATTCCATTGGTGGACAGAGAGGATAGGATTATGTGACCTTTTTTGTAGCACAATAGTGTTTCATTTATTTCGGTGGCACAATACTAGCCAGCTTCTGCACTGGCAGTGTGCACACTTCACCGGCACATTCTGTCACAAATGTGCTGCAAAGCAAGTTGTGACAGTGAGCAGGTTAGTAGCCTCAGTGGGAAGGCCAGAGCCTTCCTGTTGGTATCAGTGCAAGGAGGAATGGTGGTCAGAGCAGGTGTGCTCTGTTGAGAAGCTCAGGGAGGGCGAGGAAGGGGTGACCAGATGTCCTCTTTTTTCAGGACATGTCCTCTTTTTAGTCTTGTGTCCTGGAAAAGGACTTAAATGTCCTCCTTTTCCCTGTGAGCAGGGCAACTGCAGGCAGCACAGAGCCTTCTTGCAATTAATAAATTATATGTAATATAGTTTTAAATTCAATAATATAGTGTTTAAATTAACCACATGAAATCAGTATATGAGTGTTTTTCGCTCTTATGTCCTGCATTTTCCTTGGGTGTCCTACATTTTGGGAGTGCCTTGTCCTCTTTTGCGGTCACCCTGCCCATGCTTGTGCTACTGCATTGGCATAGGGGGGTTTAGGCAGGATTGGGCTCCTCATCTTATTTACCCAGGGATTTGAGGCACAATCCTAAGCTCCTCCTGCACCAGTAGAGATGGTCTCCAAAGCTCTGGAAAGCACTTTTCTTCAGGGTTGGAATGAGTGGCGCCAGCAGGAAGGACTGCACCATCCAGCCTGTGCCAGCGCAGGCCCCAAATGCACCGGAGCAGGTAAGCTCCTCACTAGGCAGCAAAGGGCTGAGGGAGGGTAGGAAGTTGTGTAATATATTGTGTAAATGCTTATGCAACTGTATGCAAAATACAGCCACATGTGCTCTTTAGCATGCAAACCCTGTTTTTTTATTCACTGTATGGGTGATATGAAGAAAGGAAGGCCATTGTATCACCCTTAAAGTGCTGCAAGGGCCTGAGACAGACTATCCTTATATTGGTTTGACTTCTAAAACATTTTGAAGTGCTTCTTTCCTTGTTTGCTTTGAAATGCCATGAGATCCTGATCTCCTTAAAAATAAATCAATTTTCATTTCAACAGCTACACTGTGTGCCTGCCTTGGATTTAGCCATAATGCTCACCCATGATTACCTGCTTTGATGGTGTTACATGCTACCGATAAGCAGATATTTTGGCTTTTTATAAGAAAAATTGCCATGTCCCTAACTGTCTGGAAAGATTAGAGTGATGGCAGATTCTACTGGCTTCTGTTACTGTTAAATTTTGGGGAACTGGTGGGGTCCAAAGCAAAACAGAGTGGGGAAAAAAAATCTCCCGTTCGGCCATCAAGCATCCTCAGTGGTGCTAAATGCAACTATATAATAAGAGAACATTTTTTGAAATTAATGTTTCATGTATAAAATGATTGGCACTCCCCTCTGCCAGTCCACTTTCAGTTACCGCATGGGCTTTTCGCTCCCAAGGTACAGAAGACTTTCTAAAATGGTTATTCTGTAGAAGTCTACATTAAGCCTTTATTTGAAATGTATAATAGAGTGTTTGCCTTAAACTAGACTGGAAGCCAGCATTTAAGGTGCCTGGAATTCAGGCTGAATATGGTGGTTTCATCAGTATTGAATTCTGTTCAACCCCTGGGGGCTGGGGGATAAGAATAGGCCCTCAGTTTGGCTGTACTTGTCGTAAGAGGCAACTAAGCAGCCACCGGGTAGATGGGGCTCCTTAACCTGGGAAGGCAGCTCATCTGAGAGAAGGAAAACTCTGATCCCAAACCTCCACTGCCTTGTGGCTACATCCAGTTATGGATAAGGCTTCAGGAGTCAACCTCGAGGCAAAATCCGGAGCTGGAGTCCCTGAGGCAGTTCGTGGCTGAACACAGTCACGTTCTGGCAACTCCTGCGACGCTGCAGGAACCAACCGTATTGGCTTCTGCCTTTCCATTGGACCATTTCAGTGATGTGGAGAGGGGGGATTTGCTGCATGGGTAACAGTCTATCCTCCATATCTACTTTACCCAGGCTTTGCGCTCTGGACAGAGCACTGTGTTCCAGAACCACTATTCAGAGCGCGATACCATAGTCTTCCGAGACTGAAGGATGCCAACAGAATTCTATTCTCTGGCAGATAATCTAAAATCCACATGCTTACCCAGGATATTTTTCCTTATGTCAGTCTCATAAGTAAATGAAGAAGCACTGTGTAGTATCGCAGGAACTGTATTGCTATGTAAAGTGTATTGTTTGCACTTTTTATTTTAACATTATTTTTTTGCACCAAACCATCAGTACTCTCATTACATTTTAATCTGTTAGATCAAACAGTTTCTGGAATAACATGATATCAACTTTAGCACCAAACTGTCTTCTCTAACCTCACACAATTTCATCCTGACAAAAGGCAATTTTTTTGTTTCCAGATCTGAAGAAGGACAAGACATTCCTGACATGAAATTTAAAGCAAGCCATGGTTGGTTTGAGCCATACAAGAAGCATGCCAATTTGCACAAGGCTAGTATTGATGTTGCAGCAGCAACACCTATTCCTGCTGAGCTTCAAAAAATTATTGATGAAGGAGGCTATTCACTAAAGCAGATCTTCAGCGTAGATGAAACAGGACCTTTTTTGGAACAAAATGCCTTCTCGTCTATTTCTTGCAATGAAAAACTGGCACTTTGGTTTAAAATATTGAAGGAACACGTCTCTTTTTTATTCAGTGACAATCTCAAAGGCGATTTAAAGCTGAAACCACTCTTGCGGTCCAATGCTCTGGGCGTGTTATGTGGGTGAAACATGCATTCTGCTTGGCAGCTGTTGCAAACATGACACTGCCAAGGCACATAGCCTGGTCACTGCCATAATCAACAAGCTCTGTGTAAAGAGAGACTCAGAACCCCTGCCAGTGCAGATAGGTCTGGACAGGGGTTGAGAAGGAGGTGGGGAAGGGTGAAACAGGGCAGGGGATGGGTAGAATGGGAAGGAGATGGAAGCAAGGTAGAGGGCAGGTCAGGCTCAGGAACGGGGCGGGTTCAGTGGTAGCAGTGTCTGCCAAATACTAGCCCCCTTCCTGGGCCTGATGTACCTTCATGAGTCAACAGGGACCTGCATCTGTAATACCTCTGGTCAGGTCCAAGTTGACCCGTGGTGGAAACTGGGGATTACCCCAATGCAAGAGAATAAATGTTCCCTTCCAACAAGGAGGTCTCAACATGTCCAAACTCCCTTGCAGGATACGGTGGACACTGTGTTGAAGTGTTGTATTGCTGCACTCGGAGTTATGGTGGATTGGGCTGTCCATGTATCATTCACAAACCCCTCAAGCACTCAAAGGAATGCTGAAATCAAAATTACTTGTTCTTTGGTATTGGAATAAGAAGGCTTAAGTAATCAAAGGAATGTTTCCACATTACATCACAATATATCTCTTTCCACTCATCATTTAACATTGTGCCAAAATAATCTCGATAATAAGGCAATTTTGGTTTTTACATCTGGTCATTCCAAGACTATCAAAGGCATAGCATCAAACAATAGGAATTTTTTTTTGGGGGGGAGGAGCTTCTAATACCACCTCCATCCTCCAGGAAACAAGGTATCAATGCTACTTTCAACACCTATTACAGGCAAAAACTGATGTGGTACATTTTAACAGGACTGGATAATGACAAACCACAACAATCAAGATCTTGTGAAGGAACATTAAAATGGCTATCAATGCCATTTTCATAGAGGGTCTGTTGCAATAGACTCTGGGAAAATGTGCTGCTCAGAGTGGTTGATGAAGGTGGTGGTTTCCAGGAGGTGCTTACAGACCTTTGCAAGATGGTTATGCAGCTTGCAAATCAAGCAGGCTTCAAAGAGGAGTAAGAGGTAGGAGGTAATAATGATGGTTTGGAGGTTTTGACTTCACATGGAGATGAATTACCAAATGAAGAACTCATGCTCCAAATACAAGAGAATTTGGAGGAGGAGGTAGAAGCCATTTGACACAGCAAAATTGTCAGAATATTTCAGCTTAATCATGTTGGAGAAGTATATAATCAGAAGTATATTATAATCTGAAAGGGTGTAAATGTTGGCCTACAGCAGTAGGGGAAGCTGTTATTTATTCAGTTACTTGGTTAAAGGCTTGTGGGTTGCCCCTTTCAACTTTCATTAGACTTCTATTCCAATTATTTTTCTTGTCTGGTTGACTCTGCAATGGCTGCAGTTCTTCCTTTGTCCAAGTAAAACTTTTAACAAAAAACCAGTTTCACTGTGTTTGGGACTGCTTAATTCTTTCAGCTCTGCTAACAAAATCAGATGTGTGAAATAGTTGAAGACAACAATCCAGACATGACTCAAAGCATGCACAACATCCTTGGCTGCTACCAAGAATAAAGCAGCAGCAGCAGCAAAACGAAGCACAATAAACAAGTTTTTGTCCATGCGGTTACCTCCAAAACATCTGTCTCCTCCAAATCCTCAACTGTCTACTTCTGTCTATCCACTTTTTCTCAATCCACAGCTATGGAGATTGGTGCTGTGGTTGATCTCCCTTCATGTGAAGATGATAAAGATCCCAATGACCCACAAACAGCATCACCACCATCATCTTCACAACACCACCAGCCACTAATACAAGCCATCACATCTTTGTAGATGACCAAGTATCACCTGTTTGGTGACTGTTAACTAGTAGTCAACAGACTGACAGTCCAATCCTATCTAAATCCCTGTGTGCTGATGCATTAGGGCCAGTGCAGCAGCCACAAGGGATTTTAGGCTGCTGGAGGTCTCCTTGGGGTAGGGGACATTTGTTCCCTTGCCCTGGGATAAGCCCCAGCAGCCATAATGGGTCAACTTGGACCTGCACCAGCAATATTGCTGGTTCAAATCCATGTTGATACATGTAAGCAATTCAGGCCCAGGAAGGGGATTAGGATACGATGCACACTGGTGCCACCAATCCTATTGCCCTCCTGGCCCAATCCATCCATTCTTCTCCCCATTCCAACCCTCCCTGCCCTCCTTTTGCCCTCTCTGTGCCCCTTCACTGGACTTGCCTGGTCTGGTGGGCATCCTGACAGCTACTGGAGCATGTGGGATGGCTCTGGCCTTCCTGCTGGCATGCAGGCTGTTAGCGCTGTCACAAAGCGCTTTATGGTGCTTTTGCGACTGTGCACCCTGGCAGAACATGCATTCCACTAGCAGAGCACTTAGATAGGATTGGGCCATAAGTCTGTATAAGAAGGAATTACTGTACGCATATTTTTGTGCAGCACTGATGTTCAGTTCCATGAAAGAGCTTGGTTTATACAGACATTTAATTGAAGTTGCTCAGAAGATACACATTACAAAACCCTGCTAGACAAATCACACTAAACTCTGCCAATAAATGTGGCTTAAGACTTCCATGGAAATAACTCATGGAAAGCAAAGGAGTCCTGCAAAATCGAATCTAATAAAACTGAACAGGGGAAAAAATCTATTCGAACTGTGAATTGCAAAGTACAATAAAATATGCAAGCAAGCTTAAACAAGACAAACAAAAAGTTATCCACCACACTTATAAAAACAAACACATATGCAGAGAGAATAAGGAATGGAAGAAAAAAAGCAAATGGCTGCTTAATGCTTTCACGATTAATAGATCCACTTTTTTAAAAAAATCAATTCTGTGCAAAGCTAGAAAGGTGTCAGAAAGGAACAATTATTCAAGGCTAATTTCGTAAGAAAATGATAGCAATGGTTTAGTTTTCTCACGTATTGATAAAAAAAAAAATCCTCCAGGGAAATCATTAGCAAAGGTTGCCAAGGATTATGCCAATAATTATCTGATATGTGTGAAATACACGAATAAGACGGAGTAAGTAAAGTAGTACTACTACACTGAAAGTCATCAAGTCAACTCGACTAACAGCACAAGTTGCCATTTTTAGACATTCAAATATGGCATGAATATGTCTAATGCTGAATTGCCAATAGAGGGGAGAAAGATTTTTTACAAAGATGATTTATTGTGTAATGCTCAAATATGCTCATAATCCAAAGAATGATGTATAGCCAATTGCTATGTATAATTACTCAGAAATAAGTCCAATAGGGCTTATCCCCACATAAGCATGCACAGGATTGTAGCTTTAAATACATCATTTCCTCCAAACAATAGTGTGCAGATCCCGCAGGACAATTTCCACTTTTACTTCTGCCCTCTGGTTCCAATAATGGCTGTCCATGAGACAGGAAACCACCATTTTGAATTTCAGCAGACTCATAAAACATTTTTTATGTGATTGGAAAGAGTTACAGACAAATCATAAATTGGTTGCTGTGCAACAGGAACTTGTGTTCTGGCAATGCAGCATGTTTTAAAGCTGTCAAAAAAGTTTACACATCATACAGAGTAAACTGGCTGCCACCACAAACAGCTAGTGGCTGGTTCGGGGACCAGCAGTCCGCCACAAGCCCTGGCACTGGTAAGTCAATGCAGGGGAAGAAATGGGTGGGAGATGGGTGGAATGGGGAGGGGGAAAAGGGGAGGAGACTGGGGAGGGGAAGGGCAGATCAAGGTGAGGAATGGGTGTTACTGGCGGCATCATCATCATCATCAATATGCTATCCCCTTCCCTTGCCTCCATCCCCCAACCTACGGCAGTTGAAAGGTACTAATCTTGCAGATCTACGGATAGGCCTTTGATGTTCAGCAGCTCAGTTCACCATGTAACAAACATTGCCCTTGGGGTAGGGAAGGACCAGGGGAGACACCAACCCAGCCAGGACTCAACCCCCCTCCACCACCCTCAAGAGCAATGCTTATTTATTTTTTGCTTACTCCAAGCCAGGTCCCAATATCATACATGCCCTGGTCAATTGCTCACGGTTTGTGAACCACTAAGCTAAGAGCTCAGGGCGCAATCCTGCCCTTCACTTGGGCCAGTGCAAGTCCC
The DNA here is from genome assembly GCF_035046505.1 of Tiliqua scincoides. Lineage (NCBI taxonomy): Eukaryota > Metazoa > Chordata > Lepidosauria > Squamata > Scincidae > Tiliqua > Tiliqua scincoides. Next base: position 125,669,285 of record NC_089823.1, on the reverse strand, counting down.
TTGCGCCCTCCCAGGAGGGTGGCAAACGTGTCATAAAGCACGTTTGCACCTTCTCGGGAGTACATCCGGCCAGTGCACAGAGGTGCACCAGCCTGCGGAGGCTGACACAAGCTTCCATGCCAGCTTCCTCAGTGAGCCTTGTGTCGGTCTGGCTGTCCCTTGCACCAGCCCAACGGTGTCCCGAAAGTGCCATAAAGAACTTTTGCACCACAGGGAGAGGAGTGCAGGGAAGGGGACAAAAGTTCCCTTGACCTGAGGTGCCGCTGGCGCTGCCCGGTTAGTGCTTAGGGTGCAGCGGCAGTCATTTTCAGTGCCACGGCAGCCCCGCACTCCAGGCAGCATAGGATTGGGCTGTAAGGCACTGCACCACAGGCTTTACAGAAAACATGGGTGTGAAGAACAGTTTCTAAAGAAGTCAGGGGTGGGCAGGGAGTTCCTGGAGGCAAAGAACTCCTGGAATGGTTCTCAGACTGGGACGTTGCAATGCCCCAGCCAGAGAGCCCTGGCCTCTGCATCCTTAAGGGGAGGGGAAGAGGAAGTGACGCAATCACTGAAATCACATCACTGTCGATGGGTGCAGGGCCTTGCTTCCATTTACCAGAGGCTGGAACAGGCTCCTGGGGGTGTGGGAAGCCCCATGTCAGCTTCCGCAGGGCCCTCCCAAAGTGTGCAAACTGTCAAAATAATGATAGTGACTCACTTCCGGTTTTGCAACCAAAAACCAGCAGTGGGTCACGATTGTTATTTTGAGAGTCTGTGCGCTTTGGGGGGCCCTGTGGGGGCTGGTGCGGGGCTCCCTGCACCACTGGGAGCCTGCTCCAGCCTCTGGTAAATGGAAGCGAGCCCTTGTGCCCCTCGACAGCAGTGTGATTCTGTTGATTGCGTTACTGCCTCCACCACTCCCCCGCAAAAACTTACTCGAGTTTCAAACTCCCTGAGAGTTTGAGAACTGCTGACTCTCCAGTAGTACCACAGAATAAAATTGTCTTGTCTTTACCTTTTAATGGTCTATCTGCATTGCTTCTCATTTTTCACAGTGCCTAGCAAGTTTCAGTGTTTTAAAAAAGATAACTATAAACATAAACCAATCATTGACTTTTCTACTTTGTGACAAAAGTTGAGTTAATAGTAGACCCTAGCTATGATGTTAATATGAGCCTCTGCATGTACAGTTTGTAGTCATGTCGAGTCTGTGGCAGGCAATACACAACAGATGTGGATCAGGGGCAGGGACTGCTCTGGTATTCTTGCTTCCAGTGGCCTTCCCATGACAATTGAGTGAAAGCACTCTGAAATGTGCATAATAGAGCGAAGGACCAAACTACACATCATGTTAAACACTTAGGGAAAAGTCAGGTTTGTGCTTACTCATCCAACTTCACTGAATGCTGTGTTAGTTGGCAACCTTCAGTCTCGAAAGACTATGGTATTGTGCTCTGAATGGTGGTTCTGGAACAGCGTCTAGTGTGGTTGAAAAGGCTGATTCGGGAGTGACAATCCCTTCCACACTGGAAGCAAGTGCAGTCTGTCCCTGGTCTGTCTCCCTGGCTATGGGCCTTCCTTCTTTGCCTCTTTGCCTCAGTCTGTTGGACAAGTGTCTCTTCAAACTGGAAGAGGCCATGCTGCACAGCCTGCCTCCAAGCGGGATGCTCAGAGGCCAGGGTTTCCCACCTGTTGAGGTCCACTCCTAAGGCCTTCAGATCCCTCTTGCAGATGTCCTTGTATCACAGCCTGTGGTCTACCTATAGGGCGCTTTCCCTGCACGAGTTCTCCATAGAGGAGATCCTTTGGGATCCGGCCATCATCCATTCTCATGACATGACCGAGCCAACACAGGCATCTCTGTTTCAGCAGTGCATACATGCCAGGGATTCCAGCTCGTTCCAGGACTGTGTTGTGTTAGGCTTAGCAATATATAGCAAGGATTGCAGGGTGTGAAACTGGGCAGAAGCATAGGCAGAGCAGAGGGTCCAGCATTTGGCCTCTGTTGTGTCTCACCATGGTCCCCCTATAAGCTAGAGGGGGAATTCCTCTAGGAATGGAAGATCAAGTACCATAATCTTTCAGAAATGTAGTTTACCTCCTTGAAACCAAAAAATTGCTATCCCACATTTTCTTTTGGAATGTCAAAGGCTAGAAATGGTGTTTTTTTTGTTTGTTTTTTGTTAGAAGGGTACAATTTATAATTGATCAATCTATGTAAGAGCCAGGCTTGTGGCTTACTTCCCTTTGGTTAACATTTCAGGTTGAAAAACAAATTGTTACAGACTGCCTTTTCTGCAGATCCATAAGCTTATTTATGTAGCCTTCCTATCATTGCTTTGTACGTACCCTTTTAAAATCTTTGTGGAAATTGGGTTCTCACACATACTGAAACATTGAGAGCATGTCTTAAAATATCCCTGCTCTGTAGTGTGCTCCTAAGAAGTTCCATTACTCAAGGGGAAATTCATAAGACAAGAAACTGAGGAGAAAAGACTGGATAGACTATCAGGTCTCAAAAGATCCATGGGTGTCTCAGGAGAAAGTCATTACTTAACCTCTAAGAGTCCTCTGCTGCTTGAGATCTAATCTTCTATTTTTCGCTTTGTATCTGTGTATATCTAATAATATGTACAAAAAATGTGCATATAAATTATAGATTAGAAATGAAGACATGCTACCAAGTAACTCTGTGTAGTTCAGCTGCCTCTTTTCTATTCTGTTAGTTTAAGCCTGAAGTGATATAATCTTTCTTTAAACTTCCACTAGAATTGCTTGTATTTTTTTTTCTCCTTATTTGCTCTCTCTTAAGCTGGCACATATGAAAGGTTATTTTCTGTGGCACTCACGCTTGCTAAAACTTAATGGGAAAAATCCTTGTAAGCAGCACCATGGTATCTGTCACAGTTGCAAGCAATAATTTTGTTTCCAAAAGCTGCCTGATACCCTTTTTTCAGAACAGATGCCCTGCTGATATGGAAATTGGAAAGGCTCAACATATAGGGACAGGTAAAAAACAAAACTAGGAAGGCTCAAACTGTTACTGGCTTAGGTGGAAACACACTTTTAATTTATATGAGTGCTTTGTTGGAAGTTGCTTCTCACATTAGAGATTGTAACCCTTGCTGTTTTCAAAAACGGTACAGATAGCGTCTCAGTAATGAGAACTCTTTTCTGGAATTATTTGGAAAATTCCAAAGAAAAATTGGGCTGCAATCTGATACTCAGATTCAGATTCAGTACCTTTATTGGCATACAATCTGATACTCATTTTCCTGAGAGTAAGCCTCACTGAACACCATAGAACTAACTTCTGAGTAGACATACATAGGATTGTGTTGTTAGGCTGCCATGCTATCCACACTCACCTGGGAGAAAGCCTCATTGACTTCTGAATAGACATGCACAGGATTGGGCTCAGATCCTAATCCTAACACCCAATCCTAACACCAGGCTGTGCTACTGGAACTTGTGTTCCAATAGTGCAGCCCAACTTACAGCATCACAAAATGCAACACACTAAGGCGCGCTACTCAGCTACTGCCTTGCACCGGCTGCATGGCAGGATCCCTGCTGGATCCCCCGGTACTGGTAAGTCAGTGAACATAAAGAATATAAGAAGAGCCCTGCTGGATTAGGCCAAAGGCCCATCTAGTCCAGCTTCCTGTGTCTCACGGAGGCCCACCAAATTCTTCAGGGAATACAAAAGACAGCAAGACACAACCTGCGTCTTGGTGCCCTCCCCTGCATCTGGCATTCCCAGGTAGTCTACTCCTAAAATCAGGAGGTTGCACATACCTATCATGACTTGTAACCCATGATGGATGTTACATTTCCTCCAGGAGTTTGCCCAATCCCCTCTTAAAGGCATATAGGGCCAGATGCCATCACCATTTCCTGTGACAAGGCGTTCCATTGACTAATTACACAATGGGTAAAGAAATATTTTATTTTTGTCTGTCCTAACTCTCCCAATACTCAATTTTAGTGGATGTCCCCTGGTTCTGGTGTTATGTGAGAAGGGAAAAGAGCATCTCTCTATCCACTCTGTCCATCCCCTGCATAATTTTGTATGTCTCTGTCAGGGTTCCCCTCCTCCCACAAGTCTCCAGCTTACCCAGGGAGAAGGCTTCTGGGCCAGAGGATCAGGGAGGAAGCCGGTGGAACATGGGGCCATCTCCCCATAGACTGCCTGGACACTCCTGTGGGCTGCAAGGCACAGCAGAGGAACACTGTGTGCCAAATCCCGTGCTTCACCCCCCGCCTTGGAGGAGGGAGGGGGAGACAGGATGCAGGCCATTCAGCTGCTGGGCAACTGCCCTTCCCGCACCTTGGGGGGGGGGAAGGGGAGCACCTTGGGGGGGAAGGGGACCTGGACCTCCCCAAATCGTCTGCAGAGCTACAGGACCCAGGTGGGCAGGGCCAGCCCACCCCCTGAAGGCAGAGACCAGGGCAGAGGCAGCAGCCTTCCCAGCCCTCTCAGGAACAACCCTGGCAGCTCCAGGTGAGAGGAGGTGGGAGGGAAATAGAGAGAGGAAGGGGACTCCCAGTGCTGGTAATCCCCAGGGGAGGGCAGTCCCACAGATAGGCCCTTTTTGTACCATCGCTGTGAGGAAAGGGGAGGGGCCAAAGGGGAGGGGTCTTCCCTACATAAACCTGGAGGCCAGGGATGACAAAGCAGTTGGGAGTTAGGAGAGCAGGCAGGAGGATCTGCTGACAGCAGCCCCTGCTCCTGACTGGCAAATGCTGCCAACCCAAAGAGGGGGAGCCGGGTGACACAACCCCCCCCCTCCTTCTGGTGAACTGCTCTGAGGCCTCCACAAGGGGGTCCCCCTCAGAAAGGCCGGGCGGGCCCTCCTCTCCCCCCACAGGGAGGCCTCACAGTCTCAATCATGCCCCCCCAGGTGCCTCTTTTCTAGACTGAACGGTGGCAGAGGCAGGCTATGGGCATGAATGGGGAGGAACAAGGCATGTTGAGGGAGGAACTGGGGGCAAAGAATGGTGGGGGGGTGTAGATTCGGTGGCGATCATGCATGCCAGATCTTATCCCCTCTTTTAAAACCTCCTCTCTCCACTTTTTTCCCCTTGGATATACCCTCTTGTACACCACCAAAACAGGTGTATGTCCAAGGAGGCTCATCGGCAACTGGGCAGCTTACACAGAAGTAGCAAAAATGTTTTTTTTTACTTACCACCCATTTGCCTTCAGGCACCCCCTCCCCCATAGCATGCAGTATAAACCTTTTTGGCATGACTCCATGATAGAGAATGGCGGGGCACAGGATTAGTTTCATTGTGAACAACATGTTATTCAAGAAGGAATAATCACTTTTGGTTAAGAATTTCCTTTGCAAGATTTCAAACTAGTTTGTGTACACTAATAATGCCAGTTCCCGAGAATGCCATGGCAAATGGTCAAAGGGTAATTCCATCATCCAAAATTCTCCAAAAACTGATTAAAAAAAATAATCCATTGTGACCAACAAGAATATCAAAAGTGTGTTGTGTGGCAAATGCACAGTGTGGATGAGCAAGGAGTGGGTTTGTGAGAGGAGCAAAGTTGGGCAAGGAAAGTTGCCTTTCCATGCTTATTTTAGCTGCCGCCATTCTAGCACATTCTATCTGGGCAGACAGCAATTCAGAGGTGCCTACTAAAAAGGGGGTATATGGAACTGATATTAAGGCGATACTTTCTGTTTTTATTGAATACAGAAGGCTTTTCAGCCTGACATCATTTTCAGGAATATTATTTCCCAGGAGGGCAATTCAAAGTGGCAGTACGACTTACCTCAAAGTTTATTCAAGGAAAACAGAAGAGAACATAAACTCAAGCATTTCAGGAAACAAACAACAATAGTGTAACTTAGCCCCTTTCCAGGAGAACAGCTGACCCCCTAGTGAGTCACCATATAGGGACTATGTAGGTTGGGGAAGAAGCTGTGGGTGGACGGATGTGGACTGTGGCTCATGTATTACCTCTCCCCACGCTTTTATGATAGGAAAAGGGGGGGGAATCACACAACAGCTGTACAAAAGCAAATGGCCAAGGGACATAAGGAGATTCTATAAACAGCCAAAACACACAGAGAGAGTTCTTGAGTCTGACAAGCTGTAGCAAAGCTTATTTCAGAAAAGAACCTTATAACCAGTGTTTATATAAGGATGTTCAAAGATGCCATTTTTGAGCTATGTTTCTTTACTCAGTGATATGTTTTAGTAGAGAAATAACAGAATGCCAGTTCAGTGCTCCTGAAGCTCACATAAAATATGTTACTATCTTCTGTTTTATTTCCCCCTTTCAGACAGGAGCCAAGAAATATGTTGCAGTGACAGCATCTTTGACAACACATGCTTTTTGTTCTCCCGTTTGTTCTTCCTCCTTTGAAATACTGTGGGGCAAAGATTGCTGAAGCGCACTGATACTTGCCTTACATAAATAAAATATGTCAGCAAATGGATGTGGTGTACTTTCTCAAGGGCAGGACTGAGTCTTTAGATTTGGCCTTGAATAAAAACTTGAAAAAAATTCTGGAAAGTAGCCTCTTCTCTGCCACGCATTCTTAATAGAAAGCTGCAAATAAACCGTTAATAGTCCTGGGTGGCAGAGGGAAGGGGTCACCCGACTACTGACTGGAGCAAGGCCTTCTTCCAAATTTTCAATTTATTAGGATGAAAACCAACAGTGCTCCAGATGAACATGAGAGTTAGTGGTGCCACTGTCTTGGATTTGGACATTCAGGTGTGAAGCAGATGACACTAGCTCAATCTGAACACCCCTTCAGTTGCTTGTTTAGTGCTAATCACAAGTTTGCCAACATTTTTGAATTGACATATTACTTACCGGGAGTGGGAAAGTCTAGTAACTTGATTCGAGTTGAGTGTAGAGTCACTGTTCCCCCTGTGACTCGACTCAAAAATGAGTCATAATGGGGCCCTTTGCCCTTGGAGTCCTAGTTGCCCTTTTGCCACTCTAAAGGACTCAAGTCACTCCCATGATGCCCTGGCCTGAAGGCCCTGGCTTCTGCCCTCTTAAGGGGTGGGGGTAGCGAGGAGGCAGGGAGGAGACAGCAACATGATCCCCGGCATTGCGATGCACTCCCTGCAGCAGCCTTCCTGGAGTGCTGGGAGCTCTGTGCAACCTTCTGCAGGGCTCCCCAGTCTTCCAATGATGAAAGTGGAGCGATTGCACTCCACTTCTGCAAAACCGGAAGTGGAGCACGATTGCTCCTCTTTCACTTCTGATGAGCAGGGGAGCTCTGCAGATGCATGCGCAGGACTCCCTGCATCCCAAGGAGGCTGCTGCAGGGAGTGCATCGCAGTCCCTACAGCCCCCTGAGTGACGTAATCCAAGGGATCTCATTGCTGCTTCCTCCCTGCCTCCTCACTACCCCCGCCCCTTAAGAGGGCAGAGGCCAGGGCCTTCAGGCTGGGGCATCGTGACACCCCAGTTTGAAAACCACTGTGTTAGGGAATCGTTGTGGTTTTAGGCATGCCTGTAAATTGCCTGCTGGTGTTTTTTGGGTTTTTTTTTTTTGCCAAAAGCCATGTCCTTCCAAGATGAAACAGCTGAGAATTTTCAAGGAAAGTCAAAAAATTCTATACGACAAGAGTCATTTCTCAGGGGATTCATGGAAGCCCTTCATCTAATTGGTTAGATTCTTAGAAATTATTTGTAGCTTCTTCATTTGGGATGAATGCCTGTTTGCCCTTTTTGCCACTGTCATTTGGGACATTTTTAGTCCCCATTATGCCATACCCCCCCCCCCAAGATATTGCATGACATCCTAGATGAGGAGTCATTAACATGAAATACTCCTCAGAAGTTCTTGGTTTGAAACACCATTTTCAGACAGGCCCAGGTGCAGAATGGGGATTGATCTGTCTGGGTTTTCCAGATACATGCTCCTAGCAAGCCCTCCTGCTGTGATTGGCATGTGCCCACTGAGTGGGTAGCCAAGTTCAATTGTCTAGTGCAGTGGTTCTCACACATTTAGCACATAGGACCCACTTTGTAGAATGATAATCTGTCAGGACCCACTGGAAGTGATGTCATGACCGGAAGTGATGTCATCAAGCAGGAAGAGTTTTAACAATCCTAGGCTGCAATCCTACCCACACTTCCTAGGAGTAAGTCCCATTTACTGACTTTGTTAAAAGAATATACATAGTAGCTTGTTAAAAATACAGGTCTGTAACATTTCCCCAAATGCAGTCACATACCATGGGAGCATCAAGTCTAATATATTAAAAATAAAATATTGAAATGAATGGGGACCCACCTGAAATTGGCTCGCAACCCACCTAGTGGGTCCCAACCCACAGTTTGAGAAACACTGGTCTAGTGATTGAATAGAGTGCCCAGGTGGTTTCCCCTCATCTAAACAGGTAAGCCCATGATATAATCAAACCTAGGTTTCTTAAGGTAGGCAGAAAGCTGCTCAGGTGTGTTTCGCCAGGTCTGCTGTTGGAACCAAGTGCTGGTTTGAGGAAGGCCACTCACATACTCCCCTGTAATTGCAGAAGACCAGAATTCCTGGAGCAATGTAAGTAGCTAGAAACAGGGACTGTATTTCTAGCTAGATATGTTTAGGGCTGCAACTCTCAGGTAGTTTGAAGACCGCAGTAAATTCTTGCAGGGGAGGGGAGGGAGGCAGCAGGGGCGGGGGGAAGGCAGCAACATGATCCCCAGGATCGTGTCACTAAGAGCGGCTGCAAGGACTTGGGATGCACTCACCAATCCCTGCAGCAGCCATCCTGGGGTTTGGGGAGCCCTGTGCGAGCGTCTGCAGGGCTCCCCAGCCTTCCAAAAGTGAAAGCTGAGTGATCGTGCTCCACTTCCAGTTTTGCGGAGGTGGAGCGCAATTGCTCCACTTTTATTTTCCCCCAGGATCGCACTGCTGCCTTTCCCCTGCCCCACCCCTTAAGGGGGCAGAGGCCAGGGCTCTCAGGTTGGGGTGTTGTGATGCCCCAGTTTGAATAGCTCTGGTTTAGGGGATTAATTTTGTTTTACTTGCTCTTTTCATTACAAGCCAGCCTGGAAACTTCACCAGCTACATTTCTTTTTGTGTACTTATCTCCTAAATCTCAACCCTGCTTCCCCTGCTGGGCATTACTAATTACTGCATCTGATTTGATCAAGCAATCTCTTTGTCTCCATCCAGCCATGCTACTTATTATTCCCGCCACCTCTACCCCATGTTGTTCACTTTTTCTTTGGGGTTTTTCATACACTGGTTATATTTTGACTCCTTGCTTGCATAGTCCATGTTCATTGGTAGTTCAGTGGTTGTTATGCTTCTGAGGGCTACTGTGATTGGGTTTTAAACAAGAAACCCTGGATTCTATTCTCTCCTGGGAAGAAATTTTTCCCAGTTGTCATCCCCTCCTTTGCCTGAGGAGCATATGGTGGGGAGCAATTAGACAGTCAACGAAAGGTAAATTAGTAAGCTGGGGGCTCCATCACGCTATGGACTGGCTTATCGTTTACAACAGAGAAACATTAATTCTGTTGTCATAACCAGAGGATGGGATTGGGCCATAAATAATATAAACCACAAACGATTGTATTGCAGCTTAAGGCCTAGTCACACATGCCTCCAAGTCTACAACATAGATCAGCAGGTGGTTTGTTGATATTTTAACATGTTAAATGTTCAATGTTTAAAGTCACAGAGAGGAATCCCAGGGGGGAGTTGGGAGGCTTTAGGATTTTCCTTCTGCTATGGCTATGGGAAGCTTCTGCTATGGCTTCCCAATGGTCCTCCACCCGTGTGCTATTTAAATAGAAAAAAAAGAATGAATTTTTTTGAATGGGGAAAAAAGGTCAATGAATTCATTTCAGTTGTAGAAAGGCCACTGGCTGACAATGTTCCTGACAAGAAAACATAAACTTACTACTGCGGTGAGTGTTGATCAGGGATTAGAGGTTTGGGCTGTTCTGCAGCAAATGAATGACTAAGGAAACTGCAGGTATTAACACTGTGAACCATGAAAATGTGATTATGAGGGGTAAATGGATGGATGAAAGTCAGCAATACAATCATCACACCATGCTGCTAGGGAACTGTAAACTGGTTTGCGACTAAGCATACTATGAGAAATCTCGTCGTCGTGATGTGACATTTAGTAATGAAGACATAATAAATTAATAATACTAAGTGTCCTACAGCGCTTTCCTCAGATCTCTTCACAAACATTAATTAATTTCCTCGTTAAGCAGTTAGGCAGATAAATGCTCAGCAAGCATCCTACTTAGCTTTTTCTTTGTCTTTCTGTCTCGCTTTTTTCCGTTTTAAATAAACAACATCAAATAACAACCAAGAGTTATTAGCGAATTTTGTCAACAGAGAAAGCAAACTGCAGGCAGGTTACAAAATGACAGTCCCTGGGATATTATGATAGAAGGAATTTGTGATGCGTGAGACTAGAGTTAGGCATGTTTTAAGATCTGGTGTGTAGATTGTGGGATAAGAGCCATGCAACTTATGTGTGGTGGCACAATCTCCGTTCAGTTAGATACAATCATACTATGGCGGTCCCAGGTTGCTGGGTGTTCTGCAGTGCAACTCTGCACTGGGCCTGACACAGTGCCCCTGCCCATCTTTTGATGGCGCTACCAGTGCTACCCTATGGAGGATGATCCCAGTGAGGCACACTGGGTGCCAGTTCGTAACTTATTAGAGCAGCATGGGACTTATTTCTTTGTGGTTTTTCCCACACTGCTTCAATTACATTTACATGTAGAAACCATTTGTGTGGAGTGACATCAACTATATGATATCTTCCAATGAGAAAATTGACTTTCAGCGGTAATGACTGTATTGGGCTGGGCATCCTTGACCAAGTCTAAATCTTCATTTCCCTTTCTTTCTGTAAATCCAGGAATAAGAATGGACTATCTTACAAAGTTTGTTACGAAACTGTATTAAACATACAGTATAAAATGCCTCATGACACATTTAGGAGATCCTATTTACTCAGCTGAAAAGCTCATGATGTGAGGTTGAGTGGTTTCAACAAGCAACATAAATCAATGGCGGAATGTGGCCAGAACATGCGCCACGTACCTCATTTTGTCATCTTGAGCATGGCAGTATACAGACAAGATTGGGGTCTGGTCTTCATGCAAAGGATTATGCCAGTCTGGTAATCAGAACGGATTCAGCATTGAGTCACTGGGAATAGAGCCACCAACTGAATCATTAAACAAAGTGGTTCCTTCTAGTGGATTAGTTGATTAGCTTTGAAAAACAGCCCTTTGGGGGGAAAGATAATTGCTTTAAACCCTGTTTCAGAGGGACCTATTGTTCTAAATTGCTCAAAGCTTTTCTTTCAATAATGGTTATAGAGTTAAACATTAGTGAGACTGGATTAGCAGAATGACAATAAGTAGCACAGAGAATAAAAATGTTAACTAACAAATAAGGAGGTCAATCGTTGAATTAGACTACATAACAGAGATCAAAATCCTAATAAGGGATGTAGATAGCACAATAAATTGAGTTTCAGTGATCAGAGTGAAAGTCTGGCCAGTGAAAAACAAGTACACAGAGTGCAGGAATGAAAAATGGCTAGAGATACTATTGAATCAGCAAAACTGGGGAATGATTTTGAGAAAGGTGGCTTTGGCATATGCATTAATTGTGCCCATCAACAGAAATGTGAACTTAAGGTCAGTCTATATATTCAGAAAAATCATGTGGTACACTCTCCTGGAATGCAGGAACACACATGTATTTATCTATTTGGGAGCTCAATCTTATCCTTTTCACTCAACCACTCTGCTAATGCAGCAGTGCCAAAATGGCTACCACTGCATCCTGAAGTGGGGAAGTAGTTGTGGAGCTCTCCTGTGTGTAAGGGAAAAATTAAGCCTTCACAGTGGGGGGGAGGTGGAGGTCTACGAGGACCTGCACCAGTGAAATGGCAGATGCAAGGCCGTGTGCACCCATGCCACAGGATTGGGTTCAGGAAGAGTGGCCACCGAACCCTCCCCCTTCCCAAACTTGATCCTCTCACCCCCACCCTGCTCCACCCCATTTTGCCCCCTCCTTACCTCCATTCCACCTTGCTTCTCCTTCTGATTTACCTGCTCCAAAGGGCAGTGGGAGAGCTGATGACACAGGTAGGAAGGCACCAGCCTTCCCACTGGTGTTCCCGACAGTGTGCTGAGTAGTATGCTATTGGAGTGCCTTTAAGACAGTCAGCGCCAGAGGAGAATGCTTACCAACCATGGCCTGTAAGTGTAGGATTGGGCTCTAAGAAACATATATGCCACCTTTTCCACACATTGTGGGTATCTAAAGGCGCAATCCTAACCCATTTTCCAGCACTGATAAATGGGCAATGCAGCTCCAATGTAAGGGAACTAACATTGCCTTACCTTGTGGAGGCCTCTGTGACTGTCCCCCAACTGCAGAAAGGAGCAATTGCCCTACTGGCTATGCCAGTGCTGGAAAGTTGGTTAGGACTGCACCCTAAGGCCCAAAGCCTAATCAACATTCCAGCACTGGCATAGCGATGCCAATGGAATGTGTGCTGCACCCTTTAGTTGGGTGGCACTCACGGAGGCCTCCTCAAACTAAGGGAATGCTTGTTCTCTTATGTCGGAGCTGTATTGCCCTTGTGTTGGTGTTGAAAAGTGGGTTAGGATTGAGCCCTAAGTTATTCAACACATGCTCTCCTATTTAAAATTCTGTGCAGGATCAGGACAGGGATTGGAACTGACCATGGCTGCATCAGGGAAAGGCAGGGATGGATATCAGTGGCAGTGGTAGTGCTGTTAGCCAGTGCCCCCTTCAGGACTTTGTCACATACCCTGGCCCATTTGGACTTGTCCCAGATAAAAAGCTGGCACAGATCCTTGTAGACCCATTGCAGACCATGATGCAGCAGAGTTAGTAAAAATTTCTTTTCCTTACCTCTCTGACACATTAGGGTCCCCAGTTGGCCCACAGCATACAGTTGAGCCCATTCTGGCACTGCTACAAGCTATTTGCTGTCAGAGAATAGGATTGGGCCATAAATTGCATTTTTCTCTCAACAAGTTCACACCTTGTGAATTATTAGATTCTACATTCTATCTATAGCACTGAATCTTCACAGAGAACAAAATGAGCACAGAGGAAGGTACATTATTCCAAAACAAACCCAGGGCCTTTCTAGTTGCACTTCTATAATCCAGTCTCCAGGAGGTGCAAAAGTTTCCAGTTCTCTGGAGTATTCAGAGAAAGGAAACAGGTAACTACCATCGCATTGACAAAATGCAAATTTACAAGTAATTATTTGTCAAGTCTTGTTTTAAATTAGGTATTCATCCTTTATGTGGATTAGGTACAGTATCAATAGCCCATCAATAATATGGGAGGGGTAAAAACTGCCACAGGCACCGTGAGTTTGTGGCTGCCTTGCCCTTTTAGCACACTGACCCACTTTCTAAAATGATACTCTATCAGGACCCACTTAGCTTTAAGAAGGTAAAAAAACAAACAAACAAAAGAACACCCAAACAGTTCCACCTTACTAACTGCTCAAGCCTGTGTTTTAATCCTTTTTGCTATGGAGGCACCTTCTGGATCATTTGTTGAGCTCCAGGTTCATCAGATCAGGACCACTCTGGTGGCCTTTGCCTGATCTTCAGTAGGAGTTGGGGCACATTTGCCTACGCCTGAGTAAACATGAATGTGTGGCTTAGTTTTGCTTTCATAGGACTTAATGTATTTCCTTAGGGGGGGGGGGGGAGCTTCCTTCTCCAGTGTTTTTTTGGGGCCTGTGCTCATTGGATTGGTACTATTCAGGTGCTTGCCCAGCACAGGCTTGCAGTTGGGATAGCTTTGGTGCTGGGCCGGCACTAAGTCCCACAAACGTGCCTTACAGCACATTTGCGACAGCGCACATCAGCAGTAAGCTGGCACATAGAGCTCAGGATTGGGCTCACACACACACACACACACACACACACACACACACACACACACACACACAGGCCATGCTATGTGTTCTGCATAATGTCTCATTTGGCCCTTAAAAGTAGGAAGATAAATCCAAGACCCAGGCATGAGACTGTGCAGAGGAGGAAGGTCCAATTTATTAGGGCTCAGATAACTAGCTCTGGCCATAACTGCAAGTCTAAGTGGGGGGGGGGGGAACTGAGGGTTAATTATAGATTATGCTTGAGAATATTTATGGCAAGTTATTTACCTTTACCAGTATGGTGTGTCCAGATTTTGTGGGATTTGCTTGAGACTGTATGAGAATAGGACAAGTCATATTCAGAACAATAATCTGCTGGCCCAGCTTCTCATTTTCTATTCATTTAGAATAGTATATAATTTGGAACACTATCCTATGTTTGCTGATGTGGAAGTAACTCCCGTTTTCTTCAACGGGGTTTACTCTAAGGAGAGTGGGCATAGAATTGTAGCCTATGATACACATAAACACAGTGCCAGAAATATAAGCAATTTTTTAAAAAAGTTACTAAAAAGAGAAGTAGCTCTTCTGACGCACAGTGATAAGGTGGGATATACATCCAAAATAAGTGAAGTTAAAAGGGCACCAATCATTTCTTCAGTTTTTCAAAATTATTTCTGTATCAGCTCTCTCTCTCTCTCTCTCTCTCTCTCTCTCTCTCTCTCTCGTGTGTGTATACATTATGTTTTCTCTTTAACTTTTTCCCTTGCTTAAAAAAAAGTTTAATAAAATTAAGAGCATGAGAACATAAGAACAGCCCCACTGGATCAGGCCATAGGCCCATCTAGTCCAGCTTCCTGTGTCTCACAGCGGCCCACCAAATGCCCCAGGGAGCACACCAGATAACAAGAGACCTGCATCCTGGTGCATCTGGAGACTCTTGCATATGGCATTCTGACATAGCACATTTCTAAAATGAGGAGGTTGCACATACACATCATGGCTTGTAACCAGTAATGGATTTTTCCTCCAGAAATTGGTCCAATTCCTTTTTAAAGGTGTCTAGGCCAGATGCCATCACCACATCCTGTGGCAATGAGTTCCATTCATGTTAAAAGGAGCAGACAGGATCTTTCTGGTCAATTTTTCAACATGGACAAGGGATAGTGGAAGGAGACAAATTTAACAAGTTTATACTGTGCCCAGAGAAATTATGTGTGGGTACAGGTTAAGCCAGAGCAAAGTGTAACTGGGTTCTGTCTCATTGTCTCTCTTCTTCACCTTTTCCCCAAGCCATTTGCTATGGTAGATCTTATACAAGCCACTGCCATAAATCAATAAAATAAACAGAATCTGCTGTAGTAAATCCTACTCTTCTTCCTGCATTCACTAAAAAAACAACCATGGGATTAAGAACCTTCCTTCTCTCTTAAACTTATTTTCTTTGGTCTGAAACATCCTCATCTACTCTGGAGTATGTTGGACGTCCTCATATTTTATTCCTTTGTTTTGTTATGACATCTCTGACCTTCACTGCTTTCACACACTCCGCTCTGTGAAGAATATACCGAGCTGTTCAACTTAACTCTGACTTCTATATAAAACAAAGAAACAAATCGTGTCGGTGACAAAAGAAGCGAGGATGGCAGCAGAACTCGTAAGTGTTAGAAGTGAATCTGACTGCCAGAAGGAGAGTTCAGTTAAGTGTCACTGCCAGAGCCCATCATACATTCCCTGCACAATTAATGTAGGATAAAAGTGGATGGAGCTGAGTGTTAATGTTCTTCTGAAAAACTCACAAAATAAGAGAATGTCAGCAGTGGAAAAGCAGTTCAGTGAAACTGACTCTCTCTGCAGGTAAGAATATGCACATACAAGCAGTTCATATGATCTTGTAATGAACAGAAAGTAGAAATGAGAACAGAAAAAGAGAATTCCACCTGCCTTCTGGAATTTCATGCATGTAACATTCTGTGTGCGAACACTCACCCCGGCCACACTCACCACTGATGCTCTGCTGGATGGGACCTCTCCTTCCCCCCACTTCAACATACACGTATTTGTTAAGGGTTTGCCCTTAAGGGAATGTTTGTTAAATGTTCCAGCATTCCAGCCATGGGCAGATACTGCCCCTGCATTCAGTGTTTGCTTCTGCACACAAGCCCTTAATATGGAGACAGCAGGTGGGCAAAGCGAGTAGGAGCATCATTAGTGGGCGCAGGGCTAAACAGCATGTTCCAGAGGAGCCAGCAAGTATTCACTCTCCACAGAAGAATATATGACTGCATAAGGCTAAGGACGTAAGGCCAACTGTCACCCTGCCAACTTCATGTTTTGCTATTCTCCCAGCTGGAACAGGTTTCTTTCCACATATATGGTCATTCTCTAGTTGCCTCTCTCTCTCTCTCTCTAATACAGAGAGGGAGATATATATAATAGAGAGAGAGAGAGAGAGAGAGAGAGAGAGAGAGAGAGAGAGAGAGAGCACACAACACCATCATAGGCCCTTGCAGGTGAATAGGGAGGCCAAATGCATGGAGGGCAATAGGCTCTGGCCTTTGTCCTACACACAGCTCATTACCTGCCTGCTGTTAGAAATTAATAAATTCAGATGAAGGGCAGAAAAGGTGGCAGTCACTGGCCAAACCCTGAAGACCCCCTATGCAGGAAGTGGCAGCACCAGTCACTCAATGAAGCAAGTTGTGTCTTTGCTACCTTTCCCACCTTTGTCACATACAACTGGATTTGATCAGAGACCGCTGTGATAACACAGGGCATCTGACAAAATCAATTTGTGGAGCAGGAGGGCAGAAGAGGAGGGAGGGCTGCTGGGAAGGCTGAGAATGGGTCATTCTCCAGTTGCTTCTCTTCCATTTCCTCTCTGTCTGTCTGTCTGTCTGTCTGTCTGTCTCTCTCTCTCTCTCAATTCTCCCAGCTGGAACAGGTTTCCCCGTATATATGGCCATTCTCCAGATGCTCCTCTCTCTCTCTTTCTCCTATTATATAGATCTCCCTCTCTCTCACTCTCCATTATAGGTGGGAAGGTGGGAAAGGTAGCAAAGACTTGCTTCATTGATTGACTTGTGCTGCCACTTCCTGCATGGGGGATCTTCAGGGTTTGGCCAGTGACTACCACCTTCTCTGGGGGAGAATCATCTGAATATATTAATTTCTAACAGCAGGCAGGAAATTAGCTGTGTGTACGGCAAAGGGCAGAACCTATTGCCCTCCATGCATTTGGCCTCCTTATTCACCTGCAAGAAACTATGTTGCTGTTGTGTTTGGCAACTGTGAACTGGGTTGATATTAGTGATGGATATCTGTCAGAGAAATAAATTCTTGATGAGCAGTTTTGACAGTTAGATCTGCGACTGACTAGATACATCAATAGTGCAGTTAATAGTTACTACTGTTGCTGTTACTTTGAAAGCAGTGAGATTACTGTGGTTAAACAACATAAATGCACAAAGACAAATTACTGTGAATTGTTATAAATTAACAGATCTTTATAAATAAAGATATATATATATATATATATATATATATATATATATATATATATATATATATATATATATTTCTGGAAAGATGGTAGTCATAGGCAGCTTCTCATGTTCAGTTCTGATGTTCTGAATCTGCAAGGCTTCCAGTTTAAATCAAAATAAAATTAATGGAGGTTATTCACATTTCCCTGGACATTGAATGCCTGCCTCATTCCTTTCACCAATTCAAGGTGCTCTGCACTTGCCCTCTTGTTTCATTTTGTGTCCAGAGAGAAATGTGGTTTGTTCCCACTTGAAACAGAGCAAATCCGTTTGGCACTTAACCCTGTTTCTGCCCTTGCATACCCTCTCTTCGTAGTCTATCCTGTGTAGCATCCTCTAATTGCATTTTCTGAGCAAAAAGGGCATTGTGGGGATGGAGGATTGTGTGTGTGACATTTCAAATGCAAGCTGTTTTGACCCCCACTTGAAAATACACATATTCCTGGACCAATTGGTAGTGCCTTATTTTCTCTTCTGAGGAATTGAACTTGTGTGTGGAGGAGGGGATTTTGTTTTTTTAAACACACACACACACACAAATTCTAAAAGCCAGAAAAATGTCACCATGCCTGTTCCTTTTAGCTCCTTTGGAAGGATGAGCATCCATCAATTTTCTATCCAATTCCACTTGAGCTTATTTACCTGTTGTCTGACAACCTTTTTTAATTTCTTTGATTTAGATGCCAATACTTTTAAGTACATATGTATGTGGCACTGGGGCCTGTCAGGAAAGCACAACCAAGGCCAATAACAGGAATTTAAAGCAGGCAAAAGGACTCCGATCCTACAGGATGCTACCGACAGTGCTTTTTTTAAAAACACCCACAACATGCACACAAGAGGAGGAAAACAATTGTGTCCAGGGATCCCGTATTGAAGCAAATGACATGTCTATATAATGCAGTGGTGAATGAGGACCAGGGCAAGAGTTCAGGTGCACCAGCATTTACTGAAAGTGCTCAAGGCCTAAAGAGGGGATTTGGGCTGTACTAACATATTCATTCTAAAATAGTACAAGGGGAATTCTATCACTTGCACATAGGATGGAACTGAAAGAAAGCTGTGAGGAGAAAGAGAGAGAATGAGAGGGGAGGAGACTGGAAGTTCTTAGAAGGAGAAGGGACAGAGCAAAGAGGGGGAAAGCATGAGGGAGAGATGCATAGGCATAGTTGGGCTTCTCAAAAGAACTCATGGGAAGAAAGACAAGATGGACATGTCTGGGTAAGGGAGAGAAAGGGAGGCAGAGAATCTCACTACAGCCAGCTTGACTTTGCAGAAAACAGAGACAGGAATGCAAGTGAGGATTTGAAGCCCAATCCTAACTAACTATTCAGTGCCGACGCAGCTGTGCCAATAGGGCACACACCGCATCCTGCAGTGGGGAGAGGCTGCAAGGGACACTTCTCAAGGTAAGGGAACACTTGTTCCCTTACTTTGGAGCTGCACTGTGGCTGCCTCGGCACTGGAAAGTTGGTTAGGATTGGGCTGTTTGTGGGTCCTTGACAAGGCTGCATGGTGAACCAAGGTTGCCATACCTTTTCTTCAAAAGTTGGGAGTGTTGAGTTGCAGGGGAGCAGGAGCAGGCCACATGAATCTTCCTGGACAAGGAAGGATCACAAGGACCAAAAGAGGGCTGTGAAGCAAGCTCTTAACACGCGAGGGAGGCAGTAGGCTTGAAGGGAGATGGGCAAGGGACCTAGGCTTCTTTTCTTCCCAGGAGGTAGATAATAGCACAGATTGGGAAGAGATTTGGCAGCAAGCACTGGTTTCAGTACTTTGATAGCACTCAGGGAGAAAGGAAGGGAAAAGTCAAAAAAGGAAGGGAGTTGCAGGGTGTTATGATTCTGGGCACAGTGGTTCTTGAAGGGAGGCTGGACCTGTCACTGCAGCAGCAGGTTTTTAATCTACAGAAGAACAGCAAAGCAGGATGGCAAAGAACATACTAATTATAAGCTAGCCTGCAGCACATTAGTAAGAAACCAGGTGCTATTGACTATTGCTGGAAGTGTTGGGTAATTAATAGTGTCTGGAATCTGTGATTTTTTGATCGTATTGGGTGCACCTGCCTTTCAAGTTGCACTTTTGAACCAGAGATTTGCTATTGTGTATTGCACTCCATCCCGCAGAGATGGACTGGTAACGTTGGTGCTTGGTGCAGCCTTGCCACAAGCTGCCATCTATCTTTCCTTGCTCATCTTATGTGCAGTCAAACTAATGAAATGCTTGGTGCTTCTTTTGATTTACTCCTTTGTGCGAGAGTACTATGGTAGGATTTTTAACATTTCTCCCTTCTTTTCTTCCTCTCTCCTAGCTTTCCTCCTTTCCCCCTCCTTGCTGATATGCCCAGATTCCCTGTTTCCTAGCCCCAGGTCTCCCTAGTTAACCTACATAATTCCCCTATGCCCTTTCTCGCCCCCTCCCCTTTATGTTTCTGTAATGATGCTCCCCATTCTCTTTCAAGGATTTTTTCTTCTCTGCCCTTTCTGTTCTCTGTCTCTAGATCAATTGCTCACACTTAGAACCTAGCTAAGTGGCAGCCCAATCCTATGCACGTCTACTCAGAAGTAAGTCCCAATAGTGTCAATGGGGCTTGCTCCCAGGAAAGTGTGGATAGGATTGAGCTGTAAATGGCTAAGAAACATGGAATGGCTTTATTTTGATAACTATAAATATCTGAAGGGGGGGGTGTCATGCAGAAGATGGAGCGGATTTGTTTTCGGTTGCACTGGAAGGTAGGACCAGGACAAACGAGTTTAAATTGCAACAAGGGAGATTTTGATTAAATGTTAAGAGGAACTTCTAGACAGTATGAAGTGTTCATCAGTGGAAGTGTCTGTCTCAGACAGTGGTGAACTCTTAATCGTTGGCAGTGTTTAAGCAGAGGCTGGACAACCACTTGTTGGGGATGTTGTAGCTGTATACAGCCTCCACTGGCAGGTGTCGGACTCAATGATTTTCTATGCCCATTTCAACTCTATGATTCCCCTTCCCCGTTATTGTTCAATTTATTGTCACGATAAAGTTTTTGTCTTGCAGCTGTCACCCTCACCTCCCTCTTTGCTCTCCACTGAACCATTAAGCTGTACCATTGGCTACTACATAGGATCCCAGCACATGGGATAGTTTTCCCTGTGTACATGACTGTTAATGCATGTTTAAAAGTACACCCAGTAACAATACATCTGGGATAACCTGCAAATGCAAATCCACAAATCTAAAATTATGACAAATCAAGGATTCTAACATTAAACTCTATAACTTGGCAAGCAGAGCTCCACAAAGACGTGGTCTAAGGCAACTGATGAGCAGTCCAATTCTGAGCTGCCTGGTGTGTGGGGCTGCAGCGGCACCAAAAATGGCTGCCACCGCATCCAGCGTGCTCAAGGAAGCCTTCCTTGCGTCCCCTTCCCCTGGGTAAAGAAAGCAGCCATGTAATGGGGCTACTCGATTCTACAGTGACCCAAAGTTTGGCATAGAATCAAGAGCCAAATGGCTGGCTGCCCAACATAGAGGCTCTGGATTCGGTGGAGCAAAGCTCCATCTGTCCAGCCTCCTATCCGCCCCACTCCTTCCTTCTGGCATGCTTCCTCTCCATCCTCTCCCCGCCCTCCCCCTCCCCCCTCCCCAGAACGTCTCCTCCCCACCTCCCTCCATGCCTCCACCTACCTCTCTGCTGCTCAGCGGTCCGCCTGCACCGGCACTATGGCCTTATGGCACATTTGCGACAGTGCATGCTGGTGGTGAGCTGACATGCCGAGCTCAGGATTGGGCTCTAATACTCTCATATTGGCTGATGAGGAACACTGAGCCTGAGACTTGGCCCAGGAAAGACATGGCAGATTTCATTTGAATTTTGCGGCTCGACCTGGTATCATTAAACTATGGGAGTCGAAAACGCTTGTTGATTTACTGCAAGTTTCCCTTAGATCCACTAGTAATTCTCATCTCCTCATCCGTGGCCTGCTGGACTAGGTCATCATGTTTATAATATTCTCATCTTGCGTTCTTTGCATTAGCTGCCTGTGTTTTTAAACATAATAGGGAGTTGCTGTATAGAACAAGTGTAATTGACAAAGGGTCAAATCCTATCCAATTTTCCAGTGCTGGTGCAGCCATACCATTGAGGCACACACTGCATACTGCAGTAGGGGAGCAGTCATGGAGGCTTCCTCCAAGGCCCAATCCTATTCAACTTTCCAGTGCCGGTGCAGCCTTGAGGTAAGGGAACAAATTTTTCCATACCTTGAGGAGGCTTCTGTGACTGCCCCACCAACACAGGATGCAGTGCACGCCCCATTGGCATGGCTGTACTGGCACTGGAAAATTGGGTAGGATTGGTTCCTAACAGTGCAATCCTATAGCCCCACCACTACCAGTGGAATGTGTGTTTCACTGGCAGAAGCTTCGCTTCACTCCTGCCAGGATGCTGGCAGGAGGATCACTTCTGCTAGTACTTGCAGCAAGGCTACCAGCATGATTGCTGGTGGCTGGGCATGCTGACAGGCAGAGAAGACTCATCCAGTGGTACCAGGTGAGTGATGGTGGGGATAGGTGGTGAGAGGAACAGGGGTGAGGGAGGGGATTTCTTAGAAGAGACGGAGTCTGTTTCTTAGAACAGACCTTCTTACCCTGAGGAGATCTCTGCAACTGCCCCACCTAGGGTGCTGCATGTGCTCCATTGGTGTGCTTGCATCGGCGGGGGGGGGGGGGATTTAGGTTGGATTAGTCTGCCTGATTGTGAAAAGGTAGTTTGAATCTCAGTTTGATGTGATAAGAACATAAGAACAGCTCCACTGGATCAGGCCACAGGCCATCCAGTCCAGCCTCCTGCATCCCACAGCGGCCCATCAAATGCCCCAGGGAGCACACCAGATAACAAGAGACCTCATCCTGGTACCCTCCCTTGCATCTGGCATTCTGACATAGTCCATTTCTTGGTCTAATCACACTCACAGCCTAGCCTTCCTCACAGGGTAGTTGTGGAGAAATCAAATGGATTTATAAGTTCTAGGAGTGCGTGATTCAAATGTGAAAAAGGCATAAATATTTGAGGTCCGCTTGTTCAGTGAGCAAGCAATCATAACATTGCTGTGACAGGCCACAAAAGGAGAATCAACTCCTGCTAGATATTTGCTTTTGTTCCTCCCTTAACGAATCTGGAAAAACTGTTATTTTTCAGCAAAGCCGTATGTTCTGCTTCTCTTTGATTCTTATTCCGTAACATCATAACCAAGACGAGTGCTTTCAAAAAGCATCCACACAGACACCTTGAAGAGTCTATAGATTTCTTTTCATTAAAGATGCTGCCTTCAATTGTGGCAGATGATGATATCTCATCCCACCACAATCATCAATACTTCTCAAGATGTGTATAAAGGATGCGGGTTTTTCCCTCTTAGACGTGGTGAAGTCCTTAACAAATAAAAGGCATTGTTCTGAAAGAGGCATCAAGATGCAAAATTAAATTGAGTCCATGTGTAGATGCCCAACAAGCCATCAGATGTGATCTTTTTAAAACTGTAATCGAACGAACTGAGGTTCCTTCAGAGGCTCTTGTGCAAACAAAAGGTTTATTCATGATTCTTCTCAAACAACTCTGGTGTTCTATATTAACTCTCAAAGTCAGTTTGTTCCACGTATTACATAGACAAGTAAAATAACTGCTTCCATGGTTATTTTTGGTTAGATGAGTTATGGGTGTGGAAGACGGGCCTGCGTATTTTAGGAACTCCCATGGGATTCCTTCTCCACCACAAGGTTCCTCCACTACTTTTCTCCCATAGCTAAAACACTTCTTACTGCAGTGTTTTGCTTTACCCTTTAGAAATAAGTGGCTGTTTTTATTTACGAAAACAAGTATTAAGAGACACAGGGCACAATCCTAACCCCTTATGTCAGTGCTTTCCAGTACTGGCATAGCAGTACCAATGGAACATGTGCTGCATCCTGCAGCTGGGTGTCACTCACGGAGGCCTCCTCAAAGTAAGGGAATGTTTGTTCCCTTACCTCAAGGCTGCATTGCCCTTATGTCAGTGCTGGAAAGCACTGACAGAAGGGGTTAGGATTGCACCCACAGTCCTTCAGGATGGTCTTCTGGGCAAGATCCATGGAAAAGAATTCAATTTCAACTTACATGCACCTGATGCTGCACTGAGTGGCAAAAACAAACCCCTGAGTTCCAAAGCTCAGTGCTATTACTGTCAGCTTGCCAGGTTTGGAGGGTAAGTTCTGCCCTCAATAATGAATGATCAAAACAGAAGCAGCAAAATTCTGAAGTGATATTATTCATCATCCTCCTCCACTCAACTGCCTTCAAATTCTAAATCTGCCCCTTTAAAAAATTTAGTTGAAAAACATTACCTAAGAAGGCACAACTGGCCCACAAATAGTCCACAACTATTATATGTGTTAAACCAGGGGTGCTCAATAAGTCGATCCCGATCTACCAGTCGATCGCCAGGCAAAATGAGTCGATTGCAGGCTTCTCTCCCATCCACGCATCCCTGGGAGTGAGCCCCACCCTGGGAGTGAAGCATCCCTGGGAGTGAGCTCCCTTGACTCTACTGAGGTGACTTGTGAGTAGACCTGGAGAGGAGCTGCTGGCAGGCTTCTCTCCTGTCCAGGCATCCCTGGGTGTGAGCCCCATTGACTCTCCTGGGGATGACTTACCTTTCCCCTGTTTTTGCACTGGCATGTATGGAGATCTGCCCCCCCCCCCAACTTCCATCTGTTGGTTCTGTGTGCAAGGGGTTTTGCACTGGTCTTGCTGTGATGTCTATACAGAGATCTTCCCTCCCCCACACCTTTCCCCTGCTTTTGCACTGGTCTGTATAGAGATCTGCTCCCCCCCACTTGTATTGGAATGGAGGAAGATCTGGTGAGGAGGTAGATCTTCCTCCATTCCAATACAAGTGGGGGGGGAGCAGATCTGGTGAGGAGGTAGATGTGGTGTCAGCAGTGGCCCCTTTAAGAGTAAGGCCTGGGCATCCAGCAGAGTGTGCTGCACAGCTGCAGTCACTTGAAGGCAATAGGGCCCTCAGGGATATAAGATCACCTGGAGTGAGCCCTCTTGACTCACCTTTCCCCTGTTTTTGCACTGGTATGTATGGAGATCTGCCCCCCACTTCCATCTGTTGGTTCTGTGTGCAAGGGGTTTTACACTGGTCTTGCTGTGATGTCTATATAGAGATATTCCCTCCCCCACACCTTTTCCTTGTTTTTGCACTGCTCTGTATAGAGAGATCTGCTCCCCCCCACTTGTATTGGAATCAAGGAAGATCTGGTGAGGAGGTAGGCTGTGGTGTCAGCAGTGGCCCCTTTAAGGGTAAGGCCTGGGCATCCAGCAGTGTGTGCTGCATAGCTGCAGCCACTTGAAGGCAATAGGGCCCTCAGGGATATAAGAGCACCTGAGGCAGGAAGGGCTCCACTTATTTATGTGAGTCAGCCTTTTCCTACATGAAGATCTTTAAGTCCAAGTACCATTCCACCATGACTGATGAACATTTGGAAGTGTGCATGAGGCTGGCTGTCAGCAGCTACTGTCAGGACTATGCATCCTTGGCTGATTCACTTCAGTGCAAGTCATCAAAGTAAACTCAAGTAATTACAAAAAATGTTTATAGTTAATTATGTTGTGTTGTGCAATATTGGCTCATGCAGTTATGCAAGGTACACCAACATACATTGCAGACATAAATGTTATATGTTATGATGGCGTGAACATTGTAAAAAAACTCTGGTAGATCTCTGGGCCTTGCTGGGTTTCAAAGTAGCTCTTGAGCCAAAAAAAGTGTGAGCACCCCTGTGTTAAACACACACACACAGGAACTACAGCAACAATACAACAACTTAAGGAGGAAAAGTCCATAGAAGATTACAAGCCTATATGCAACCTTCGGATTTTAGAGGTAGCTTCTCTCTGAATGCCAGATGCAAGGGAGTGGCAATGGCAATAGGATACAGGTATCTTGTTCCGATGTTCTTGTTCTTGAGCCTCTGAGGCCTCTGGTCGGCCACTGTAGTGGAAACACGCAAGATCCCTCAAAGGGTGTCGACAGTGGCCCCTTGCTCTAACAGACCTGGAAAGCACGGGGTTAAAACCAGGGCCTTAGATTGCAGTAAGTGTGCTACCCAGCTGCAGCCACTTGGAGGCAACAAGGCCCTCAGGGTTAAAAGTAGCACCTGGAGAAAGGAGGGAGTGATGGGTGTAGAAGGAAGGAAGTTGGAGAGACAGGAAAGAATTGGAGAGACTGAGGGCCCAATCCTATCCAATTTTCCAGTGCCAGTGTAGCCATGCCAATGGGGCATGCTCTGTATCTTGTGGTGGGACAGCAGTCACAGAGGCCTCCTTAAGGTATGGGAACATTTTCCAGCACTGGTGCAACTGCAATGCAGCCTCAAGGTAAGGGTACCTTGAGGCTGCATTGCAGTTGCACCAGTGCTGGAAAATTGTATAGGATTGGGCCCTAAGACAGTGAAAGGGCTTTGAGGAAAGATGACAGACTGACCGATGGACAGAATGAATGGAAGCTACTAGAGACTGCTGTGTGGCTGCCACGTCTAGGAGCTGCTGGGAACCAAAGTGTTGCTGCAGCAGTTGGAGAAGCTGCTGGCAAGAGAGTGGAGGAAGGAAGAGCTCTGCAGGTTGAACAAGTGAGCTACCCTAGTTGTGGGGTCCAGCAGTGCTTTCTGCAGGATTAGGGCTATTTTGAATAAAGAGGGGAACGAATTAGCTTAAAGTGGGCCTATGTTCTCTAGACGTATCTAGTTTGGAAAGGGAAATTGGCAAAACAGCCACTATGAGATATAGGAAGTTGGACTGGATGGGCTCTTGACCGGATCCAGCAGGGTTTTTCTTATGTTTTTTAAATTAATAACTGGATTTTATTTTCACACACATATGGCACTTCCTAGTGGACAGAAACTGAAGCTTCTTCACTAGGGTTGACTCTGATTCCGGTCAGTTAGTAGGAACTTTTAAGATAATATAAAATTTTAAAAGTACAAAGAGCCCTATAGCATTGGGCTATACTGCCACTGGAACCAGTGTTCCAGTGATGGTAGATGCTTTACAGCACCACAGATGCTTTCCCATAGCACATGAAACTGTGTGCTTCTGGGCAACTGCTGCAGACAGTGAGGACGATTCCATGGACAGCAGAAGGAGTTTCCTGCCGATGCTAGTAAGTTAGTGGGGGTAGGTGTAATAGATTGACGGGGTGAGAGGATTGAGGCAGATCGGAGAGAGCATTGGGAGTGTGTCAGAGGTGGGAGGTGGTGGCACCCATTATGGGTAACTTGTGCTGGATGCTATCCCCTCTGTCTCCTCTGACTTGCACCTGCTTAATTGCTGGTGCAGGTCCAAGGAGACCCATTGGTGGTCAAAGAGTTTATGGAGAGGTAAGAGAAAGTACTTTCCCTTTTTCCTCCCAGGCCTCTTGATCAGCCCCTCTCCACCATAGCATGCAGTACAGCCTGTATTGTGGTTAAAAGCAGAAGACCGAGCTGCCAATTTCACTCTGTATGTATGACAAGGGGAAGATCCTCTTAATCTACATTAGTATATACCCCCTTGGACAAATGCTGGGGTTCCAGCAAGCCATGAAGGCCTACCACTGCTTCTGTCTGCACTGCTACCAGGTCCTTCTCAACGATGCTATGATGGGAGTTCCAGAACTGTGGAGCAATTAAAATGCCACTTCTAGCTATGCTGCTATTGAGAAGAGGGCCACCACTGCTTGCTACGCAGGTGAAGGTGTCATTTTAATTTCCCTACAATACTGTCTATCTCCTGATATAATGTTGCTGTGGATCTACTACAATGAGATCTGGGACAATGTGGGGATTAAAAACTGCATCTCTCTCTTTGTTCAAAAAAAAATCTTGAGTCCCTACCTCCAACTCCTCATTTTCAAATCCTGGCATTAACAAGAAAATAAAGAGCTTACCCTGTTTAAAATGAATGATCGAATGGCAGCAAGAACTTCAGTGCCAAGGAATTACAACAGGCTTTCTACCAGGAGGGTGTAGAAAAGGGAATGGAATGTATCGGAATGGGCCATTAATAAATGAAATGGATACAAAAAACCAGCAGGGTGTGTTAGAGGCACTTGATGATAATATTTTAGGCCTGAACCATTCCAATTGCGTGCTCTTATTTACCCCCTCCTGGTCAAAACCCATCCAGAACAGGACAGAACAAGCAAGAGCAGACATTTTTGAACTCAGTATCATGCAGAACACAGCAGCATATATATTAGAGAATCGAAACTGGATTAGCTCATTCTCAGCCAACACCCCCCCCCAACAGTTCTGAAGACTGTCTTCAGGCACCCAACAAAACAAGACTCACGTACAACAATATATTTTAGATGGGAGCAATAAAATGTGACACCAGGTGACCCCCAAATTCCACATTCCCAAGCTCAATCCAGACAGTAAATAGTTCTTTTTTTTTTAAAACGGGATCAGGATCTACCTCCATTCAAGAAGAAAGAAGGGCCTGCACGTGTTTTACACAGTGTTCTCCTTCCCCTACCCTCTCCCTGGCCAACTATGCTTGCTCCTGATGGACTAGTTGGATGCAGAGGATCCAAAAGGTGCTATCTGATTGGCTGAGGGATGGAAGAAGGCATAATAGCACCTGAGGCAGCAATCCTATACACAATTATCTGCAAGTAAGTCCTGTTTAACACAATGGGGCTTACATCTGAGTAGATATTGCATAGGGTTGTGCTCTGGGAGACTCATGAGAGCCCTTTCCCCTTCGCCTATCCCTGGCAAAACGTGCGTGTGTGGAAGGCAGTGATCAAGTGACACACTCCATGGAGTGTATTGCTCCACTGCTGCCCACCATAAAGGTGAGTACTGGATAGGGGGCCTTCAGAAGTTGGCTGCATGTACCCTCAGAAGTGCCTGACCTGGCCAGCATCTCATGTCAGCTCCATTGTCAGGGAATGTGAAGTTTACAGTGGAAGTTTTCTGGAACCTTTCTATGGATGCAATATTATAGCCTGATAGCACAAATCCTAGGCATGTCTATAGATAAGTCCCATTTCATCCAGTGGGATTTACTCCCAGGTAAGTGTGTATAGGACTGCAGCCTTTGCCTTTTATTTTTTATGTTGAACGGAAAGAAAGCTGTATAATTTCTAACTGTAAGGTTAAGATTGTGAAAATGACATTATATTTCAAAACATCCTTGGGTGAAAAAAGACCCCAAGGAGGACATATTGCCCCACTTCTCTGTACTAATCAGACACTATTTGTTCCAACACATTATTCCTGGAAATGTGCCACCTTTTCCATTGCATTATTCATTTGACATTTGTATTATGGTGTTTAGCCAGCTTTACTTCACACGAGGTTTGGATGGAAAATTGTAGTCCAAACTTTATTTGGCGGGGAAAAGTGTTTCTTTTATCAGAAACATTTCACTGACAGAATTGCATCAGCTCTTAAGAAATCATTACAGGCACTCTGAGACAATAAAGACTTGGGACATGAAAAGAAAATGTTAAAAGAATTCATATGCCTGACAGTTCATTTCATTTCTTCCTTTGTTTCCACTGCATTATTTACGATGAATATACGTGTCTTTTCTGTGCCTTTTCTCACTTAAACTAAATTGATAAAGAAAAATACTTCTCAGCAAAGAAGGGCACCATTTCAAGAAACTTTGCATACATTTTTGTTTTCCTCTCACCCATCTGCAGGCTGCTTACTCTGGAGAAGCTCCACTTAAACTTATGTATAGCAGGCAATTTCTATAAAGTGGGCCGGCTGTTTTGGAGACTTTCCTGGAACAGGAAAGAGCGATTCTATGAATAGTTTGAGCGAAAGGGGGAAATAAAGGGTGCCCACAACATGGGGGAAAGGCAAGTGGGTTATTAAAATAACAGAATATCCTTACTGACTTTCCGTTGGCACAGAGCCACCTCAAAGTCTCCCCCAGGATTTGTTTAGAGTAGATCACCTCTTCCATTCCTAATGGTGGTGGTGGTGGTGGGGAACCATCTTTATGACATAAGAACAGCCCAACTGGATCAGGCCATAGGCCCATCTAGTCCAGCTTCCTTTATCTCAGTGGCCCACCAAATGCCCCAAAGACACATGAGCTGTCACCCCCTATTCCTCACATTTATTTGTGACCTGTTTGTGCACTGAACAGCCAATGCACTCAAGGGGCAAATATTTCCATGCTGTGTTGAAAAGGTCATGGGGGTTAGACTAAATGATCCCCAGGGACCCTCAAACTCTAACATTCTATAATTCTATGCTTGGAGATTCAAATTAGCTATCATGGCTATTAAGCACTGATACACGTATCCTATATGAGTCTACCTGGTCACATCATTACCTGGGTGTACATCAAATGAAACATTTCCAGATGTAAAGGGAACTTTTTACATCACAAAGTGCATTTGAAGGTTTACAGCAAAGACGGAGTAAACTATAAAGTCTTCCCAAAGTGCCATGCACTCTTTGGACAACTGCATTATGATTCAAATCCAGCGGAAAACATTTGAAGACTGCAAGCAAATATTTTAAATTCTCCACATGAAGCCTGCATTGTTTCCCTTCACACAGAGAGATTTCCACTTCACACAGTTCTTCTGTGACAACATGTCTCCAAGCAAACCAAAGGAGGCTGTATTTTAAATTTATGTTTTCTTCTTACATCATTCAGGATAGTTGTATCCTCTGTTTACAACTGTACAATTTCCTGGGGGGATGGATGAATTGCTAGGCCATCCAAAAGACTGAATTGGTTGGACGTTACTGTAGCTCACTACTTGATGTGTTTTCCCTGCTAGGGCACAGTTCTCAATAGAGATATGGGGAGGAGGGACAAGGAGTTACTGTTATAGCAGGAACTGCCTTTTTCTAGTGTGGGCAGAATAAAAGCCGCAAGGTTCAGATAATGATTTCTTTTCTGTTTAATGGGGGGGGGGGTACAGAGAGCTCTGTATTCATAAGGGGGGGTTCATTCCTGGACCCACCATAGATACTAAAACATGCGGATAATGGAATCCGTTATGATGGTGGAGTCCATCAGAGAACCTCAGGACATGACTGGAAGGTGTTCTGAGGCTTGGAGATGCCCCATGTCCTGGGGCCCCAGAAAGCCTTCTGGACATGAGGCTCTCAGTCACATCCGGGAGATCAGGTGAGGCTCTCCAGCATGGATTTGGAACCTGCACTGAGTCATATTCACGGATTCCGAACCCATGGATAAAGAGGGACAACCTGTATTTATCTTGGGCCTAATGGGGCTAGCACCAAAATCTGGATTTGGAATCTAGATTTGGAATCTTGAGCCTTCGGATTCAGAATTTTAAAAATCCAGACTTTTCCAGACCCCATTAAAGTTGATGGGAATAGCCACCCCCCATCTCTCTCTCACACACAAAAGCAAACCACTTTTAAAAGGTTTCCCTCAACCCTCAGATTCAGGTTTTGGTCTGTTGCCCACCATTTAATTTGGAAGGTCCAAGAAGGTTGCTAGAGCATGCTTGTCCTTCCACAAGGAGGAAAACCTGTTGTTGAGCATGTTATTCTTACCCCATGTTGAGCCCCAGCAGCTGTTATGGGTCTTCTTGGATCTGGGCCAGCTCATCACTGGCACAGATCTCAGTAGACCTATGTACCGAATAGAC
Organism: Tiliqua scincoides; assembly: GCF_035046505.1. NCBI lineage: Eukaryota > Metazoa > Chordata > Lepidosauria > Squamata > Scincidae > Tiliqua > Tiliqua scincoides. Next base: position 125,638,189 of record NC_089823.1, on the reverse strand, counting down.
CTGCACAGATCCAAGTAGACTGAGTAGATCCCCCTGTGGAAGGGGAATAGGATCTGGCAGTGGCCTCCTTCTCAATCCCACCCCCCCCCCATGCCTGAACCACCCTCTTCCCTGCCCTTCCCTGCTCAGTTTAGTCCCTGCACCCCTTTCCCTCCACCTTTCCCCTGCCTCGGAATGCCTCCATGCTGCTTGGCGGTATACTTACCCCTGATGGCTTCTGGGGCTCAGAAGATTGGTGCAGAGGCCCAGCACCCACCCATCCTGGCCCCCTTGCTGGTGTCTCTCATTCTGGCCATTGTGAAGTGCCTTATGGCATTTTGCAATGGCCATCTTCCTGGCAGTACATGAGATACCAGCACTTGCTCAGGGTAGGATCAGTCTCTTAATTATCACAGTTTGCAACTGCCATAAAACTTCCCAACTTTACAGAGCTTCAAGAACCTTAATCAGTCTAATTAATTTCATTTTTGAGATGTTCCTTCTACATTTCTTTCCCCAGTAAATACAAGCAGTTACAGGTGTATTATAATTCAGAAGTTATTATGGTAAAGATTTTGACAAGTACAGGGAGTCCCTCATGAAAATAATCAGCAGTGCTAATTACATTAGATGGCAAGGAACATTCAACACTCTGATGCCAACACTCTGAATACACTGCAGATCTGCTCACAGCCCAAATGCAACTCCCCTTGTGGCAATGCAGCGGTGCCAATGTAGCGCCCGCTGAATCCCGTGTGGGAGTTTTCGCCTCTGGAGACCTCCTCAGGGTAAAGGAACATTTTGTGGATTTAGAAAAGCAGGTTAAAGTCATGTTAATAGTGAGCTACAAGTTCCTCCAAATTGACACAAGGGAACCAGGTTGTGTTGGAAGACAGATGGCAATTACATTTCCATCTACTTTCACTATCTGCTCATCGCAGGTGTTACTTCATAAGCAAGGACAGAAAAGTAAAATGTGATGTTAAAAAGGAAAAATCTATTTCATATTTTATTAGTCCCCAGAGGGATATAACACTATTTTATTAATACCGTCTATGGAACCTTTCTGTGCAGAATGCCCTCCACAGTTCTTAGTGATTTGCAAGGAACAATGTTTGTGCCATAGATCCCATCACAAAGTAACTCAGTACCTGTGTGATTTTGAATCCTCAAACAGCTATTTTGCATTTGCGGATTAGCTTTTCCAATTTAAAAACAAACAAACAAAAAATTGGTCAGGCCCAAGAAATGACTGTGGTTCCAAAATGAGAGCAACACAGAAATTCAACATGTAGCTTTCATAAGAGATACAGTAACTCTGCATTGGGAGCAGCTGTGGATATTGGGACAAATGGGAAACACAATGAAACACAATGTGGATGGCCCTCCTGCTAGATGCAGCACACACTCCTCTATTAGGATTGGGCTGTTTACTCATATATGTTTTGGGGTCTGAAAAGTCTATCTGGAACATTGGATTCTGCCATTCCTGGGATCTCAATGTCCCTGCTGCATGCTGTGTTTATCTCTCGAGTAAAGAATACCATCCTTGTAGGCCGGCTACTCTCTCTACTCGAACCACCTTGAGTCAAGCGTACGTGTATATAAACCCGAGGCCCTGGCCCTATTCCTCCTGTGCTGCCTCTCCCTAGGCAGCTTCCCTGCCTCTCCCTAACCTTCAACTGAAAATCACACTCCATACATCCTTCACTCAAGATGTATTCCAATGGCCTTTGGTAATTGGCCACCACTTCCTTTTTTCTACACCCTTCTCAGCCCAAAGGAAGAAGGTTAGGAGTTACACCCAAAAAATAACTGAAAAGGGCTGAGGGAATCCAATCCGTTTGGTCCCCCTCCCTGTCTCTCTACTGGTTCCCTGTGACCCATTTCTGGTTTTTGTCATCAAAGACAAGGCCTTCAGAGGGGGAGGGGAGGCCTACAGTGGGGGCTGTGGGCTCCCCGCACCCTCCAGAGGGCCAGAGCAAACCTCAGGTAAGTGAAAAACCCCTTTTTATGGTGGTGGTGTGATCATGGAAGTGCCATCGCCACCGTCCCCCTTACAAATACTCACAGCAGTCCCAACTTGGGATGTTTGAGAACCACTGTCCTAGAGATTTAAGCTGTCCTAGTGATTTAAGACATAAGAGTATGTGCACTGCGAATGAGCTATCCCACAGTGGTTCTCACACATTTAGCACTGGGACCTACTTTTTAGAATGAGAATCTGTCAGAACCCACCGGAAGTGACGTCGTGACCAGAAGTGATGTCATCAGGCAGGACTATTTTTAACAATCCTAGATTGCAATCCCCAGGAGTAAGTCCCATTGACTATCATTGTTAAAATAATATACATAGTAGCTTTACAGGTCTGCAACATTTTCCCAAATGCTGTCACATACAATGGTAGCATCAAGTCTAACATATTAAAAATAAAATATTGAAATGAATGGGGACCCACCTAAAATGGGCTCGCGACCCACCTAGACCCACAGTTTGAGAAATACTGAGCTATGAAATTTTCCTCGATTCCACTGTACTAATCTTCACATTATGTCCTAGGGATACAAGGGACTATAATGCAAACAGAAATAATGGACATATTTCAATGAACATCTACTATTGCTTTTAGTAAGGCTGGAATATTTTCATCTCATTTAAGACTAGCAGCCCAACCCTAGGCATGACTACTCAGAAGCAAGTCTCACTGATTCCAGTGGGACTTACTCCCATGTAAATGTATATAGGACTAGACTTGATGTCTGAAGTTTTAGGAAAAACTTTAAAAATGCTCCTTTTTCTAGGCAGTGGTTTTGCAGCCTCAGGGAAAGCAATAAGTTCAGAATGATTCTTTGCTTTCAGCAACCTTCATGATTTTTCTTTTTCCTCTTTGTGATTCTCAGAACCTGCAGGGCCTTAAAATATATATGTTTCCCTTAGTGGCAACTACCTTTTGTCAGCCATTGTTATTTATTGGCATGCATTTGGTTTATTGGTGGAACCATTTTTTATTACAGTTTAATATTTTGGAGACTAGAGGTAGGAGCCAGCTAGCGTTTAGTTGTTTTTACATCTTCATTTTATTCCTATCCAACAGTTAGTTACTCTTAGGCAAAATGAACCAGCCTGCAAGGTTCATGTTTCATCCCTGTTCATGTTTTCTACCCATCTCACAGTCTTTTATATCACCTTCTGTTGAACTCCTCTGCTCTCAATCGGGGTGGTTCCACTGAGTTGCTTAGGGTGCTATCCTAACCAACTTTCCAGCACTGACATAGCTGTGCCAATGTGGTGTGCACTGCATCTTGCAGTGGGGAGGCAGTCAAGGGGGCCTCCTCAAGGTAAGGGCATGTTTGTTACCTTACTATGGGGCTGCACTGCAGCTAGGCCAGTGCGGGGAAGTTGGTTAGGATTGCACTTTTATTCACTTTGTGTGATACATAAATTGTATCTGACTACAGAACAGGAGAGCCATACATAAAAGCAAGCTGCTACATAAGTGTCGTTCGACCAGAAATCATTTATGTAAATATTTATTTATTGCATCATCATCATATTGATATTAATGATGATGATAATAATAAATAATTTGCGTGTATATCCAGCCCTTTCTCCAAGTTGCTCAGGGCAGTACACATTTATTCTCCCCCTTTTATCCCCACAACAATCCTATGACAAAGATTGAACAAACAAAGGGGGGAGGGTCCAAAACCAAAGCTTTGAAAGCTCAGTCCTAGGAATGTCTACTCAGAAGCAATTTCCATTACAGTCAGTAGGGCGTAGTCCCAGGTAAGTGTGGAGAGGATTGCAACCTCAGTGAATTTCATGGCTGATGGGCAATTGAACCCAGAACATTTTAGCCACTGTTGCACTGTTTGGATGTGCGTCTGAATGCAGCTGTTGTCCATTCATACTGCATTACATTCAACTGGATGTGCATCCCCACCTACTGTCTGATGCAACGATTCACACATAACTACACACAACTAGGTGACACATCAGGATGTGCAGATGTTTTGTTCTTTTCAAAACAGAGATAAGCATAGGGATAGCACAGATACAGATAAACAATCCAATCAAAAAATCAAACCAAGAAAGAAAAAAGATGTGCTTGGCTGTTTCTTGTCCTGGCATTCTGCCCCCTCCCCCAAGTAACATAAAAGTATGTTACAGGTGGGACCTTGGTATCCACAAAGAATACATTCTCAGACCCTCCCCGTGGATACTGAAAACCATGGATAATGAAATCTGTGATTTTGGCACTTTAAACTCTCTGGAGGTAACCTTGGAGGGTTCAGGTGGAGACAAGTCTGGCTCAGTGAGAGGTCCAGGGGACCTGCATTGATCCAGATCTACGGATGTAAAATCTGGGGATAAACAGGCTCCACCTGTACTTTGTTGTTGGGTCTAATGCAGGGGTCACCAAACCCCAGCCTGAGCCGCAGAGTGGCCTGCGAAAAGTCTCTATCTGGCTCGCGGCAAGCCTCTGGTCTCCAGCAAGCCTTTGGCCTACTCAACCGAATGGGACCAGATATGTGCTCCAGTTGCATCTGGAGGGTGTTCTAAGGGCTGGGAATGCCTTCTAAAGGTCTAAAAACATCACTTCCTGGTTTTCCTGAAAAACGAAGTGACTTGGGTCATCTGAAGACCTTAGGCTTTCTGTTTATTTAAATTTTATATTTAAAATTTATTTATTTTTCTGGCCCTCAGCACCATTCCAGATATTTGATCTGGCCCTCTGGTCTAAAAGTTTAGAGACCCCTGATCTAATGTAATGTGACACACCTATCAGCACTAGCCTCCTTAACATTTATATAGTGATTTATGCACTTTATTATATGAATCATCTCAGTAATCTTTATGACACTCTTGTAAGATAGGTCAATATAATTATCCCCATATTGCAGGTGGAGGGTTTAAACAACTCATAGCACAATCCTGTGCATGTCTACTCAGACATAAGTCCCATTGCGTTCAGTGGAGCTTACTCCCAAGAAAGTATGTATAAGACTGCAGCCTCAGACATAGATTTAAAATGAAAGCTGACAGCCTGGCGACAATGTGTGTGACACAGGGCTCTGGAATATAGTGCAAGTAACAGAAAGTGCCAGTGGAATGACAACGTTATGACCAGAATAGCATTAACTAGCTCTTAGACCTTTTTGATAAGATGATATAATTCCTCCACAAGGACTCACTTAAAGCATAGGATTTAGCACTGTTGCCATGTCATAAAACTGAATGACGGTGCTTGAAATACAGAGCAAGGCCGGGCAAGAGAGATGGGCAACCTGCCACAAAAAAGGTAACAAACACAGTAAGTGAAGGATTGAAGTTCATAACAGGTTATATTACTGCACCTTCCTGTTTCACCCAATAAAGAATGGCAGATTCTGACAAGGCAGAGAGAAATACACACATTGAATCTTAACAGCTATGTTTCTGTAGTCCACTTGCTGGAAGCCATTTCAAGGTGGGGGGGGGGCAAGAGATTTTGTCAAGTAATGCTATGGAACCCAGTCATTCAGAAGGACCAAGATGCAGACCTTGTGCTGCTGCAGCTCTTGCTGCAACAACACCATGTTCTATATACCTAGGCATGACAACCCATTCTTTGTAACATGGAAAATTGGGTAGTGCTATACTTTTCCATCAGCGACTTTGCTCCAGGTTCCCTGCCCCTTTGCTACATATAATGTATGAAATAATTCTGAGTCCTTTAGCTCATCTAGTCCAACCAACACTGTCTACCTTGATTGGTTGCAGAGTCCTTAAAGTCAGAGGCAGAGGAACTTTTCTAGCCTTTCTAAATCAGATCCTTTCAACAAGCAATTCAGGAACTTAGGGTGCAATCCTAACCCCTTATGTCAGTACTTTTCAGCACTGGCATAGCGGTGCCAGTGGGACATGTGTTGCATCCTGCAGTTGGGTGTCACTCACGGAGGCCTCCTCACAATAAGGGAATATTTGTTCCCTTACGTCGGAGCTGCATTGCCCTTATGTCGGTGCTGGAAAGCACCGACATAAGGGGTTAGGATTGCACCCTAAATCTAGGATCTTCTGCATGCAAAGCATGTGCCATACTGAGGAATGGTGGTACCTTCCACATACCATTGAAGCCACATACCATTGAAGCTTTTTTTGCTCCTTAGCATGCCTTGCAAAGCTACGCCTCTTCCTAGGAGATGTGCATTGCTTTCATTAGAGTCAAATTGACAACTTTTCCTCCCCCATGAATATTGGTCTGGAGTTGGATAACTTTGGACTGGTTAACTTGGTTCCTGGAGTTGTAGCAATGTTCAAAAGCATTCCATGCAATTATACTAGCTCAGCTTCTTCAGAAGAACCATGTCATATTGATTGCCTGTAATGATGATTTGAGCCCAACCCTAGTGTTTCCCCCTTGCCAATGTCGTGGGGCCAAAAATGGCTACTGCTGCATCCTGCAGTGGGGGGGGGGCAGTCCAGGAGCTCTCCTCTGGTGAAGAGAAAAATCATTCCCTTACCTAGGAATCATTCCTACCTCCACAGCACATGGGGGGGGGGGGGGGCTACTCAGACCTGCACTAGCTAAATATCCAGTGCAGGGCATGGGATCATGATTGGGAAAGAGGTTAGGATTCCACAGGCACCACAACTGCAAGCCTCCCCCCATTTCTGGATTCAATTTGCCCATCCACCATCCTGTTACCACTTTGTTTCTCCCTCCCTGCCCCTACTGCTGCCTCATCTTGCTTCCCCTGCCCTGTTCCACCCCAGCTCCCCACCATTTTACCTGGATCAGTGGGTGGCTCTAGATCCACAGGTACCAGTGGGAAAGTTTTGGACTTCATGCCAGTGTTCCCTGTAGCACGCTGAGTAGCTGCTTTATGGCAGTCAGTGCCAGTAGAAGAGCTGCAAAGACAACATGCTTCTGACATTTCAATGATCTTATAGAAATAGATTTGGTTGATCTTGTGACAGTGCCTAGCCATATTTCTGGGATTTTGTAGATGAGCAGAGTTATTTGAGCCTGTTCTGAGCATGTACAGAGTGCTTTGGCCAAAGTAGGCCCTATACTTAGCTACTTGGGTCAACAGGATATTTTAGAAGATGCCCCTTGAATGCCTCTTTGTGTCTGTGTAAAAGAGGAAGTGGTATTGCAGACACAAGCTTTGACCGCAAGAAGCTGTCTGTAGAACTTTTGCAGTTAAAAAGAAAACAGGAAACTGCTACCTAACCGCAACAGACAGGTGGTTAGAAGAGAAAAGAGACTTTTGCCAGCATGCTATGAGCCAATGCAGTTTAGAAAGATTTTACATATTTAAAGTGCCATATTTAGTAAAAACATGCTGGGCAGGAATTGAGTAGGGGGATATGTAGGCAGGGACATAGCATCACGTGATATGCTGTTTGCCAATCAAGAATGTATCCAAGGCTCTGCAATTTGCATTTTGCCAATCAGGAGTCCAGCCAATGCTTTACAATGAAAGTTTGTTCTGTATATTAATTTGCAACCCCGGAGAAATCAGGTGTCACAGACTTTGGAAGCTGTTCCTCTGTGACCAGCAGCCGGCTGAAAGAATAAAAGCTTGAAACCTCCTGGTGACCGCTTCCATCCTTGCCTGAACCTGCAACAATCTTAAACATTAGCAAAGGTGTCCAAATATTTTGGCAGGAGGGCCACATCATCTTTCTGACACTGTGTTGGGGGCTGAGAAAATAAAGAATTAATTTACATTTAAAATTTGAATAAATTTATATAAATGAGTTATTAGAGATGGAACTTATATGAATGAATGAAGGTCTTGCAGTAGTTCAAGGCCTATAAAAGGTCCTGCACAAAGCAAGGCCAGCCTTTCCTTCACTGCCACCGCTGCATCGCAGACGTGAAACAGCAAGTAGTGGAAGGAGCCCTCATCCCACAGCTCAGGTGAGAGGTTGAACAGTTGTCCTCACACTGAGAGCAGTTGCATTGGGCCAGCACAGGCTCCAGCAAATGAGCCAGAGGCTCATTGGAGACTGGAGACTCCCCGCGGGCCAGATTGGGAGCCCCTGAGGGCCACAAGCGGCCCCCGGGTTGGGGTTTGGGCACCCCTGCCTTAGAGCATAAGAACATAAGAAGAGCCATACTGGATCAGGCCAAGGGCCCATCCTGTATCTCACAGTGGCCTTCCAGATGACTCTGGGAGCACACAAGATCTCAAGATCCTGTTGCCACTGCCACTGCCTTGCATCTGGCAATCACATATAGGCTATCTCTAAAATTCAGATTTTGCATACAATCATCATGACTTGTAACCTATCTACCTTGGAATGAACCTGACATTTACTTCAAATATCACTTTTTTGGGAACATCAATGCCAGCTCTACAGAGGGGCACTTGCCTGTGAGCATCATCTCTATTTATGTCTGTACAGAGAGGATATTTTATGCATGATGCTATGTAAAAGACTTTTTAAAATAACATATTTATTTTGGCATCTAAAGGAATTTGCTACTGCTTTCTTTCACCTTAATGCTATCTTCATTTACTTCCATTATATACACTCTTCCCATTTCCAGCCTCTGTCTTTATCTGTTATATAATTAATTGCTACCATATAACCAGTGCCATGATTGCACATCCTACAAATTCTCAGGTGACCCATAAAGCAAAACTCTTTTTAAGAGCCTCAAGATGGTTGGCTGGAACGCACTGAGATGATTACTCTTGCTTGGGGTTTCCAGAAATGGTTATAATTCCACTTACTGCCTTTCCTTGAAATGAAAACATTGTTGGTTTCTTTTTAAAATGCTGTACTCTGCAGTACTGAAGACAAAAAATGGCACCATGAATTTCATATATGAATTTCAACAAAGCATTTACATACAGTAGCGTCGCTATATAAGTGCAGGGGGTAGCAAATGCACCAGGATACAGCTGCTGAAAAGGGCAACATCAGGGGCTGAGGGGCAACATCGGGGCAACTCTGCCCGCATAAGAGTTGCCTTGGGCTGCTGCAGCCCCGCCAGGTGCCCTCGCTCTGCATTTGGGCAAGGAGGTGAGGAGACGCGCCACATGTCTGTTGCTGGTGGAGCCTGGACAGGGGTCGAGGCGGTGGCAGCAGGCACTGAGCGGAGAAAGTTTGCAGCTCTGCTCCACTGTGCCTGAGACCTCAGCGTGGCTTTGGAAGGCTTTCATGGGGCGCTTCAATGCGGGGAGAGGAGGTGCAGGAGGAGAAGGCAGCAGCGGCGATGGGGCCTCCTTCTCCTCTCTCACTCTGCTGAGAGCCAACAGCTGAAGGCTTCATTTGCCCCTATCCCACCAGAGCCAGCAGTGGCAGGGAGGGAGGATGAGGCGCGTCACCTCCGCCATTGCCTCCTCCTCCTCCTCCACCACCACCACCACCATCACCTCCTCCTCCCGCACGGCCTCAGAGCACAATCCTATGCATGTCTACTTAGAAGTAAGTCCCATTGTGTCCAATGGGACTGACTCCCAGGAAAGCATGGGCAGGATTGGAGCCTCAGTCAGACAGGCACAACTTCCTCCCACCTGCCTGCCTGCCCTAAGACCCAGGTCCTCCTTCCCCCAGCCACAGCAGGAAAGCCTTCCTTTCACTCACCCACTCAGAACCAATCCTTGGCATGTCAGTTCAGAGGTAGGTCCCAGTGTAGCCAATGGGGCTTACTCCCAGGAAAGTGGGGCTGGGGCAGGAGCCTGAGAGCCCAGCCCAGGCAGGTCTACTTAGAAGTAAGTCCCATTATACTCAGTGGGGCTTACTCCCAGGAAAGTGGGACTGGGACAGGAGCCTGAGAGCCCAGCCCAGGCAGGTCTACTCAGAAGTAAGTCCCATTATATCCAATGGGGCTTACTCCAAGGTAAGCGCAGATAGGGTTGGAGCCTCCGTCAATCAGACGCAACTTCCTCCCCCCTGCCTGCCCTGAGTTCTCCTTCCCTCACAATCAATGTGAATGGCAGCTTCTCCACAGCCTCCTCCCCCCCTCCCCCACAGTGGCTGGACCCAAGCTGCACCACCAAACAAAACAGCGGTTGGGGGGGCATGCCCCACCTCCCCTCACATGTACAGGGCTCTCCTCGGTGTAGCCCATTGCCCCCTGTGGCCCAATGTGCCTGGCTGGTGGGGCACGTGCCAGTGGTGGCGACTGCTTCTCCCCCTCATGAGCCTGATGGGATTGCAGGAGCAGCCCAGTGTAAGACCCCAGAGGGAATGGAGGTGAAGTAGGAAGGAGCTGGTGCTGGGGGGAGGCAGCTTGGGGGATGTGGCAGATTTTTTATTTTTCACTTTTTAAAAAAGTGGGTGTGAAATCAAAACCTGGAAGTGATATCACTTCCAGATGTGACATCACTTCCGCGGCAACATCTTGAGCTCTGCACAGGGCAGCAGGATCATTAGCTATGCCACTGGTTACACACAATAGTTTCCCCTCTGCATTCCACATCAGGAACACATAAAGTTATACAGTAAACCTGTATGACTGCTCCACATAAAGTTATTAAAATAAATGATTGACTGGTTGTTAGCATTCTCAAAATAACCTATAACCATCATCTCCTTCTCTCTCAGTATGATTAGAAGGCAAACCTTTCTGGTTTTCCTTGATTGTGAGGAGCCTCTGGGCTGCCAGAGCCTGGTTGCTTCTCACATGGTGAGTGTAAGTTGTAGTTATCATCTTAGGGCACAATCCTAACCCCTTATGTCAGTGCTTTCCAGCACTGGCATAGCGGTGCCAATGGGACATGTGCGGCAACCTGCAGTTGGGTGTCACTCACGGAGGCCTCCTCAAAATCAGGGAATGTTTGTTCCCTTACCTCAGAGGTGCATTGCTCTCATGTCAGTGCTGGAAAGCACTGACATAAGGGGTTAGGGTTGTCCCTTTAGATGGTACAACAGAGCAACTATAGCTTTAACTCTTTCACAAAAAAGAGTTTTCACAAAAAAGTGGGGTTTTTTTTACCAACAACTTGATTAAGATATAAGTGGGGAAACATACAGTTGGAAGGTTGGGATCTGATGTTAGGAATGCATGAGTGTGGCAGGCCCTGAGGCAATGCTTAGCCTGTCTGCCTGGCATGGAAAAAAAGAAGGTTAACAAATGTGAATGGTATAAGAAACTCCTACACTGGGGCCCCTCAGACATTTGAGTACATCTATGTGAGAGGCTAAAGCAGTGGTTCCCAAACTGTGCATCGTGGTGTCTGAGGGCAACTTACAGGAGTGCCACAGGATGCCTCCAGTGGCCTTTTCTTCTGGGCGTAACCATCTCAGATTGTATGAGATCTCATGCAATTCTTACAAAATCTTGCAAAAATTGTGGGAGATCTTGTGCGATCCAAAATGGTGGTGTCCAGGAGAACTGGAAATAAAAGGCCACCACAAAGGAAGGGTGCTGTGCCCCTGATAAGTTTGGGAACCACTGGAAGAAGGTGGAAGCCTCATGGATGGCCATGAGGCCAACCGAAGTGGTTACCTCAGGCAGCAGTTTGTTGGGAGGTGCCCACTTCTGTCTGTCTGCTTGCCTCCTTCCACTCTTTGAATTGAAAAGGAAGTGAGGGGGACAGAGAGGAAATGTGGAAGTGGGGGAAAGTGTGCAGTGGAAATGTGTGAGATATTGCAAGGATGTGGTGTCTGCAGTGGCCTTTTGATCTGGTGAATCTGAAAAACATGGGGTTAAAACCTAGGCTTAGAGCAGTAGATGTGCTGCACAGCTGCAGCCGCTAGAGGCAGTCAGGTTATCACTGGATATAAGCAGCACCTGGAGCAGGGGGATTTTGTGGGTAGTAGAAGGAGCAGAAGGTTGGAGGAAGGATTGGCCAATGGACCGGCTGACTTGTTTAATAGAGTGCCTAACTGTTTAATGGATCTGCTAACTGACTGGCTGACGGACCAATGGACGGACTGGTGAATGAACAACTGTGAACTACTGGAACTGTGATGGTTGGAGACTACTGGTTGGTGGAGAACTGGTGGAGCTACTTAGGTAATAAAGCAAACCTAACTTCTCTGGAAAGTTTGGAGAGGGGACTTGGGCAAAACAGAGTGCTAAAACATTGGGAGAATGGGACAGGTAGAAGCACATTCATCATTATATAATGGTGGCAGCATTTGGTATGCTACTTCAAGTGTCAGGTGGTCTTGGGTTGGCCCTAGGTGTCCTCCTTTCTCCCCTTGGAATGAGTGAGTGAAACAAAGGCTGACAGACTTGGACCAGACCGGGGGGGGGGGGATTTAATCAGGGACATGCTGAAATGGAAGCCAAGACAAGGAGCTGGCAGCCAGTAGTGGTAGCCATACTTAGAAAAAAAATGTATAGCTGATAATTGCTTGCAGGAGTGAGTGCTATGTAACTCCATCCAAATGCTCAAACTCAGACATTTATAAATAAAGCAATTATTACAAAGACACCATAAATCTCCAACAATCTCTCCTCTAAGCAGAAGCAGGAACTCAGATAGTGTTGGACCCCTGGCACTTCTCACTATACAGGGAAACAGAGCGCAAGCAAGTAACAGTACTTCTAAGAGCCCATGAAAAATCTGTGCAGTGGAATTTATGAGATCTGCTAATAGGTTCTATACACTGTTGTGCTGAAGTTATATCTATCCAATTTGGTTGTACTAAAGCAGTGTGAGATTCTTCTGGCCTAGCACTAGGTACTTGCCACTGTGAGCATTTAGTTGATGGCAGCAGCTGATCAAAATAATGCATTGCCTTCTATTTTTCACCTACTTCCCTACAGACAACCACCTGCCCCATGCAGTTAAATATTCAGTAAGCTTTCCTGAAATGCCTCACTGAATTTTAAAAATACGAATACACAAAAAACACAAACAAAACATATCACGTCTTTAAAATGAATAAAACATTATATGTCACACTTGGCTATAAACATAAAAAGATGCAAATAGATTAACCAGCCATATTAAACCTATTAAAAACAATTTTTCTTCAATGAATGATAAGACAAGCCAGACAACTAATTGTAGCAAATATAACTCTAACTGCCCAATCCTATTCCCCACCATTGGCACTGATGGAGTGTGTGCTGCATCCAGGGGGGATAGCCAGTAAGAGGTAAGTAAAAATATTTTTACTTTAGCCCCCCCAACTGCCAGATTACCTATAGGCTTCCTCAGAGGGGTGGGGCAGATTCGAAAGATGTGATAAGATCTGGCTCACACTGGCTCCCTCCCCTCCCTGCCCTGAAACTCCCCTGCCCTCCCCCTCCCCATGCATGCCTCTGCATCCAACTTTCTGGTGCTGATGGAAGCCTCTGGAATTGTTACTGTATGTGCCATGTGTCTGTTTGCAGCAGTAGCCCAGAAGTGCATGACACCAGCCCAGCTTTTGTGCTGCTGTGAAGGACCTTTTTCTACCAGAATGCTAGTTGCCCTGCCACTGAAGGGCATGGATGTCCATTGCCCAGTTTCCACCTTGCATCAGGCAAGGAACTGAGCTTGCACCTGATCAGTGCTGGGGCTGGTTGGGGCTGGGGCTGGAGAACGCTGCCTCTGTTCCTGGCATTCTGAGGCTGGCTGAGTGAGTGACAACCCACCCACATTAGGACAGTCTGACATTAGCTTAGTTTGGGGCCAGGTAGGAATGTTTTGCTTCATACCTGATTGACTATTGGCACAGAGTTGTTGTTGTTTTTTTTCTTCACCTACTCCAGACTTTCCTTCAGGTAGCTTAAGCCAAGGCGGCCACAGGTGTTGTGCAGGACAGGGAGTAGAAATAGGGATACGGTGACCACTCTGGGGTCAGCAAAAGTCAGAGGCAGGAAAGAATTGGTCTCAAGAGGCTGTCTGGCTTGGGGAAGTAGATTGGGGATCCCTTAGGCTTGAATTGTAAGGTTTATCTCAGAGGCTGTCAGGCTTCAGGTAGGAGGAGCAATTTGGCTTCCATGACTCCCCTTTCCAGGGGTTGGAAAGCTGGGGTTTCCAAGAGATGATCTCAAGTCAGAGTTTAGGTGGTGTCACCCAAGGAGGACTTGACTGAGTACCTGTTTCCTTCAGTGAGTGTTTACACTGAAGGTGGGAGTGGTTGATTAGATAGAACCCACTGCAGTTGTGATTTGTGGTGGGTTACCTCGGCAATTGTAGTACTGATATGTTTTCAATTCACCTGCTGTTTGGCATGAAGCAGTGAGCTTTGAGGCACATATACAGGAAGGAACATGAATCCAGCTTACTTGTATATGGATGTATATGTATAAGCCATGTATAACCTGATCCATTCTGCTCACAGTATATTTGTGTTCAACACTTGCTCCCATGATCAGCTGCATATAGAATTTCCATGCTGGGACCATGTATATGTGGGCTTGTTAGCAAAAATGTCAGGAGTTTAGTGCTGCTGTTGAAATTTATCCACACTCTTTTTATGATGTATACTTGAAGAATGCTAGTATCCCTCGGAGTTTTGGGGGATGCAGGACACTTTTGATGCCCCCTGTTCCTGTGCATATGTGCATGTGCCTTGAGATCATTTAAGGGAACGTTCCTCTGCCAGCTGGGTTTAGGCATGAGAGGACTGGAGAATGGGTCTTTCTCTGGTAGCACATGGTATCTCCTAGATCAGGGGTGCCCAAACCCTGGCCCTGGGGCCACTTGTGGTCCTCGAGGCCTCTCAATGCGGCCCTCAGGGAGCCCCTAGTCTCCAATGGGCCTCTGGTCCTCCAGAGATTTGTTGGAGCCCTCACTGGCCCACGCAACTTCTCTCAGTGTGAGGGCCACTGTTTGACCTCTCACGTGATCTGTGGGATGAGGGCTCCCTCCACTGCTTGCTGTTTCACGTCTGTGATGCAGCAGGCAAGGCCAGCCTTGCTTTGCGAAAGGCCTTTTATAGGCATTAAGCTATTGCAAGACCTTCATTCATTCGTATAAGTTCATCTTTAATATATTCATTTATGTAAACTTATGCAAATTTATTCAAATTTTAAATGTAAATCAATTCTTTTTTTCCCCTGGCCCCCAACAGTGTCAGAGAGATGATGTGGCCTTCCTGCCAAAAACTTTGGACACCCCTGTCCTAGATCTTTAGCATCTAAAGTCAGGTGCCAGGAAAAAAAATTCTTATTCTTTGCTTAGGCATTTCATTTCATTTTGTTATTACTGCTTGCTGTTTTTAGAAGATTCAGATTTTAGGATTTCTCTGCTTTTTGCTGCTGTGTTTTTTGTGTTTGTGCTGCTTTAATTTGCTTGTTGCAGTTTTTGAAACTTTGTTCGGTGTTTTTCTCTGATGTAAGCAGACTGTAACATTCTTTTGATGTGACAGGGGAGAAAGATATCAGATAAATAAGGCTGCAATCCTATCCAAACTTACCTGGGAGTAAGCTCCATTTATGGTAATGGGACTTAAGTCTGAGTAGACATGCATAGGATTGGCTCTCAATCCACTCTGACACTATTTAATAACTTCCCACAGATTGCACTTTCTAGTTGTATGATACATTAAGGACACACCAAACAAAATAAACTGTGAACCAGTGGTGTAGCTAGGGCATCTTGCACCTGGTGTTCATACTCCCCAACATACCTGCCCTGGCCCCAGAAAGCCTCCAGGAGGCCTCCAAAAAGCACCCCCTCAAGGAGTGGTATCTGGGGCAATTGATGGCCCCCCCAACACTGTGAACTGGCTCCAATGGTACTCTTTGCACCTGTCTGGCTCCAAGTGACAAAGGACACAATTTGTTTGCTCAAAACCCATTCACATCCCAGCACTTCACTGATAGAGATGGTGTTCCCATCTTCTAGGAGTTTTCAGGACATGTTTAAAAATACCAGTAGGGTTATTTACACCTGGTACGTGGCTATTTGAATGAACTGATACCCACATGGTTAAAGGAAGTATCCCAAACTCTCCCAGAAAGAAAGGGAGGAACTGGGGTGCATGCATGTTGCCCTTTGTCATGTGAAGCTAGCTGAGCAGTAAGAATGTGAACTGGTCCTGTGAATGCAACATGTCTTTACAACTGTGTGTATCTTATAGGTATATTTGGCAAGAAGCATGGAAGACTGAGATTTCTTCTTGAATATACAAACTTGGGTTTGCTGCTGTGCAGTGTGGAAAATGACCTGGAGAAAATTGCTGTGGCTTTGAACAAAGCGCAATTTCACTATTTGCATCTATGCAATATTGTGATGTGCGGTGATAGAACAGCAACAATTAATTAATCATGGTCCAAATCCTCAGAAGTAACGAGCAGCTGCACCCAGAATTGATGTTGACTCTTCTCAGGAATCGGCTCATGAATAATGAACAGGGGCATGAAATAGTAATATAGCATTCTGTATTTTCTGTATTACGGTAAACATCAAACTCTTGTATAACACTGTTCTTTTCCATTTTTTTAAAACACGTTATACATGCATAAGCATCAAAATGTATTTAGGCATTTGTAACACAGGATTTCTATATGCAGGCACAGCCATCAGACTGGATTAGGCTCCTGCATGGAGCTTATATATTTTTCTTCAGGAAATCCAAGCGAATTAATCCAGGATTCACTCTGCAACATCATAACTTTTAACTGGAAACAGCTCTATTTGCACAGTTTGTTTGAACTTGCAGTCAAAAGCCACATCCTGGGAGTTGCCTGGCTTGGGAGAAATAGTTGTCAGCAACTCAAAAGAAAAGTACTCAGCAGCCACAGGGGTTTTGGTTGTCTTCATCCTGAAAAATTGGACCTCTTGGGTTTTGCATCTCTAAAGGGAACATTTAAGAGATTGGACCTTGGAGAGATTTTAAAATATATTGTTTCACTTGCACTGTAATCCTTGTTCCAGGAGACCAACTTGGCTACAAAGAATTGGGCATGGAACTCTTAAAGCCCTTGTTCTTATTTATTGCTCATTATTCCTCAGGAAATGTTCTTTCCTTCATTTACCTTCATGACCATCCTGCAGGTCCTGTCAGTGCAATTCCCATTTTACAGATGAAGAGACAAGTCTTGCCCTTGGCTAACCAATTAACTGATGGATGAACATGGATGTGAATTCTGGCTCTTCTGGACCAGATCTGAGTCTACCTCCTGTATCATACAACAGTCATAGCTCAAGAATCTTAAGGCCCAGTCCTAACTTTGAGGTACACTGGTATGTATGTGCCAGTGCAATGACAGTCCTGCTGGCATAGAAGCCTGCCTGTTGATGAATGCACCATGGATGTTGGAAAATGCTGTGCTGACTTAGCTCAGATGTCACTCACATAGCAAAGTAACCCTGCTGGTAGAAAGATCAAAATAGGGAGGCGATTGGGGCATGACATGGGAGGGATGAGGAAGGGACAAGGAGGAGCCAACATGCACCATATCCTAACCCCCTTTCAGACTGCTTCAGTTGGCCTTATGGATGAGCCAGACCTGCACACGACTGCTTTTTTCTGAGGGAGCTATCTTTCTCTGTTCCTGTATACAGATAAAGAAGGTATTCCTTGGTGTGTGTGTGTGTGTGTGTGTGTGTGTGTGTGGGATAAGAAGACTTACCCCTGGGTGCAGTGCTTGCTGTCATGTCATGTGTGTGCATGCTCATGTGTGCCTGTGTTGTCTTTAGGGCACCTGCCTAAGATTAGCAAAGGTGTCTTTTGCTGTGCCGCTCATTCTCAGGGGTTGGCAGGGGCTTACTGGCCACTTATTGGCCTTCCCCCTGCCCCAAACCCTGCTCCATTCACCGTGGCAGCGCTTCTCTGGCACTTGGGGTGGATCTAGTGTTTGTGTTGGGAGGGGATCATGGGTACTTCCTTAACTCCAGAACCCATGTCAATCGGGCAAGTAGACCTGGGCTCCCTGGAAATTATATACAAGTACTCCCTTGCTCCATTTTTTCCTGATACCTTGCTTTTTTGATTCTCAGTTTCTTCAGGATTTCAGCAGAGCACCACATAAATACAACTTCCCCAGGAAACTTCAAAATTAACTAGCAGATCAATTTTTTTTGAAATGATGGTTTTATAGTTTGTTTTATTATGCTTGCTATAGTAGATTTTTAAGGAGTTATAATATTGATTTTACAAGAAGAATTGCTTCCTGTCCTGCCCCACACGCTGTCAAAAAGATACTATCTGTGAATATATGAAACTGGGTATTTCATAATGGGGTGTTAATGCCAACATTTCTAGACCTGGTTATGAAGTGCTGATGGAGGAGTGCTTTTACGGAGCACCTAAAGGCTCCCGTAAGCAGTAGATAACTCACTTTGTGAAAAGCCCTCTTATTAATAACACTCACTGAACTGTAATGTGCATTACTGATTCTGGGGAGGAATGAGATGGAAATACAGTTGACAAGCATGTACAAGTGTGGGCAGAAGACCTAGGTGCAAAAAATGAGAGGCTGAAGGTAGCAGAGTTCAATACCTACCCAGGCCAGCCCTTTCTTTCTCTCCCCCCTTTTTGTGTGCAGAGTTTATTTATTTATTACAGACACAGGTAAGGAAAATGGGTTAAACTTAGGGCTGGGACTACATAGGTTACACATGAGGATATTGGCCATATATTACAACATGTCTTAATCCAAAAAAGAAATCAACAACGACTGGAAAGAAAAATAGTCATTGATACAAAAATTATCATATCTGTCATTATACTAATCAATGATTTAACTAAACAATCAATATTGTTTAACTAAAATTATTTATCCAGTCATAAAAAGGTTTCAAATTTTGCACATACAATATTCTTGCTGCTATACTGATATGTACGATAAAATGTTTCTTATATTGGTATTCAATTCCTGATATCACAACCCAGGCCAGCCCTTTCATGAGGCCAACTGAAGTGGTCACCTCAGGCCACTGAGTGGCCTGAGGCCTGTGGCCTGGCCAGTGGTGAGGCCACTGATTGGTAGGAGTCTGTGTTCCCACTTCTATCTGCCTATTTGTGTCCAGTGTTGCTCCTCCTCCTCCCTCTCCCTGGATTGAAAAACAGAGGAAGAAGTGCAGAGGAGAAGAGAGTGCTGTGCTGGAACATTGGAGAGCGGAAGGAACAGAGATGGCACACCATTTGGTAAGGGTGGCAGCATTTGGCACGCCATTTCAGTTATTGGATGTTCTTGGGATATCCCTGTATCCCTCCCGCCAAAGCCTTTTGAAGAATCCAAAATGAAAAGTACTAATTTTTGTAAAAACAGGAAAAGGAGGAAGGTCACTATTATAGGTGGTGTACTGCAGTAGCTAAGAATTTTTCAGTTGTGAACTACAAAAGCCCTATTTCAGTTTTCATCTCAATGACAGACTTCCTGTGGTAAGTCACTCTCATCTATTTGTCACATGATTGAATTATTGACTATGTTGGGGGAGTGGCCGAGTCTCCTGGGGGTCTGGTCAGGGCTGCTGGGTTCTTGCCATGGGCATCTTGCCCTTGTCCTACTTTGGTTGTGAACTGTATGTTCACATTCACGGCGACACCTTGGCTGCATTTTGGCCAGCGTCAAGAATGATCTGGCAGGGTGTACCAACTTCTGGGATCAGAAAGTGTCAGTGGGGCTGCGAGACATTACCTTCTGCCTGGCACGCTACATGATTGTCTGGCTGTACAACTGGCTGGCTGTGGCACCACAGTCTGGGGGATTCCCTTCTGGAGCCAGGGGACAGAGTCTGGCAGGACTGGCTGGGAGGAACAGGGGGTGGGAAGTGGGTGGGCAACATTGAGGCTCTTTTTGAAGGAGTGGGCCAGTGGGGAGGGTCTATGGCACTTAAGCTCTCCCAGGCCAGTGATGAGGAGGACAATCCAAGGGTAGGCAGCATTGTTGCTGTTATATACCACATTTCAACTAAAAAATTCACAAAGAAGTTTACAGAGAAAATCAAATAACTAAATGGTGGCCTGTCCACAAAGGACTTGCATTCTAAAAAAATGCAGAACACCAGCAAACAACCACTAGAAAAGACACTGTGCTGGGATGAAGAGGGACAATCCCCTAGGGGGGACCCCTTCTCCAGGGGATGGGCCTGTATCCGAGCGCACTCGGGATACTCCTCGGCGGGAGGGGGGTCGGGGGCTTCTTGTAGTGGGGGATTCGATTATTAGAAACATAGAGAGGGGGGTTTGCGACGGATGTGAGGACCGCATGGTGACTTGCCTGCCTGGTGCGAAGGTTGCGGACATCACTTCTTGTCTAGACAGGCTAGTAGACAGTGCTGGGGGAGAGGTAGCGGCTGTGGTGCATGTCGGCACCAACGACGTGGGCAAGTGTAGCTGGGAGGTCCTGGAGGCCAAATTTAGGCTTTTAGGCAGGAAGCTGAAAGCCAGGACCTCAAAGGTAGCGTTCTCTGAAGTGCTACCTGTTCCACGTGCAGGGCCAGCCAGGCAGGCGGAGATCAGGGGTCTCAATGCGTGGATGAGACGGTGGTGTAGGGAGGAGGGGTTTAGATTCGTTAGGCACTGGGGAACATTTTGGGACAAGCGGGATGGGCTCCATCCCATCCCATACAAGAGGGATGGGCTCCATTTGAACCAGAATGGAACCAGACTGCTGGCGCATAACATTAAAAAGGTGGCAGAGCAGCTTTTAAACTGATCCCTGGGGGAAGGCCAACAGGAGCCGAGGGGCATCCGGTTCGGGACTCCTCATCCCTATGGAATGAGGATGGGGAGGTTAGAGAACAACAAAACAAAGGCAGGGTAGGAGAAGAAATTGGGAAAGGTAGGGTGATGGGATGTGATAGACGGTTTGGCACAATGAGAGGATGTGGGGACAAAGGAGCAAATAAGCAGCCCATCCTGGGGCATTCCGTGTATAAATGCTTTTATGTGAATGCCCGAAGTCTACGAGCAAAGGTGGGAGAACTGGAATGTCTGGTGACAAGGGAAAATATTGACATAGTGGGCATAACGGAAACCTGGTGGAATGCGGAGAATCAGTGGGATACCGCAATCCCGGGCTATAAACTCTACAGGAGGGACAGGCAGGGGCGTGTTGGAGGTGGGGTGGCCGTTTATGTTAAGGAAGGGATAGAATCCAGCAAAGTAGAGATTGAAGGTGGGTCCGACTCCACCGTAGAATCTCTGTGGGTTAAATTACCAGGCTTGTGCAGCGATGTAATACAGGGGG
This sequence comes from Tiliqua scincoides, assembly GCF_035046505.1. Taxonomy (NCBI): domain Eukaryota; kingdom Metazoa; phylum Chordata; class Lepidosauria; order Squamata; family Scincidae; genus Tiliqua; species Tiliqua scincoides. The sequence continues at coordinate 125,617,178 of NC_089823.1, read as the reverse complement.
CGTGCTATCGTCCTCCAGACCAGAAATCTGATGGGGACCTTGAAATGAGAAAACAGATCAGGGAGGTGACAAGGAGGGACAGGGTTGTAATCATGGGGGACTTCAATTATCCTCATATTGACTGGGTCAATTTGTGTTCTGGTCACGATAAGGAACCGGATTTCTTGACGTGCTAAATGACTGTGGCTTAGATCAGCTAGTCACGGAGCCCACCAGAGGACAGGTGACTCTGGATTTAATATTGTGCGGTACGCAGGACCTGGTTAGACATGTAAACGTTACTGAGCCATTGGGGAACAGTGATCATGCTGCAATCCGTTTTGACGTGCACGTTGGGGGAAGAATACCAGGCAAATCTCTAACAAAAACCCTTGACTTCCGACGGGCGGACTTCCCTCAAATGAGGAGGCTGGTTAGAAGGAGGTTGAAAGGGAGGGTAAAAAGAGTCCAATCTCTCCAGAGTGCATGGAGGCTGCTTAAAACAACAGTAATAGAGGCCCAGCAGAGGTGTATTCCGCAAAGAAAGAAGGGTTCCACTAAATCCAGGAGGGTGCCCGCATGGCTAACCAGCCAAGTTTGAGAGGCTGTGAAGGGCAAGGAAGCTTCCTTCCGTAAATGGAAGTCTTGCCCTAATGAGGAGAATAAAAAGGAACATAAACTGTGGCAAAAGAAATGTAAGAAGGTGATATGGGAGGCCAAGCGAGACTATGAGGAACGCATGGCCAGCAACATTAAGGGGAATAATAAAAGCTTCTTCAAATATGTTAGAAGCAGGAAACCCGCCATAGAAGCGGTTGGCCCTCTGGATGGTGAGGGAGGGAAAAGGGAGATAAAAGGAGACTTAGAGATGGCAGAGAAATTAAATGAGTTCTTTGCATCTGTCTTCCCGGCAGAAGACATCGGGCAGATACCGCTGCCCGAACGGCCCCTCCTGACCGAGGAGTTAAGTCAGATAGAGGTTAAAAGAGAAGATGTTTCAGACCTCATTGATAAATTAAAGATCAATAAGTCACTGGGCCCTGATGGCATCCACCCAAGGGTTATTAAGGAATTGAAGAATGAAGTTGCAGATCTCTTGACTAAGGTATGCAACTTGTCCCTCAAAACGGCCACGGTGCCAGAAGATTGGAGGATAGCAAATGTCACGCCTATTTTTAAAAAGGGAAAGAGGGGGGACCCGGGAAACTATAGGCCGGTCAGCCTAACATCCATACCGGGTAAGATGGTGGAATGCCTCATCAAAGATAGGATCTCAAAACACATAGACGAACAGGCCTTGCTGAGGGAGAGTCAGCATGGCTTCTGTAAGGGTAAGTCTTGCCTCACAAACCTTATAGAATTCTTTGAAAAGGTCAACAGGCATGTGGATGCGGGAGAATCCGTGGACATTATATATCTGGACTTTCAGAAGGCGTTTGACACAGTCCCTCACCAAAGGCTACTGAAAAAACTCCACAATCAGGGAATTAGAGGACAGGTCCTCTCGTGGATTGAGAACTGGTTGGAGGCCAGGAAGCAGAGAGTGGGTGTCAATGGGCAATTTTCACAATGGAGAGAGGTGAAAAGCGGTGTGCCCCAAGGATCTGTCCTGGGACCGGTGCTTTTCAACCTCTTCCTAAATGACCTGGAGACAGGGTTGAGCAGTGAAGTGGCAAAGTTTGCAGACGACACCAAACTTTTCCGAGTGGTGAAGACCAGAAGTGATTGTGAGGAGCTCCAGAAGGATCTCTCCAGACTGGCAGAATGGGCAGCAAAATGGCAGATGCGCTTCAATGTCAGCAAGTGTAAAGTCATGCACATTGGGGCAAAAAATCAAAACTTTCGATATAGGCTGATGGGTTCTGAGCTGTCTGTGCCAGATAAGGAGAGAGATCTTGGGGTGGTGGTGGACAGGTCGATGAAAGTGTCGACCCAATGTGCGGCGGCAGTGAAGAAGGCAATTCTATGCTTGGGATCATTAGGAAGGGTATTGAGAACAAAACGGCTAGTATTATAATGCCGTTGTACAAATCGATGGTAAGGCCACTCCTGGAGTATTGTGTCCAGTTCTGGTCGCCGCATCTCAAAAAAGACATAGTGGAAATGGAAAAGGTGCAAAAGAGAGCGACTAAGATGATTACGGAGCTGGGGCACCTTCCTTATGAGGAAAGGCTACGGCGTTTGGGCCTCTTCAGCCTAGAGAAGAGACGCTTGAGGGGGAACATGATTGAGACATATAAAATTATGCAGGGAATGGACAGAGTGGATAGGGAGATGCTCTTTACACTCTCACATAATACCAGAACCAGGGGACATCCACTAAAATTGAGTGTTGGGCGGGTTAGGACAGACAAAAGAAAATATTTCTTTACTCAGCGTGTGGTCGGTCTGTGGAACTCCTTGCCACAGGATGTGGTGCTGGTGTCTAGCCTAGACGCCTTTAAAAGGGGATTGGACAAGTTTCTGGAGGAAAAATCCATTATGGGGTACAAGCCATGATGTGTATGCACAACCTCCTGATTTTAGAAATGGGTTAAGTCAGAATGCCAGATGTAGGGGAGGGCACCAGGATGAGGTCTCTTGTTATCTGGTGTGCTCCCTGGGGCATTTGGTAGGCCGCTGTGAGATACAGGAAGCTGGACTAGATGGGCCTATGGCCTGATCCAGTGGGGCTGTTCTTATGTTCTTATGACAGTTATTCTCACCCTGCTAAATATAACAGTGTCATTTCTTGAAAAAGTGCCTCTTTGCCCAGTTTGCAGGGATAACTGGTTTTGGTTGTCTGCTGGTTTTTCCTTTAATGTAGCCACCCACAAAATACTTGCCTCTGACTGTCATTCTACATTGTAGGCCGCCATACATGGTAACTGGGTTGTATTTACCCTGGTGGGTCAAAAATAGCCAGAAGCCTGGTGCAATGTGTGACAATGATCTTAAGATATTTTCTTTTTAGTAGGTTTTGTTGTTATTTTGGTACATTATTTATTACCTTTTCAAATAGATATATAAAGCCACCCCGAAGGTACTTGACAAAAGGAGGCGGTTCAGGCAGCCCACCTTTAAAAAAAAAAAATGTATCAGTGAACCTGTTGTAAAAACTGTGCATCTCAGGAAGAGCTTCTGTTTAGCATTTCTAGATACTCTATTCACTTTATCTGGTGAAGGTTGGAACACCACACAACACAAAGAAGATTTTGAGTGAAATACAATTTTTGATGCAGCTGTGGGCATGCTGTTGAAGATTCACAAATTGTACGTAGACAATAGAAAAGAAAGAAGTGTGACACAAATGATCTGCACTGCTAACTTGGCCCAGCCATGAGGCAACCTGATGAGGTGGTGTTGGGAGCAGTAGATTTATAATACCCTTCATCCTGAGTTTGCCACTTCTCCCCTGCCTGCCATGGATTTGAGGTGGTACAGTCATCCACCTCCTGCCCATTCAAGAGGAAAAATGTATCATTTGCCACCTTATCATGCTCCTTGTGTGTTTTTTTGCAAATCTGGAAGTGTGCAATTTCCAGTTTTATTTACATGAATGATGTGAACCAATGTAGCAGTATAAATGTGCACAGGCACTGAGCTTCAGAGCTTTCGTGAAACATGACAACCCATTTCGGTGAGAACACTTCGCCTCCTCCCCCTTTCCTTTTTCTCTCTATTCCCCTTTCTCATCCAAGGAAAACCTTGGAAGCTTTCTTAGTCATGAGAAGTTGAAAGCCTTGAGGCCCAGGGCAGGGAAAGATACAGGGATGAGTCATAAGTTGTAGATAAGGCCTAGAAGCAAGGAATGCGCCTTGCCTGGGAAAGAGGAGTGGCCGAAAGGTAACCTAGGCATTGCTTTTGTATTGTTAATAAGAGACAATAAAGGGAGTTGCCACATCTCGCCCCTGGCACTCAACTGAACACCCAGGGGCTCCATGTCTTCTTTGTGCCAACTTCGTCTTTGCTACAAACCAAGAAACTCATTCATTTCTGTGGTCCCTTCAAATAAAACCAGGAGTTCCACACTTCTGGGTTTGCAAAAGCCATGCACGGAGCATGGTAAGGAGCTCTTTTCCCCTCAGCATGCTGCGGCAGAGGCATTGTCATGTGGCATCCCAAATTGTGCTACCCCTGGTCTGATCTTACCCAATATCCTTTCCATATTGGAAAGAGTTAGGAGCAATTGGGAGAACAAACTCTTAGGCAAGCTCTCTGAGAAGTTTGCAAATGAGAATATGGATTATTGGAAGCAGTGGGCAGCTCCTGAATTTGAATGTATATCCTGATCTACGTGTAAGGATACACCAGCAGTTCCCAGAAACTAAGCCATTTTGGTAGAAGAGCAACAGCAAGTGAAGTATAGCCACACAATAATAGTGGGTATGGGTATGAGTGGGTATCCCCACCAGCAGGAGGAACAGTTACCCATAAACCTTTGAACTGAATAAGTTACTAGTTCCTACTTTGATTAGATTTGTCCTCAGCTTCTTTTTCTGTCTTGCTGTTTTATGCCTCTCTGCCTTAGCAGCTATGGACCATTTACTGTTATTTTGAAGAATGCATATAAAGTGCTTTGTGTAACTCAGCTCCACTGTGAAAGAGTTTATTTCCATAGCTCTGCAAACAAGCCATTCCATGGGTATCCAAGTCAAAGCAGAAAACTCCACGGAAATAAAGGGACAGTTTTGAAAAGTCCTCCGAACTCTGTGCACGAGAAGTGAAGCTATTTGAATAATCATCAGAACTGTTTATTAATTTACTCCCGATGTGCAAAAACTTGATCATCTGCCTACCTGTTTAAAAATGCATTTGCTTCTTCTCCTTTGTTCATTTCAGCATGTAATTTAATTAATACGTGAATATTTTGAAGCTGTAAAGTGATTTATGAATAGTGTAAGTGCCCCATTAATGACTATTCAGAGGAAATACAGTGTAGGAGGGAGACGGCATGATGCAATACACTGAAGATAAAACTTTAGATTCTGGAAGAAAATACTCTGGGGGTTGTTGGGAGAAGCTTGACATTTTTTATTTTTATTTTAAAAAAACAACCCTGTTTCTTCATTAACCCTACCTTTCTGCAGGCCACCTGGACTCCAGTGGGTCTCCTCATACCTACAACAGCTGTTTAGATGGCATACATCCAAGGAAAGCCAGCAGGGTGGTATATCGGGCTGGGTAAGGGGATATGGGATCTTGGCATGTGTCACTGCTCACCCACTCACCCAGGCTTGGTTCATTCCCTGTCCTGAACCGCCGGAGGTCCATTCCCATTCTGATCCTGCTGACTTACCAGTGGTAGTGCAGGACAAAAGAGGTTCATGAAGCCACTGTCACCCATGAGTGACCTCCAGTTGTTTGCCCTGACAATTGCAGCCCACAAAATGACATAGTGCTTTTCATGCTATGGCTCCCAGACTTATGCTGATGGATCATAAGCTCCATTGGTGTAAATCTTGGATAGGATTGAGCTGTAAGTTTATGATCTGTAGTGTCTCCCCTTAATTATACTGATTTTTCTTTTTTTGTTCTGTATACCATTTAGGGTACAATCCTAACCCACTTTTCAGTACTGACATAATGCAGCTCAGAGGAAAGGGAACAAACATTCCTTTACTTTGAGGAGGGCTCCGTGAGTGCCACCTAACTGCAGGATGCAGCACCCATTCCATTGGCACAGCTATGCCAGAAAGCTGGAAAGTTGGTTAGAATTTGGGCCTCAGTGTGGTTTTGTTTACAAATTGTGCCTCGATATCCATGGGAGTTCCATTTCAAAGCCCCCAGTGGATTAAAAAAAAAGTCAGTGGATACCAAATCAGTGGAAAAATAGCTTTAAAGACCCACTTCCAGGTTTCTTGCTCTTGTGTTGTTGCCCCAGAATGCATTGGTATACACCCATATCACATTCAGCCATTAGATGGGGTGAATGGAATCTAATGGAATGAAACTACAATTACTTAATAGCATGAAGCTAGGAAATTGGATTTTGGTGCTTTTTACCTTGTTACAAGGCATTTAAAGGTGGACCTCGGTATCAGTGGTGAGTTAAATCAGTAGATACCAAATCAATGGGTACCAAGGTTCCACCTGTATTATTGATTTTATTTTTATTGCATTTTTAACATGTTGGGAGGCACTAAAGGCAGCTCACTTGTGGGAGGGGAAAGGCAGGAAAGAAATATTTAAATAAATAAATTGGATTTGATGTTTGGCAGGCTTGCCAAAATAGGGTGTGCCATATGCTGCTTAGAAGCCTCCAATAATAGGACACACACTACAACTGCAAGAAGCAAAGTGGAAGCCTCAGCAATGCACAGGAATCAGTTAATTTATTTAGGCCCAATGCAGAGATTCTCTGGGAGGGTCTCATGCTGTCAGAACTTGACTAACTGCCATTGAAACATTGGAAAGCATCTGATTCTTGGGTAGGGCACATCAGCAGCCCCTGAATGCTCTGAGATTAATCTTTTCCATTCATTAGTCTGAGAAAAAGTCACATGCTGGAGAAATAGGATCATTTTGGCAAACTGACAACTGGATTTTATGATGCTTACTTTCTCCCATTTTATAGGCCTTGTTATATTACTCTTGTGTACGAGTCATGCAGAATCTGGTGGTTTTTAATCAAATTTTCGCATTTCAGAAATGCGAGTCCATTTATAATTGTTTTATATCGATTATATACTTGCTTTCTAGTAGCTGCGGGGGGGGGGCGGAGTCTCTTGAATTGAAATGTGTTGGATCTTAATAAACGGATGCTTGTGCACAATTGAGGTTTCTTCTTATCTTCATTCACAGCTGGCATAGGCCAAGCAGGCTGTTCTCCACATAAGGGCATGAATGGACACAAATCAGACATGAAAAATTACAACTTGTAAAATCAACGGATGAACATCTCAAGGTCCTGAATCTCTCTTGGTCCTTAAGGTCACTATAAGCCACTGAGCACCAGGCTTATATCTTGTATAGAAAGGCGGTGTAGAAATCTTCTAAATAAGCAAGCAAGCAAGAAAAATCTCTAACAGCCTAATTCTATTTAATCCCCCCCCCCCAATGCAGCCACACCACTGGAGTGCATGCTGCTTCTTATGGGGGAGAGGAAGCCCCTGGGGTCTTCCCAAGGTAAGCCCTGGGGGGTAGGCCTCTGCTGCCTGATTGGGTCTGCTCAATTTTGCAGTGATTTTGCTGTCACAAGTCCGAGTGGACCTGGGAAGGGACCTGGGAAGGTTGATCAAGGCAGGGGAGGGGGCTAGGATATTGGCAGCATTGCTTTACTGGCCTTTTCTTGGTCTCATTCTACTTCCCCCCCCCCTTTCAGGGGGCTCCTTGGTAGGCTGCTGGTGTGTTGCCACTTGCAGTGGTAGCTCAGCTGTGCCAAATGGTGTATCACCTGTTGCGAAAGCCAACGCAGAATGCTGCCAGAAAGTGAGCTGCAATGGTGCAGCATGCCATAAGGGCATGTTGACTGCCATGCTATTGAATTACAATTCCTTACAATCTTGGGTATTTGTAGCCCACAGGACGGGGAGGCATATACTAACCTAGACAGGGACATAATTCCAGCATTCCTTACCTCAGCAATGATCAGGAGGGCTACAGCTTTAAGTACAGGTATCAGTCCTCTCTTGCTTTCCAGTCTTTCACCCCTCTCCCTTCCCTGAGCATAACCAAAAAGCTGCCATTCTAGTGCCTGCGAAATGACTGTCCCATTCATAAGCCACCACTCATGCACTCCCTGGGTCACTTTGAAATGCACCCTTCTCTTGGGAAAGCACTCTCAGCTTGCTTGTCTTGCTTGCTTCCTTGGTCCTAGCTAATACTATCACTTAGTTGATCTGGGTTTGCTTTTTAAACCCTTTTCTGTGTTTCTTCCCACCCTTGTCCCTGCACCCTTGCCCAACAATCTCTGCAATGCTTCAAATAGTCTGAGCAGATACAGACAGGTCATCTTGGTCTTGGTCACTTCTGACCCTTGATCTGCAAATCCCCCTCTAGCTTCCATGCCTCATGTGTAGTGAAACTGACAACACATTTAGTGCCTCTATCTTTTTCTCTTTGGTGTGATTGTCTATTTTCAAAGCTGTTTCAGGGGAAGCTGAAAGATTAGCCCCAGGACTCTAGCATATGATTGCCCCTAACAGATCCATCAAGAGCTCTGAGAACAAGGAGAATTCTTACTTTCATATAAGGTCCTACTCAAAAACTCAGGATATTGGCTGGCACTGATTGTACAGTAAGAGAGGTAAACTTCTCCCACTGGCATCCCAAAGTCTGCCGCATCATTTTATGCTTCATAAGCTATACTCAGCTTTGACCATTGTTCAAGACTAAACATACCATGCCCCATTGGATAGATGGGTAACTTGGCAGACATGGTCTTCTTCCCTACCTCCCTCTGGCCATGCTTAGCCTGCCAGGAACAATGAGAAACAGCCCAAGGGAAACACTACTTGGATGAAGAACGAAAGGGTGAGGAGGCCATCCTCTCATTTCTCCTTTCCTCAGCTCTTCAATGAGACCAGAACAGCTGCAAAAAACCCATCTCTTTGTGTTTGCCTTTTCCCTTGGGAAGAGCAGTCGATTGTTGGTAGACTCAGGACCAACAAAGGGAAATGGGACTTCATACAGTGTGTGATTCATTTATGGAGAAGATTCCATATACACAGCAGCTGGTTTTGATAACCAGATGCTAAGGACAAACAAGAGGAGGTGGCCAGACCACTGTACTCTTCTTTTGAGTTTCAGAGGCTTCTGGCTGGGTACCAGATGGAGACTTCGTCAGATCCAGCAAGGCCATTCTTATGTCCTGATGTTTCTTTTTTTAAATTTGTTTGCACTACCCATACTAATTTCAGCAATTGTTCTAGCATGGGAGTCTTGATTTATTTGTCCTCTTCCCCCACTTGGCACTTACAAAGAAAAATATCCACTGCCAAACACATCAGCATATTTACCCCTTAGAATGACAGGTTCACTTCTGATTTGCTTCATCTGGCATGTGTTTATTCTCTTCGGAACAGAAAGCCCTGATAGGAAGTGGATGAACACCGCTGTTCACTCAGAACCGATGCACCTTAAAGTGACAGCTTCAGAATCATTGCCTTTTATGCATCAAGTCAGTTGACTGTCAGTTGACATCATTACATCAATCAGTTTACAAAGGATTTATACTCTTTGCTGCAAACAACACCTTCTTAATTTTTGCTTTATCTCCTCACTGTTGGCACACGATGCTGTTGGTTTAATTTCACCAAGTGTGTGTGTGGGGGGGGGGGGGAAGAGTAACAAACAAGATAAAGTACAACTCATTTCCAGCTTTTATCAGGAGAGGCACTGCGTGTACTTGCTGGGTAATTCCCTGGCTGATAAAAGATGCGCAGGCAGCGATAGTCCCCCTTCAAAAGCTCTGAAACTAGCAGCAGCTCACTTTTGATTATTTTCCTTAGAGAAAAACATTGACAAAATGGAGCATTTTTCCCGCTGCAGAGATTTGTAAGTAATTTAAGGATTACAATAATGCAAACAAACAAAAATTCAGTAAGGAACATCCAGAGTATCAGGTTTTATCTTAAGTGCAGACTATATTCAGATGCATTCTAAGAGGAATATTCTTCAATGTGGGCAAAAAGAAATATTCAGACCATTTCTGTTAGCAAGCTGTGAGTGGAGAATGTTCTCCACTCCAGCTGGGGGTGACCATGGTACAAATCCACGTGAAACACCTCAGGGCATCAAGGTAACTTGAAGGTTCAGATGGTAGAGTGTCTATCTACAGGAGAGACACAGAGCCAGGCCTCTTCTACTGGCCTGGCTGAGACCAGCTCCCATCTGGCTCCTCCAGTTCATCAATACATTCTACCCGGCTGCAGCAGAGGGAGGAGCTAGACAGTGATTTTATCTTTTTATTTTGGTCAGTATTAAAACTGCTTTGAAATATCTATAAAAACAACCAATAAAATACAACTAACAAAGATTGACTAGCAAAAGATATTATTGGCTTCCTGAACATTTATACTCCAGCTGAGAACCATTTTACCTTCTAATTGGGCAAAACAATACCCTGCACATGCCTGATCTCATCTGATCTCAGAAGCTAAGCAGAGTCAGGCCTGGTTAGTACTTGGATGGGAGACCACCTGGGCTGTAGGCTTATACCATAGTCTTTTGTGACTGAAGGTTGCCAACCAAATTATCTGCCTTTCCCCTCCCATTTAAAGCCAACTCACCCTCTTAAAGCTTTCTACAAAAAGGAACTCCACAACAGAACACACAAGAATATCCTAGGAAAGGAAAAGGGGAAGAAAAGGAAAACAAGGTCCCCAGGACCACTCATCCAAAGCTCCTCACAGACATAGCAAAGGGGAACAAATACACAACTTCAGCATACCCATGATCTCTGATACTAGCAAACAAGAAACAAACAGGTTGAATTTGAAATCTGCATATTCAGATATCACCTAGTTCTAGGCTGAAGTTTAAGAGGTATATTGGAAGCCAGGATGGTGTAGTGGTTTTGGTGTTGCACTGAGACCTGGAAGATACAGGTTTTATTTTATTTATATACTGCCTTTCTCTGTTTTAACACAGGATCAAGGTGGTTTACATAGGCAGGCTAGTCATAAACCACCATTTTTTTTCAAATGAGGTTTTGACAAGTATTCTGTGAGACACAGAACCATTAGTTCACCTGGTGTTTCTGTCCAAGTGCAGTCAAGTGCAGATTCAAAACCCCACTCAGACATGAAGATTCCTAGGTGACTTTGGGCCAGTCACTATCGCTCAGACTCACTTACCTCACAGGGTTGTTGTGAGGATAAAAGGAGGGAAGGCACCATGTATACTACCCTGAGCTCCTTGGAGGAAGGGTGGTATAAAAAATATGGAGAAAAAAAAATTGACAGAGTGGGGGGTCGAGAGGAGGGCAAGTAGGATGGTGTCAGGGTCAAGAGAGCCGCTGCCAGTGACTCCATGCTGACCCAGGGCATTAATGCCTTGTGGTTAGCACACTCACTCTCTTCCTATTCTCTAATCTGCCCTGTATGGACATGCAGCTTACCAGAGGAAAGTCTTGGTACATTGAATCTGCTGCCACCAGCCCAGGAGATCAGGCTAGCCAGAGGGGCTCCCTGGGCAGAACCCCCGAACAATATTGAACCTTAGGAGTCTCTATCAAAATCACTCTCACAGTAGCACCTGCAGAGTGAGGAGATGTGACAAACCACTGTATTTTGCAAAACCAGGGTACAGGCAGAATAATAGGTGAACAATTTATTACATTTGGATAAAAATAAAAGGAGATAACGGAACCAAATGAACAAGAAAAAAATGAGAATTGAATTTAGCAAAAGGGGAGGAGTCACTTTAGTTAACCTGCAATAATACTAATTGCCAGCAGATGGCAATGAAGTATTGTAGAATCTCACATGTGTGCTTTAACTTAGCTGCTGTTGCCGGTTTTCAATGAGTTTATACGTAATGCAGAGAGGGTTATAACTACAGCTAGAGAAGATAACTATGAAATCAACAAAATGCTAATGATTTTCTCACTAAATAAACTGTTCTTTATCAGATATCACCTGGGTGATAGACCCACCAGTCTCTCCTTGCACTTCTCAGGTGAGCTGTCTCCCCTAGGTGGATGGAGCATGGAGATGTAATTTGCATCTCAGCTCTGAATCAGAGATTGGGAATATTGAGTTTTAAGCTTACTCCCACATAAGGAAATAAAATATACCCAGAAAGACACATGAAATACAGACATTTTATGACAGATGGTGAGGGGCTGGAGACCCACTTCTATAATGATAGGTTGAAGGATTTGGGAGATGACAGGCTGATTCCTAAATCTGCATCTTTGTACTTTGTGAGACTGTCATGTAGGGAAAGGTTACCATTCACTACATAACTGTACAGAAGAGAACTTGAGAGCCCAGGTGTTTGCAGGAACTTAGATGTGTAGAACTTGATATGATCCTGTCTATTTCACTTTCTCTGTTTGAGATCTTATTGATAGTTGTTTACTACCTAGTTTGAATTATTCCTATGGTACGAAAAATATGAACAAAGAAGATGTGAAGTTTTGCATGATAACCCAAGAATGACTGATTGGATCATGTTTCTATTTAGGTGAGTGTTGCATATAATTTGATAGTTTGCACTTTTGCATATTTTCAATAATAATTTCAACCGCTGTTAATTGGGTAGAGAGGCATCTTTAAAAGTGGTGTCCTGTTATATTTCCAGTGCCTGTTGCTGGGTGTCTCTTTTGCATCTTTTAAAAATTGTGAGTCCTTTGGGGGATGGGAACCATTTTTTGATCAATTTTGCTATGTAAACCACTTTGTGAATTGCTTTTTGTTGGAAAGCAATATATAAATATTCTAAATAATAACTGTGTGTGTGGGTGTGTGTGTAAGTAATTGTTTGCCTATTTTATTATCTCAGTTTTTCTGTGGACAATATGGAACCAAAAAGACCCTTTTTTCTCTTCCTGCTGAAGATACAGTTCCCACACAACATAAAAGCAGGCAACTCACAAGGCCTTATTAAAGGGGTGCAAAAGGGGAAGTGGTGGCACAGCTGCTGCAGGTAAAAAATAAAAAATAAAAAAGAGAGTGCAGTTTCCTTTGTGGCTTCTTAAAAGGCCTATAATGAAAACAATTTGAGAAGCATCCCTGAAGTGAATGCCCAGCTGCCTAACTCGGCTCTATTGCAGCAGTTCAAAGATGAAATTCAGGGTGACTTGACCTGATTAAACTTTGACATTCCCTTTGTTCAACCAGGTGCCAGCCCCATTGAGGGGAGGCCTCTGTACTCTCACTCTTTGGGACTCTCTTTACAAAGTCATTCTGTCAGCAGGGTGTTGGACAGTCCGTTCCAATCTCAAGCACAAAGAGAGACTGTCACACAGGACAGAGATTACATTGCGTCCCCGTGTAGCTGGAGAAGTGGACTATTAATTTCTAATAGACTTCCATTTTCCCCTTGTGCTTTCTCCCTCTCTCTTTTGAAAACCTGCCGGGAACTGAGATTAAACAGTTACAGCTGGGAAATGAATGTGTGAGCAAGGGCAAGGTCAGGTTGTTGAGTTCCAAATCTACGCCTATGTTTTGAACAGACAACAGCCACCTTATCACCTACAGCGTGTGGGGTGCAAGGTTTGTGCAGGCTTCCATATGCGGAGCAGCATTGATTTGAAATGGCACTAGTAATTCTGCTAACAGCCAGGACTAACCATGGCTGGGGTAACAATTGTTGTAAGGAGTCTATGGAACAAATTCTTGGATAAATTGGGGTATCACAATGGTTTGTTTGTTCATTCTTTCATCTGATTTATATCCCACCTTTCTCCCCAAAGGGTACCCAAGGCCAGAGGTGCAACTAGGGTGAAGCCTGAGAGGTATCTGACTCAGACACCAGGCCAAGGGGGGCACAATTATTTTTCTCTGCTAATGCCTTCTCCACTGTGACTCAAGGTCCAATCCTATCCAAATTTACAGTGCCAGTGCCAGCCTTGAGGAAAGGGAACAAAAGTTCCCTTACCTGGAGGAGGCTTCCATGATTGCCGCCCACCGCAGGATGCAGCACATGCTCCGTTGGCACAGCTGCACTGGCACTAGAAAATTGGTAGGGCTTGGCTCTCAGAGACCTCCAGTGAGTTCCATTCCGGGGGAGGCAACACACACTCCCCCCTTTCAGTGTCTCTGAAACACTCTCTCCCGAAATAAATAAATAAAGCTCAGTTGCTGGAGCACACACTCTCTCCCCATCCCCAACAATTTTTTTTTTTTTTAACTCACTTCTTCCCCCACTGGGAGCTAGGAAGATCTCAGCACAGGGCTCCTGAAACAACTAGAAAATGGTTGCTCCTGGTGTTTTGGAGAACAAGCCCACTGCACAGGCTCCCTGCTGTTTTCATGGCTTTTTATCCCCTGCTATTAATCCCCTGCTAATTGGGTAAGAGGCACTTTTTCAAGTGGGTGCTCCTCTTTTTAGCAGGGGGAGAGTAACTGGCCCACCTCACCCCAGCACTGTCTGTTCTAGTGGCTGTCTGCTGGTATTCATTTGCATCTTTTTAGATTGTGAGCCCTTTTGGGACAGGGAGCCATTTAGTTATTTGATTTTTCTCTGTAAACCGCTTTGTGAACTTTTAGTTGAAAAGCGGTATATAAATACTGTTGATTGATTGATTTAAAATTTTGATATTTTTTTTTTAACAGAAAAGAAGCAACTCTTCCTGCTGCCTCCCCAGAGCTTAATGATGCAGACATTCTGCTGCTTTTTGATTGGCTAGCCAGACACTCAGCTTTTTCTTTTTCTTTCTTGAAGCTAGTTATGAATATAGCCTAACTGCTGGAGGCAAGTCTTCCTAATGTCTACCCAGAGACTGATGACACAGGTGCTGTCTTTTATTACTATTGGAAACAGATCTTCCTGGTACCCCTCATGTCCAGAGTTTAACTGCATAGGTGTTCCTACCCATTTTGTCCCAAGCCACCGTAGCAACTGGCAGCTCTCCTTATTCCCTGTGTGTGCGTATGTGTGCATGTGTGTTTTGCTTTAAACAGACTGAGCAGAGCAGAGAGGAGCAGCTTTAAAAAGGGAAAAGGTAGTGTTTTTTTTAAACTTGTTGGGGTCCTTTTTTATTTCTGGGTTAGGTGAAGCTCCGCCTCCCTTGCCTACCCTGACAGCACATCACTGCCATGACTTCTGGTTTCTCCAGGGAAGGAGAAGGTGCTGGCGTAGTGAGCACCTTTGGGGAGCACCCACAGGAGAAGGAACAGGGGTGGCAGCCACATCACTAAGCAGCTATCACCTCCTCCTTCTCCTCACGAACCCACAGTGATGTCATGTACGAATGTGACGTCACTGCGCCGGGCTCAGGGTCATTAGTTACGTGTCTGCCCAAGGAGGTTTACAACATTAAAAGACTTATATAAATAATAAAACACATAAAATATGAAATACTTATAAAACAATATTATAGCATTTCTTAATGCTACTCCCCCGATGTAACACTTGCCATCATGCCATCCTTTGAGATACTACCAGAAATAACTGGCGATGTTACATCGCCAGTTACTTCCAGATTTGGAGAGCACAATGGAAGCTTCCAAGGTCAGTAAGAGTCTCAGGGCAGGCGGGTGAGTTTTTTGTTGTGCCAAAAACTGTGCCCACTGCCTAGAATTTCCTAATGCTGTTAGAAGCTCCCATTGCAGTTCCACTGCCAGGTAGTGGGTGTTGTGTATACCACCCAACACCACCTGGTGTACTACTGGTTGGGAACTCCTGCAATATTTGGATTCTGCATATCCCGTGGCTGGTTTCTGTGGCTCCCTGGGGAGCCATTGCTCGCAGTCTGGGAACCACTGACCTACGTGATCTGAATCCAAGATATGGGTTTTCTTCCTCCTGAGGTTCCATGATCTGTTCCTTTTCAAATGGGGCAATGATGTTCCCATGGACTTTCTGGCAGGGCCGATGGGGGAGTGGGAGCCCAGCAGTCTGAAAGGAGGCTCAGGAGTCTGGAAGGGGCAAAAGACCCAACTATGTTGCATATCTTTTTGTATTGTGTAAAGATTTTTAGCCCATCTGCCCTTGCTTGGGGACGATGACATTTTTTTCCCCTCCAGGGCCCAAAATTGCTCTGGGTGACCCTGCTTCTTGAAGCTATTTCCTTGTGGTGGTCTGTGCCTGAGTTGCCAGTGCCATGCAAACCTTTGAGTTGAGCTGCAAAGATTACAAAGCCACTTCTCAGTGCAGAATCAGTCTTACCCCAAAGAGATCTGGCAAAGCATGCCAAATTGTATGCACGCTTTCGGAATGTAAAAATGGCACTCTAATTGTTGGAGGTAAGCTTGACTGGTTTTGGATTAACAGTTAGAGCTGTATTCATTAATCTGAACAGGGGAGTACAGGCAGTCTGTCACAACATCGCCCAGTTCAGTAGTCAAGCAGAACAGGTGAAGGAACACTAGCCATTTACAAAGTGCAGCAGCTGATCTCAGTCAGCTCCCATTACTTAGCAGCAAAAGAAAAAGAAAGGCAACCAACTGCAGCAGCTGAGAGTGAGTGCCAATCATTTATTCCAAGCCCTGGATCCCAGAAGACAATGTACAACCTGTAATTATGCAGAATAACTTAAAACTTAAAGCTTGATCATCTTTTCACAGCACAAATACTACGAAGGACACCATCTGTAAACGTACTTTGCTGCACACACTGCTTTGGAAATCTAAATATTTCCTATGGGAAATAAGCCCACAATTCATGTCTTTGGAATCATGGATGCAAAAAGGAAGTTCAAGAAATGCAAGAAGTGCCCTGGAAGTAGAGGGGGGGGCAAAGGTAAAAATCATAGCCTTTCACAGAAGAGAGCATAGAAAAGGCGGTGCTTTGTGGTCATTTCTTCTGCACGGGCTCTTGAAGCAATACAGGCAATGCCAAGTGAACCCAATCTAGGGTAATGCAGTATGAACAAGTGTTTATCATGTGCATAGTTACACACACTCATACAAATGCAAATGTTTGTGGCAAATCAAATCCTTCTTCAGAGGCAAATCAGAGACAGCAGTGTATGTAAACTGTTGCAAAGGCAGCAGTGGCTATTGGGCAGTTAAGCCATAAGAACAGCCCACTGGATCAGGCCATAGGCCCATCTCGTCCAGCTTCCTGTATCTCACAGCAGCCCACCAAATGCCCCAGGGAGCACACCAGATAACAAGAGACCTCATTCTGGTGCCCTCCCTTGCATCTGGGAGCCAAATATGATAATTAGTTAGACCAATGTATACACAATAGTAGTCTGCTATGATGAGCTCTAGCCATTGATGAGCTCATAGATGAGCTCTAGACAACTCTGAACAAGAGTTGTCTGGGTCTTTGCTGTGAATGGTGGCACTGCAGTAGTTAAACTGGAAGAATTCACTCATATCTATGTCCTTCAGGCATCCAGCACAGTTCATTTGTCAAATGGGAGCCAATGTACACTAGTGCAGTGGTTCTCAAGCTTTTTAGCACCAGGACTCACTTTTCAGAATGACAATCTGTCAGGGCCTACTGGAAGTGATGTCATGGTCAGAAGTGATATAATTGAGCAGAAAAAATTTAGCACCTCTAATACAACAAAATCAAATTAATTAAGTAAATTAAAAATTTACAATAAGTATAAGTTTAAAAATTTATTTCAACTAAAGAATGCTCCTAACCCTCCCAAGCAGTTGCTGATCTGTTAAAAAAGTCCCTAGCATCTCAAAGGCACAATCCTATCCACACTTACTTGGAGTAAGCCCCATTGACTATCATTGTTAAAAGCATATACATAGTAGTCAGTTAAAAGTGCAGATCTGTAACATTTCTCCATATGCAGTCAAATGCCATGGTAGCATCAAGTCTCTTAAAAATAAAATACACATTGAAATGAATAGGGACCCATCTGAAATGGGCTCGTGACCTACCTAGTGGGTCCCAACCCACAGTGTGAGAAACTCTAGTGATTAGTGATTGGATCCAAACTAATATGCTACACCACAATGTGATAACTGCATACATACTTTAGTGGATAAGTGTCACAAACTCCAAATGTCACTTTTTGAAAAAGAAATCATAGGAAGGTTTTGTGCATCCTTAGTTATTATCAACATTGGCAGATCCTGTGAAATACCGCTTATGTCTCTGCAAACACATGTAGAAATAACTGTTAATGATTCCCACTTAGCATCATAAAGAAAAATCACATTTTCTGAACTTCAGAGCTGGATATTCCTCTTATGCTGCTTTCACTGATCTGCCTTTACATAAAGAAGACAAGTTTGGCCCATCAGACATATCTTGACTTCTGACGTACCTCTTGAGCATACCAAATGAATTCAGTATTCCTGCATACCACCTGGAGCTTTTTGTACATGTATCCAGGAAAGAAAAGTTTACAATCTCTGCAGAATGCTGAATTATTTAGAAAAAACAGTAAATGATGTGAGAGGTCAGATTTCCATGCAGTTGTGCATGGCTTTTCAGAGCCCAAGGAGCCACATAGAGAAAATAGGTTTTCATTTACTACCTTTCCGAAAGTGAATGGATAGTGGCCGAAAGAAGGTCACACTGTGTATTCCCTTGAAGGCCCCAGAAAATAACTCCATTCACATACCAACCAGAGCATCACCAGCACAACGTGCAGATCTCTATAGAAACAGGAAAAGCTGTCATGCCAGGAACTCATGTGACATCTGGTAAGTCAACTACATAATTGTTAGCATGATGGCTAAGATGCTGGGTTTCAGTCATGGCACATTCATTTTTTAACTGTTCCAGCCGAGAAACCTAATCAGGACATTCCCACCAAACACCAGATGGTTGGCTGGTTAGCCAATATTTTATATCAACACAGCAGCTTGTTCCTCTATCATGAGGCACCCTTCTGCACAGCAGTGAATAAACACACTTTTTTGCTTTGCCTGCCATTTTACAGAGGGAAGAGGTACATTGCTCATTCAAATACATTAAATGAATCCATCTCATACTTCGCCACTGAAAACCACAAATATCCCCGACAATGGGGAGTCCAGCCTTCCCAGACCCCCTTGCAGAAGGAAATAATGTATCTGTGCACATGACTCAATTTCCAAGGTTCCTTACACTAGATACACATGCAGAGGGACACACACTCACCCCATCCATTAAGGTAGAGGTATTCAGGCTGGGATGTCATGACGCCCCAGCCTGAGGGCCCTTAAGGGGTGGGGGAAGGCAGCGAGATGATCCCCAGGATCGTGTTGCTAACAGGACTGCAGAGACTAGGATGTACTCACCAGTCCCTGCAGCAGCCTTCCCGGGGTGCAGGGAGCCCTGCATGAGCGCCTGCAGGGCTCCCCTGCTGGTTCTAAGTGAAAGTAGAGCAATCCCAGTTTTTCTGAAGTGGAGCGTGATTGCTCTGCTTTCACTTCAAAGCGGCTGGGGAGCCCTGCAGGCACTCATGCAGGGCTCCCTGCACCCCGGGAAGGCTGCTGCAGGGACTGGTGAGTACATCCCAGTCCCTGCAGCCCCCCCCCCCCCGTGAGCAGCGTGATCCTGGGGATCACGTCACTGCCTTCCCCCCACCCCTGCTGCCTCCCTCCCTCCCCTGCAAAGACTTAGTGGCTCTCAAACTCTCCCAGAGAGTTTGAGAACCACTGCATTAAGGGGTTCCTTCACCTGTAAGCAACCCAAATGGTCTCTGGGGAGGAGAAAAAGTCTGTGCTGAGGTCAATGAAAGGACAATGAAAGCAAAGAAAACAAGGGCGGAGGGGAAGAACTACCTTCTTCCCACTCATTGGCTGCTTGGATGACCAGCCAACAACTGCCTTTGCTATGTGTTTTGTCCAATAAGTCCCTGAAGGTAAGAATTGTTCAGCAGTGGAACAGTCTGCTTCAGAAGATGATAGACACTCCATTGTTGGAGGTCTTTAAGCAGAGGCTGCATAGCCATCAATCAGGATTGTTGTAGTTGTGGACTGCCTGCACAGGCAAGGGATTGGATTTGATGTTCCAACAGGTCCTTCCAACTCTATGATTGCATCTTCTGTGGGCGATTGTGTGCTGCTTTATCCTTCGTAATTTATTGAACTGGGCCTTTGCAGAGTTCTGATTTCACAGTGGAAGTGAGGATTAATGAGTATTGAGTGTGAGGTCATCATGTCTTGATATGTGATATTTGGAATCTGTCAGTAATGATGGTGACTGAAATCCTGAAGGACTGAAATGATACTCAAACTGGAAGTCCTCTAGCAACATCTGACAAAAGGAACATTATTTCAGTGATTATGCTCACAGGCAACTTAAGTTTGCCTACCATATTTTGTAAGGATTATGTTTGTCATTTGGAGTACAAATACACTCCCCCCCCCATATATCTTATTCCAAAATCAGTTATTTATGTCTGTGTGAACCTTCTTCCAATCTCATCATAAGAAGCTATTAATCCTAATAAATCAAGCCGTAATTCTTAAAAAAAAGTTTACATTTAGATATTTTTGGTTTTGTGTCAAGATTTGTTGCAGACGAAGACAACTCAATATGTGTATTAGTGACAATGACTTTTAAGCATTGCCAAGACACTTAGATGTGCCATCCACATATTTTTAGCTAAAAGATCTGCAAGCTGTTTCCCTAAAAAAGCTGTCACAACCTCACCCTGACATCAAAATGTTCCCATCACAAATATAAAATGAACACATATTATGGACTTCATCCTGCAATTCACTGATTAGATTCAAAGTAGTATAATTTGACTTTGATGAGGAGCCCCAGACATAATAAATTACAAATAATGATAGGCCTTGTTCAGCAAATGCAATACAGTTACCTGGTTTAGCTGCACCAGCTTCTGAATGACCTTTCAGAGAATGGCCTTAGAATTTTCAACTTGGGAGGGGGGGAGAGGAAAACACATGCAGCTGTTGCTTCCTGCTCCACCCCCTTCTTTGAGCACTGCAGCAGAATCCACGGATGTTGGTGAATTTTGCCAGGCTTGGCTTGGAAAAGCCCCATCAAAAAGAGAAGTGGACTTCCCACACTCCAAGAATTCTACACTCCAAGAGCTCAGAAGAATTCCAACCCTCCATCTTCTTCTTCCTTGTTTCAACACCAGGAGAGTATAGCAACAGTAGCAGAGTGTCCATGTCAGGAGCAGGGAGTGGTTTTTCCTTCTCTCCACACCCCTGCCAGGTGTGCATTGCAGCATGCATTTGCAAATATATTTGCAACAATCCTTGGAAAGACTCAAAATCCTAAGGGCCACTGCACCTGATGAGCTGCTCTACTCTGCAGAGTAGAAACAAAAATAGGGAAATCTTCATTTAGTTTAGTCCCCACTGCCCACTGGCAGTTGCTCTTCTTGCATGCTGGAGCATGCTGCAACTATAGGAGGCGGGAAATAAACCTCCTTTCTGCCCACGAGGACACCAAAATGGCAACCGTATGACCATTTATTATAGCAGAACTCTGTTCTGCTTTCATAAAGCCCAATCCTAGTTAGGAAGCTGCTAGGCTGATGCTTTATATGTCTTTGCAACTCACCATAAACATTGAAGATTCCTTAGCATACAACCTGTCTGGCACTAAGAGATCCACATTCAAATGTGACTCTTGGTGGCATTTTGAAGCAAGTAATGAAGTTGTTGATTCTGAGATGGGGAGGGAACAGCTCAGGACACCACTGATTAATGTCACCACTGCTCATGTCATGGGGAAGCTTTGAACTTAGCTGGAAACTTCATCACACTAATGTGAAGGGACAAAGGGAATAATCAACTATTGTTCTGTTCATTAACAGGCTCCTGAGTTTTGGTGTTCTACAAGGCTTCAAAACGTACATATCAATTTTTTGCACAATATGGATTAAAGGCAGTTGCTCCAAACACCATGCCTTCCCATGTACCGAATGCAATACCTGGCTTTTCAATATCATTTGTGCAAATGTTTGGGAGATCAAAGCCAGCTGTCAGAGATACGGTCTTTGGATTGCTAGTGAATGAACTCACACCAGAACCTAAAAACGTCTGTGTAGAAATGCTTTAAAACAGAGATTCCCAAAATGGTGGGTCATGACCCACCAGCCAGGGAAGCCCTGTCTTTGCCTTCTTAAGGGGAGGGGGGAAGTGAAGGCAGCAACACGATTGCCAAAATTGTGTCACTACTGGGGATGAAATGGGTTTTTTTGAACTTATTCGGGGCAGCGCCAGCCTCCTGGGGGGTGTGAGGAGCCCATGAATGTCGCCGCAGGGCTTCCCAAGCCTCAGAATGTCTAAAAATAGTGATTGCGACCCCCTTCCAGTTTCACAATCACACCCACCCCCGGGAGGCCAGCACTACCCCTGGTAAGTTCAAAAAAATTCCTTTTGCCCCAGCATGCTGCAATGTTGGCAATCACATTGCTGCCTTTTGCCCCTCCCCCGCAAAGATTTATAGGGTTCCCAACTTCAGAGGAGAAGTTTGGGAAACTGCCTTAAAGGCAGAAGAGATAAGAATCCATTTTTTTTTAAAGTGAAGAAAAACAAAATGAGCACTGAACAAAGGATGATGGGAGGGGCCTTTTTGAGAGTGCACAACTGCATAGTGTCAAAACCACCATTGTGCATATTGTGAGCAAATCCAGATTTTTTTTTTTTGCTCCTGTTGCTCCCATCATTATTTTCTGACTTCAGCTAATGTAATGCATATTCATGCTGCTAAATTAGGAATGATATATTTTCAAAGACTGAATTTAACACCAGTCCCTATAATGAAACCTTTAAAGTACACCACTCAGATGCATGTCATCAGTGTTCGCTCTTTAAAGTTTTTATAGTTAATAGTGCCAAATGTCTTCTTCACAAACTTCAGATTCCTTCTTTACAAATTTCTATTTACAAATATGGATAATGTGAAGTTTGCATTTTCCATAGAATTTGTGAAACGGCTCCAGAAATCTCAAAAGAAATTGCAACAAGAATGGTGGTTGTTGTACTCTTTTCCTATAAGAAAACAATGACCACTGCTTGCTGAATTAGAGGAATTTAAAATGTTTGTTTGAACATACTTGTAGGAATTTTTTTCTTTTCTCTTCTAATGCACAACACTTACAGCACAATCCTATGCATGACTACTTAGAATAAAGTCACAGATGTTCAATGAAACTTACTTCCAGGTAAATATGCGCAGGATTTCAAATAATAATTAGTGCAGAATGCAGCCAGGGTGGTTACTGGAGCTATGTGGTTTGATTCTGTTGGACCGCTGCTTCAGCGACTACACTGCCTGCCCATTCACTTCTGGGCCCAATTCAAGGTGCTGGTATTGACCTTTAAAGCCCTTCATGGTTTGGGGCTGGGTTATCCAAGGGACCACGTTCTCTCATATATTCTGGCCGGTCATCTGAGGGGGCTTTCCTGCAAGTGTCACCTTTCTCCCAAGTTAGGGAGATGGTAGCATGGGGGCAAGCCTTCCTGGTAGTGGCACCATCATTATGGAACTCCCTACTGGAGGAATTAAGATCTACCCCTTCTCATGGCGTTTCGGTGAGGGCTCAAAACCTTTTTTCATCTGGCATTTGGGTGATGGATTGTCTGTTCTGTGTCTTTATACCAGATCCTTGAGTATAAATAGTTTTGCCCTCCTCTAACTGGTTTTTCTTGATCAATTGATTGTTTTTATATATTGTATCTATAAACTGTAAGCTGCTTTCGGCATCTGCTCTAGCAGAGTTAAGACGGGATAAAAATCTTATAAACAAACAAACAAATACATGCTTACTCAGAAGTCTGTTCTATTTTGTTCAATGGAGTATACTTCTTAGCAAGTGTGTTCAGGATTGCAGCCTTTGAGCATAATCCTATGCATGTTTACTCAGAAGTAAATCTCACTGTGTACAACAGGGTTTATGCCTAAGAAAGTGTGCATAGGATTGCAGCCTTAATAATTTAGGTGCTTCACAAACAGAATTATAGAATGTTAGAGGTGGAAGTTGCTCAAGTGGTCATCTAGTGCAACCCCCTGTTCCACTGAGACAAGACTCATTTCAGTAGCAAAGGTGGGGAGATGGAGCTTGTCAGGTCAACAGGGGAGGATAACCCTTGTTTTCCCGATAGCAGAGTGACACAGGAGCATAGGGAGATAGCACAAGAAGCAGGCAATCCCAAACTGAGCCAAAGAAGCAGACACAGGTTTGTTTGTTGCAGAAGCATGTATTGGTAAAGAAGCAGGCAGAAGAGTAGTCAGGCATACAGTCCAGAAGTCAGGGATACAGCAAGTCACAGTCTCAAGAAGGCAGTCCAAATCAGTACACTAACCAGCAGAAACTCTACCACAACAACCCACACCTGGAGTCTGTGCCTGCCCCCATATATACTGGGGCCAGCCAGAGTAGGGCGACCTCATAGTCACAAGACAGTTTTGTGACCCACTCTGATTGGCTGTCCAGTGGTGCATTGCACCATTCCTCCATAGCCTACATGACCCAGCACTCATCTCTCCCCAAGTCCTATGACTCCCACCTGCAGCAGGTGCAGTTGATTGCATCAGCTGTGCTGCTTTGCTGATTGCTTCACACCAGGCCCAGATATTAAGACCTCCTGCCACATCCTGGCTAATAACAATCTCAAGCCTGGGATGCCAAAAACCTGACAGAGCTGTAAGTGCCACACAGCTCCAAAACTTACCATGTAAGTTGCCCCTCCCCTTTGCTCTTGGAGCTTGTCAGGGTGGTGAAAACAATGTGGAGGAGAGGAGACACCTCCTCTTTGCTTTCACTCCTCAAAATGGCCCTGAGATTGAGGTGCAGCTTACATGGTGGTTTGGGGGCCATGTGGCACATAAAAGCTCTATCCTCCCAGCTCTGCTACTGGGTGATTTTAATACACAAGTATTGCCTGTTCTCAACCACTTCTCAACGTAGGAATGAGTGATAAGCAAAGGAAAGGGGCTTCTCCTGTTTGCTTCAAAACCTTCACAACTTTTTGTACTCCAGCATTGTAGAAAGTCCAGGTGCTAGAAAATGTTTCCCTCAAGTGCCTTGTGTGTCTCACTATTTTCTCTGAATTTGTAAAATTTCTCTGCAGAATAAGTCCAGCCTATTATGCCAGTAAAAATAAATATGCATAACCCATTTTCAATCTGCAAGTGGAACGATCTGGTTGTTCAGCTGAAAATGCCGCTGTTCCTTCTTAATGTGGTCCTTCTAACCTTAATTAAACATGCATGACAGATATGGAGCGTAAGCCTGTGCATATCTATGCAGAAATAAGTCCCATTGTATTCAGTGGGGCTTATTCCCAAGAAAGTGGGAGGAAAGGATTGCAGTTTTATGGCCCAATTTTATCCTGGGCCTACAGCATGGGATCTGATGATCTCAGGTGTGCTGCCATTGGGCACTTCAGAGTCACTAGTGCAAACAGCTGGAGGGTCTTCCATGCAGGCAGTGGCCCACCCAGGCCACACTGGAGAAGGTAAGGTGGTGGGGGTCATGGGTGGGGAAGCAGATGATAGGGATGGCTCTGGGGAGTAACTGGAGGCAATTCAGGAGTGGGTGGGTGGGGGATAGTTCTCAGTGGCAGCAGCAGCACACAGTGGATCCTATCCACATTTTCTGGCCCAAACCACCCCATGACTCTCTTCATACTTGCCAGCAAAAGAGCTGGCAACCAGGTAACCCAGTGGTTCTCGCACCTCGCAGCTCCCCTAATCCTTGTGGCGGCCACGGCTCCCCATTACAGCACCTCACCTCAGTGACCCCCACAGTGGGGATGAAGGTGTTATAATTATGGGGATGAAGGTACGTATTATAATAATATAATACACTAAAAACAAAACAGCTACCAGTACTATGAGGCTGCAATCCTAACCACACTTACCTGGGAGTAAGCCCCATTTGGTGGGGAGGCTCCCCCACCTCCCCCTACCATGTTTCACACACTCTCCCCACCTCACACTGCCCCACCCACCTCATTCACAGCCGAAGAAAAGCAGCAAGTAGGGAGGCAGCATGTTCAGCTGAGCTGAGAAGCTATGGCCACCTCTCTCCCCAAGATGCTTCAAGATGCTAGCTGGGGGCTAGCCACGCCTCCCTAGGGAGCCCCAATGCACAGATTGAACACCTCAGAGGTACTGTTGGGAGGTGAGTAAAAATAGTCTTACTTGCCTCTCTCAGGTTATTTGGTTGCCCATCCCACCATAGCATGCAGTGCACACTCTGTTGGTGGTGCTGCAAGCTAGGGACAGATGGGGGCCATAAGGGATCTGCTCTCATTGTGCTCCAGGGCAGGTCTGCAACATGCCGCCCCCTCCATCATGCTGCTCTCCCCTCTCCAGGATACTCACTGAGACTCATGGAGCCTCTCACCTGCTATGCTCACCACTGCTCGAAAAGCCTTATGAGGCTTCTCGAGCAGTTTTAAACAATATTTCTGGTTTGCTGACAAAATTGGAAGTATTGCTTAAGACTAGGCAAGAAGCCTCAGAAAACTTTTTACACAGTGCCAAGTGCCACGTGGCGCTTCACTTGCCTGCAAAATAGCTCCGATGGGTGGGCAGGCAGCGCAGCACGGGGAAGCGGCAGCAGTGGGGACATGGTGAGCATGGCACTTGGGGCTTTTGCCCCTCCTGCCCCCCACCCCAGGTCTGCCATTGGACGTGGGATATGATTGGGCTATTAGTTTGTCTAGCACTGTAAGTTTCTGTTGATTTCTCTATTAGATCAGTTTCTGCCACCCTGGATTGCTAGAATGTTGAATGCAATGAAACACACACACATTTAACTCCCCCCTTTTGATTAACATAGTTATGCCCACTTTGTATATTGAAATGGTACATAGTTTTAAAACCCAGTATCAAAAAATGCATGTGCAGTGTCAAATCATGTCTCCCTAGCATGACTTCCTTGCTGTTTGAGGTATATCTATGTGGTCCTCAGTGCTGCTCTTCTATTACAGGCCTTCAGTGAACTGAAGATCTAATTAACTCACAGTTACTCTGAGAGCACAAAAAATGACCTACTATTTCTGATGGATTCTGGAGAACCATTTTTACTAGCCCTTTGGTAGGTTAAAGGCTGTTTTGCACGAGCAGTCATTATTCAAACTTAGCAGAGGAAATCCAACATTTTTGTGTGTGCTGGAAATGATTTTTACTAGGTCCATCCAGACGGAGCTATAATTTGCCAGTACAGTACTTATATTGATGCATTTCACATTTTTGTGAATTCTACATTCATTGAGAAGGAGATATTCATTAGCGCACTGAGAACAGAATGTGATAATTGAGAGCACAAAAACACATTGTGCGTTTGATGCCACATTAGTCAAAAGAAATCTCTCAGGCTTAACACAATCAGGAAAATTAAAAAAAATGGTCAAGAGAAAAGCCTCCTACAGAGAAGCACACATTTATTAGTAAAATGTTTGGGAAATTAGACAGGCCTGTATATTTAAGGTGAAGTGAAAAACATTATCATACCAGTATAAGCCCTAAACATATTCAACTCATTTGCAATTTACAGTATGATGATTTCCACAAAAAAGTTGACAAAGCGGTTTACAGAGAAAAAATCAAATAACTTTTTCACGTTTTTATACCACCCTTCCTCCAAGAAGCTCAGGGTGGTGTACATAGTTCATCTCTTCCTTTTGTACTCACAACAACATTATGAGATAGGTGAGGCTGAGAGATAGTGACCAGCCCAAGGTCACCCAGGAAGTTTCATGATTGAATAGGGATTTGATCATAGCTCTTCCAGGTCTGAATTCAACTCCCGAACCCCTACACCTTCGGTTTTCCAGTAAATCTTTGCAGGGTCGGGGGGGGGGGAGCAGGGGCAGGGGGAAGGTGGCAACACGATCCCCAGGATTGCATCGCTCAGGGGGCTGCAGGGACTGGGATGCACTCACCAGTCCCTGCAGCAGCCATCCCTGTGTGCGCGCCTGCAGGGCGCCCCTGGTCAGGGAAAGGGAAAGTGGAGCGATCTGCTCTGCCTCTGCGGAAGCAAAGCGCAATCGCCCCACTTGGCAAGTGCACACAAGCCCCTGCAGCCCCTGAGCTGCGCGATCCTGCACATGTGCTGCTGCCTTCCCCCTGTCTCCTGGCTGCCCTTGCCCCTTAAGGGGAAAGAGCCCAGGACCCACAGGCTGGGGCGTCGCAATGCCCCAGTTTGAATACCACTGCACTACACCATCCTAGCTCTAGATTCCAAATTCAGGGAAGAGCAGATCTAACTTGATGAAGGAACTAAGTACAGCTGACTTGGAGATTTGTTAGGGTAAATTCCACCTTGGACCACTCATGTTATTTCAGCCTAAGCTACTTCACAGGGTGTGGTGAGGATCAAATGGTAATAGTGAGAATTGTGTACACTCCCCTGAGCAACTTGTACAAGAAGGTGGTGTTTCAGGAAGCACCATGTCTTGCAGGGAAAGCATAGTGCAGACATTCTGCAGCTGTAACACTAGCAGTTTATTGGGGGAAACCTCACCTGTTGAATTTCTGTCTGGGTGCATCCTTCTCTAGCCCAGTGTTGAACCTTATAATCAGTACAAAGTATGGGTGTGAGGAGCCTAATTTGTTCAGTAGTATAAAATATGAGACTGTACAAAGTTTTTATTGCTTACGTGTATTGAGAATTAAGGTCACCTTAATTAAGGTCACCTTCAGATCTCATTCCAGCTTCAGGCCTTGGCATACCAAGGTAGGGCTGGAATTTCTGGTAACAGACCTTGATTTAGAGCCTAAGGCAGGGGTGTCAAACATAAGGCCCAGGGGCCGGATGTGGCCCACGGAAGCTTTTTATCCGGCCCTCAGGCTCTCAGCTGCTGAGCAGTGCTGAGGAGTTACTGCGGAAAGGGCAGCCTGCACAAAAATTGGGCTCTCCCATATCTTGAAATATGATAAAGATTTGTGTGTTTTCTGTCATTTGAAGTTAATGAATTCCTAAGTGAGGAAAAAGTGCTAATTTTTGGTTATGAGTTGTTTAATGACATCATTTCCTGCCTAACGACATCACTTTCAGCCCTCAGCAAGTATCGTGAATGCCCTTTGGCCCTCGGTATGAAACGAGTTTGACACCCCTGGTCTAAGGCAACCATCTTTGACCATGATCGTGGTTATGTGCTGCTCAGGTTATTAACTGCTCCATATGGTAGAGAAAATTGTAGAAGGAACACTGTTCCTGACAAGGATATGTGGTGTGAGGGCAGTAGGTGGGGCAGAACCTCCCCACCAGAGTCCTTCAAAAAACACCGCCCCTGCTGCTGCCATGTGAGGTATGCAAGCACTCACAGCCCACACACTCTGAACAGCAGCTGGAGCGTGTGGGTTGTGAGTGCTTGCATTCTCACAACCCACACGCTCACAATTCTCACAGTGCTGCTGTGTTGTGCTGTGCTGTTGCATTCTCAGTTGCTGTGCCTGCCATGCTTTTCAAAGGACTCCAGTGGGGCGGCTCTGCCTCACGTGGTGTCCCCACACTGCTTGTCCCAGGTTCCTTTCTATCAGGGATTCCATGTTCTGTTTTTCTGTATGTGCTAGTATTTTCCTGCTTCTTCCCAGCAGACAGAAAATGTTCACATTTTGAGACTAGTAAATTAAATTTCTACAAGAGAATAGTTAAGGAGTTTAAAATGGAATGCTTGATATGTCAATATGATAGACCACACAGAAAGTCAATCTCTTTAATGCAGTTGCGTGCCTGCCATAGGGTGTGATGGGGCAAATGCCCCAGGCGCCAGCCACTGGGACCCCGCGGAAGCCTCTCTGAGCACCGGGGAACCTCGCAGAGGTTGCTCCAGCGCTGGAGGAGGTCGTGTGAGGCTCCCTGAGCCTCTGGTGAGTAGGGGGGGATATCTACACTGGGGGGGGCAATAGCCTGCAGGAGGGGGCACCATCATGGAGCTTTGCCCCGGGCTCGGGGCTGCGGAGGTCCATGGCTGCTTTAATGCATCTGAAATTATTGCACCTGAAATGCTTCCATTAATTATTGAAATAAAGGTGAATGTGCATATGAACCAAGTTTAGCTCTTGAGCTGATATAAAAATTTGTGATTAAAACTGAGAATTTGAGTAGACTGTGATATTTACTTCAAAAATCCCAAGTACAAATAGTTTTCAAAGCTGTTGGTATTTAATAATTTTGGCAGCCATCAAATGTGAAATTTCACATTTTGTTTGTTGTAGTCTTACAGCTGTAGCCCCTTTCCAACTTGTTTCTCAGACATTTGTCCCTAGTAGGAGAGGAAAGGAGAAGAGAAGAATTGAGGGAAGAGAGAGGAGGCCAAAAAGGCTGTATTTGAGAATTCTCAAAGAATAAGTAACATGCTGGTGCACAAGTCTTGTCTGTTGCATCCTTCCTACCAGAAACATATGAATTTGTCATCTTTCAAATGTTAAGTTATGCGGATTATCAGACACAGTTAAATCGGTCAGCCTGACATAAATACCCAGAAAGATCATGGAACAGATTATTATGTGGAATACCTGTGAGCACTTAAAAAAATAATGGGGTGATTTCTTGGAACCAGCATGGGTTTATTAAGAAAATGTCATGCTGGACTAAGCTGATCTCCTGTTTTGATAGTCTAGGAATACTGAACATAGGAATACTGGGGACATAGTGTACCTGCATTTCAGTGACGCATTTGACAAAGTGTTTCATGATATCCTTGTGAATAAAATGGAAAAATGTGGCTAGATGGTACTAGTGTTACATGGATTCAAAGCTGGTTGAACCACCATTCCTTCCAAGTTGTGTTGGATGGCTCCTTGTCAACTTGAATGAAGGCATCAAGCAGAGTGTCACAGGACTCTATCTTGGGCTCTATGCTGTTCAACATTTTTATAAATGACTGGGATAAGGAATGTGTAGGAATGGACTCACCGTCAGGAGTAAAGCTTCCCCTGTCCAAGTCTGAACAGCACAGGGACCAAGGACATAGCAGCTAGGTGGGTGCAAATAGATATAAATACTGAAAATCAAGATCAAGCGAGCTTTTGCCCTTCTGCTCCACGGAAGGTTTCTGTCCTCCCTGAGCTCGCCTTAGGACACCTGCGTTATGGTTTGACAGGTGTACCGCCCCAGTCAAACTCCCCACCTGACACTGTCCCCGGAATGGGTTGTGCCCGGCCCACGCCGGGCGCTTGGAGCCAGAAGCGAGAGCCCCTCGGGGCTCGCCCCCCTGCCTCACCGGGTAAGTGAAAAAACGATAAGAACTATAAAGGGCAAGGCAACTTCTTTCCATAAACAGAAGTCTTGCCTTAATGAGGAGAATAAAAAGGAACGTAAACTGTGGCAAAAGAAATGTAAGAAGATGATAAAGGAAAGACTTTGAGGTGCATATGGCCAGCAAAGGCCATATTAAGAGGAATCTATTAAAGGGCATAATAAGAGCTTCTTCAAATATGTTAGAAGTAGGAAACCTGCCAGAGAAGCAGTTGGCCCTCTGGATGGTGAGGGAGGGAAAGGAGAGATAAAAGAGGATTTGGGGATATCAGAGAAATTAAATGGGTTCTTTGCACCTTTCTTCACAGCAGAAGACCTTGGGCAGATACCGCTGCCTATATGGCCCCTCCTGACTAAGGTATTAAGGCTGCAATCCTATACCCACTTTCCTGGGAGTAAGTTTCATTGAACACAATGGGACTTACTTCTGAATTGACATGCCTAGAATTGAGCTGTAAGTCACACAGAGGTTAAAAGAGAAGACATTTCAGACCTAATTGACAAAGATCAATAAGCCACCAGGCCCAGATGACATCCACTCAAGAGTTATTAATGAACTGAAGAATGAAGCTACTGATCTCTTGCTCTGCAAGATTCCCAGTCTAAACCTCACTTAGGGAATTATGCCCACTTTAAGTTAATTAGAGCCCCTTTCTTCCCCCAACAATGACCCTAGTTCTGCGCTGCTGGACCCCACCACAAGGGTAGCTCACCTGTCCAAACAGCTGAGGTCCTCCTACCTTCCCTCTCCTGCCAGCAGCTCCTCCCACCACTACAGCAGCAACTTGGTTCAGTCTCTCCAGAGTGCATGGAGGCTGCTTAAAACAACAGTAATAGAGGTAATAGAGTAATAGAGGCCCAGCAGAGGTGCATACCGCAAAGAAAGAAGGGTTCCACTAAATCCAGGAGGGTGCCTGCATGGCTAACGAGCCAAGTTAGAGAGGCTGTGAAGGGCAAGGAAGCTTCCTTCCGTAAATGGAAGTCTTGCCCTAATGAGGAGAATAAAAAGGAACATAAATTGTGGCAAAAGAAATGTAAGAAGATGATATGAGAGGCCAAGCGAGACTATGAGGAACGCATGGCCAGCAACATTAAGGGGAATAATAAAAGCTTCTTCAAATATGTTAGAAGCAGGAAACCTGCCAGAGAAGTGGTTGGCCCTCTGTATGGTGAGGGAGGGAAAGGGGAGATAAAAGGAGACTTAGAGATGGCAGAGAAATTAAATGAGTTCTTTGCATCTGTCTTCACGTCAGAAGACCTCGGGCAGATACCGCTGCCCGAATGGCCCCTCCTAACCGAGGAGTTAAGTC
This sequence comes from Tiliqua scincoides, assembly GCF_035046505.1. NCBI lineage: Eukaryota > Metazoa > Chordata > Lepidosauria > Squamata > Scincidae > Tiliqua > Tiliqua scincoides. Next base: position 125,585,192 of record NC_089823.1, on the reverse strand, counting down.
AGATAGAGAATTATAGAATTCTTTGAAAAGGTCAACAGGCATGTGGATGCGGGAGAACCCGTGGACATTATATATCTGGACTTTCAGAAGGTGTTTGACACGGTCCCTCACCAAAGGCTACTGAAAAAACTCCACAGTCAGGGAATTAGAGGACAGGTCCTCTCATGGATTGAGAACTGGTTGGAGGCCAGGAAGCAGAGAGTGGGTGTCAATGGGCAATTTTCACAATGGAGAGAGGTGAAAAGCAGTGTGCCCCAAGGATCTGTCCTGGGACTGGTGCTTTTCAACCTCTTCATAAATGACCTGGAGACAGGGGTGAGCAGTGAGGTTGCAAAGTTTGCGGATGACACCAAACTTTTCCGAGTGGTGAAGACCAGAAGTGATTGTGAGGAGCTCCAGAAGGATCTCTCCAGACTGGCAGAATGGGCAGCAAAATGGCAGATGAGCTTCAATGTCAGTAAGTGTAAAGTCATGCATATTGGGGCAAAAAATCAAAACTTTACATATAGGCTGATGGGTTCTGAGCTGTCTGTGACAGATCGGGAGAGAGATCTGGGGGTGGTGGTGGACAGGTCGATGAAAGTGTCGACCCAATGTGCGGCGGCAGTGAAGAAGGCCAATTCTATGCTTGGGATCATTAGGAAGGGTATTGAGAACAAAACGGCTAATATTATAATGCCGTTGTACAAATCTATGGTAAGGCCACACCTGAAGTATTGTGTCCAGTTCTGGTCACCGCATCTCAAAAAAAACATAGTGGAAATGGAAAAGGTGCAAAAGAGAGTGACTAAGATGATTACGGGGCTGGGGCACCTTCCTTATGAGGAAAGGCTACAGCATTTGGGCCTCTTCAGCCTAGAAAAGAGATGCCTGAGGGGGGACATGATTGAGACATAGAAAATTATGCAGGGGATGGACAGAGTGGATAGGGAGATGCTCTTTACACTCTCACATAACACTAGAACGAGGGGACATCCACTAAAGTTGAGTGTTGGGAGAGTTAGAACAGACAAAAGAAAATATTTTTTTACTCAGCATGTGGTTGGTCTGTGGAACTCCTTGCCACAGGATGTGGTGATGGCGTCTAGCCTGGACGCCTTTAAAAGGGGTTTGGACAAGTTTCTGGAGGAAAAATCCATTATGGGGTACAAGCCATGATGTGTATGCGCAACCTCCTGATTTTAGAAATGGGTTATGTCAGAATGCCAGATGCAAGGGAGGGCAGCAGGATGAGGTCTCTTGTTATCTGGTGTGCTCTCTGGGGCATTTGGTGGGCCGCTGTGAGATACGGGAAGCTGGACTAGATGGGCCTATGGCCTGATCCAGTGGGGCTGTTCTTATGTTCTTATGGTCCTCAGCAGGTCTTGGGCAAGGCAGCCACACACCAATCTCAGTGTCTCCAGCAGTCTCTGTTCCAGCAGTCTCCAAAGTCCATTTATTCATCTGTCCTTTAGTCAGTTAGTTAGTTCATCAGCAGTTCCAGTACTCCATCAGCTATTAGTTCCTCAGTCCATCAATCCAGTCTCTGGCACCTGCATCAGGTACTCCTTATATCCCTAGAGACCTCTAGTGGCTGCAGCTGTGCAGCACACCCTCTGCTGAAATCCCAGGCCTGAACCCTTAAAGGGGCCACTGCTGACACCACATCCTATCTCCTCAAGGTATCTTGCGCATTTCCATTACGATCCACCCCTTGTGTCACAGTGGTGCCCTTGATTGATCATCCATTGTCTTACTTCTTGTGCCAACAACCCGATGGCAAACCAATAGTAAGGCCACACCTGGAGTATTGTGTCCAGTTTTGGTCGCCACATCTTAAAAAGGATATCGTGGAAATGAAAAAGGTGCAGAAGAGAGCAACCAAAATAATTACTGGGCTGGGGCAACTCCCTTACAAGGAAAGGGCTTTTGAGGCTCTTCGGTCTAGGAAAAAAGGTACCTGAAGAGGGACATGATTGAGATATATAAAATTATGCAGGATGGATAAAATGGATAGGGGATATTCTTTTCCCTCTCACAGAACACCAGAACCAGGGGACATCCACTAAAATTGTTGAGAGAGGTAGGACAGACAAAAGAAAATATTTCTTTACCCAGTGTGTAATTAGTCTGTGGAAATCCTTACCACAGGATGTGGTAATGGCATCTGGCCTGGATGCCTTAAAAGGAGATTGCACAAATTTCTGGAGGAAAAGTCCATTACAGGTTACAAGCTGTGATGAGTATATGCAACCTCCTGACAAGTCACCTGTTGTCTTTTGTACTTCTTGAGACATCTGGTGGGTCACTGAGATACAGGAGGCTGGACTAGAAGGGCTTTTGGTCTGATCTAACTGGGCTTTTCTTATGTTTTTATGCCCCCTGAAGGGGTGGGGCAATGGGAAAGGCGATGCCGCAATCGGATATTAAAGATACCTATGAATAACTCAGGCATTGCAAATGAGACATTTCATTAACTGTATAACTGCGTGAATTATTCTGTGCTCACAAGCATTGTCACTTCCCAGTTCCCCTTCTTCCAAAGCTAAGTGCTTATCTTGTGGGAGGGGAGGCAGCAGAAGGAGCTTCCAGGGCCCCTGCATCATCCTTTCTCAGTGGGGACTAGGACTAGTAGTCTCAGTAAGCAGTGAACTGGAGCATGCTGGCACCCGGGAATGGGTGATGCAATGATGTGGCGATGTCACCCCATCTCCCTATGTCTGTGTGCTACACCCCATCACTTACAAAATGGCTCGATTTCAGAGCCATTCAGAGGTGAGAGTGGCTGGGTGGTTCCAACTTGCATCGCTCACCACCCTGAACAACTAGTACTCTACCCGCCCATGCTCCACTGCCCACCCTGGCACCCCTCCCTGCAGCATGTCACCTAGGGCCTGCAGCCCCCTGCCTCCCCCACTTGTCCACTACTGGTCTAAGAATAAATAATGCTTTTTCCATCATTTCAACCTAGTACAAGGTTGAAAGGTTATTTCCCCAGAAACTCTGGGTCTAGTTCTCCCAGTCATGGTCCCTGTTATGTAAGCAAGTTATGCAGGATCGAAATCCTGCATAACTGATTGGCCCAGACTTATGGCTGGTCAATTGGGTGATGGATGGAAATCCTACCATCCAATTGGCCCTCTAGTTAATGTTTCAGTTGCACCAATCATGGGGAGTCTGGGCAGAGCTAAAGGGTATAAAAGCCAGAGGTGTTTGCCTTGTATCAGATTCATTGCCAGGTCCTGTTCTGAAGATGGAATAAATGTATTGAGCGGTTATCTCTAGGCCTTCCTTTAGTTGCATGGACCCACTATATAACAGTCCTCACCATCAAAAGATGCCACTAAGGCCCTGAAAGTGCCCACGGCCTTCTCAACTCCCAAACGTAAGCACCCTGATTTGGCGGAGGGGGAGATGGAAAGGCAGCAGTGGTGGGCAATGTCTTTCTGAGAGATCAATTCAATTACCCACAAAAGGTCAAGTCTATGTGGGTAGGTCTGTGTGTTTCTCAATTGTGCGTGCAAATATTCAGATAGTAGTGTTCTTTTCAAGAGATGTACACAACATGGATGAAGCAGAATAAAACGTGCCAGCAGCTCAACAACCAAAGGCAACTGAAAACATTTTCACTTACCTTCTGGAACAGAAGAGGGAAGTAGGGAACCATGTACCTTCCCATGTGAGGGCATTTCAAAGCTCTGTTGCAACAATAGAGAAAGCCCTACTTTTCATGGACCTCAGTATAGCTTTCCTGTATGCTGGCAGGCTGCTGCTAGTTGATGGGGTGGAGTGGTTCAGAGTAAGACTGGTTCATTCAGTCATCCTTCAGAAAGCTGAATCCTAAATGCACAGTACTTTGGATGTCATGCCACCTTGGCACAGCACGCTTTTGAGCATAGGTGAGGAGGGTCCACTACACTGAAAATGTCTTCAGAACTGGAATGGAAACCTGCTGAGTTCTGATTCATTCCAGAGTAGCTCTGCATTGATTGGACACACAGACTCAACACTAGGTTCCACCTGTGGCACCTCTATTCAAAGGGGCTACCCTCTGAGAAATGTCTCTAGCAGATTTTCTGGGAGAAGCAGTATCTCATAAGACATTCTTTTCCATGTTAAAGCTAAATGTATTTTCAAGTTCAAGGATACCAAATATTGTCTTTTTCCTGGGAAGAAGTGAGTCTTCTGTAATGATGGGTAGGGGATGAAGAATATCTTTCTCCCAGAGACTTTCTCTTGCAAAGCATCTACCCGCAGAGGAAAGTACAGTTTGTAACTAGGGAGCTTGCTGTGTTTCAAAGGCAGGAGTACAAGCTTTTGTGCGTCAGCAACTTGTTCAGCCTTCCTCTAACAAGTTCACACAGCAGAAGGTACATATTCTTAAACATCAGACGCCCTTTGAAAAATCTAAGGCTTTTTTTCCTCTCCCAGGTGCAACCAAAATCATAGGTCATTAATAGTATACATCTGGTAATGCCTAATAAGAACATGATACATGACCCAGCTAAAGTTAAGCAGCTAAACCCTTTCTGTCAATGGGACCATCAGCATGTGCTTAAATCTCTCCCACATTCGGTCCTGTGGCATAAACTGGGAATCTATATTCTGTGTTCTAAAGAAACCAAATCTATAATCAAGGGTGTTCTTTTTAAATCGGGTTTTATTAATATGTCATTAAGAAGTCCATCTTCTTCTTTGGTTCAGATATTTTAATCTGCCTGAGAATGCAGATACTTTAGCCCAGGGCTGTCAAACATAAGACCCAGGGGCCTTATGCGGCCCGGGGAAGCTTTTTATATGACCCTCAGGCTTTCAGCTGAGGAGTAGTGCTGAGGTGTTACTGCTGAAAGGGCAGCCCACATGAAAATTGAGCTCTCCCATATCTTGAAATATGATCAAGATTCATATATTTTCTCTTTTTTTATTTGCAGCTAATGAATTCCTAAGTGAGAAGAAAGTGTTTATTTTTGGTTATGGCCAGTTTAATGACATTACTTCTTACCTAATAACATCACTTCCGGCTCTCAACAGGCATCATGAATGCTATGTGGCCCTCTGTATGAAATAAATTTGACACCCCTGCTTTAGCCTATATGGGAATGTGCAGGACACCATTCAAAAGAGTGCAGGGGGGCCCTCATATTCGTGGATCCTGTATCTGCATTGTGTATTGTGGATCACTTATCTGCAGATCAGGTTCTGTCTCCCCAGCACATGCCCCTGCACACGCTCTGCTCCCCTTGCCTCTGGAGGGGCTTCTGAGCACAGCAGAGGCCAAGGATGTCTGTCGCTGACCTCTACTGAGTTCAGTTTAAGCTCTGAAGGTGAAAAAATGTGACTCCTGGTTTCATGGAGAAACCAGAAGTGATGTTTTTAATGCCTTATAAGGTGTTAGAAGGTCCGGAGTAGCCCTCCAGGGTTGTATAAGTTTGTAAGCTTGCATGCTTATAGCGACCAATCAAGCAAAAACATTTTTGGTTGGTAAGCATTTAAATAATGTGAATGAGTATGCAGGGGCCACAGAAACAGGGTTCCCCATATCTGGAAGGGATTCTCCGTACTCTCTCTACTTAATTTTTCTAAGCTGCAAAGTGCTACACCTGTATACTATTTTCTTGATGTTGTATCCAAGTATATAATTTTGATAGTAACTGTGGAGCTGACATTGAGAGTGGCTTCCTAGCAAGTTCATGGCAGACGCAAGGTCTGAACTGGAGAATTCCTGACTTGGCAACAGTCTCCGTTGCACCAGCTCTCCAAGAGCATGTCTGTGAAATCTATAGCTCAGCTTAAGCGTCATCCTCCTGAAGGACTTTCACATATTATCCCCACCATGGTGTTATTGCTGAAAACTTGTGATGGGTATTCCAAACAGCTGTCATATAATTGTAAAAGCTCTCAGCACATAGCACTACATAGACACCTCCTCCTAAAGAATATGATAATTTGTATGGGAAAAGGAAGCCATTCCTAGGTAATCACTTTCTAGATACCTGGCTTGTTACCTAGAGAAAGAATACTTCAGGCAAGGGCAACTGCAAGGTCAAGATAGTGGATTTCTGTCAGTCAAAGGTGATTCCCAAGTGCTTGGGAACTCCCAGGACAACACAGAAATTGCTAGTGTGTGCTTCAAACAGCCATTTTCAACCACTGTGCTGTGGCACATTAGTATACCATGAGTGGTCCACAGATGTGCCACAGGAATTTGGTGGAAGGTCATTTATTAGTAAGGCCAATGGGGAATGTGAGCCCCCCACTAACAGCATGGTGTGCTTTGTTAATAACCTGATGGTATGCCTTGACAATTTTAGTGCCTCCTCAGTGTGCCGTGAGATGAAAAAGGTTGAAAATGTCTGACTTAGAAGGCATGCTGTGAAAACTGCAGCCTTATGAGAAGCTAAAATGCAATGCCATGTGTCTGGTTGGACACCTAGTTTGCACTTTTTTATGATGGCCCTTTTCTGAATGGTTTCCCATACATTCTCATGTCGATTAAAGCACCTGACCCATTGCAAAGGCACAGGAAAGAGGATCCATACTTGAGGCCATATTAATGAAAGTTGGTTGCAGACAAACCTCAACACTTACAGGTTTCATTTAATTAACATTTTCAAAGTTAGCAGCTCATTCATTCCTGGAGAAAGAAAAGAAATGCTTAATGAAACCCAGATGTTTGTCTTCATTTTGCTTTTCACTTATTTTCTTATTTTGCTTTCACATTTCTGCTTGTCTTCTTTGTCTCCCAAGGCAACAAGAAAACAAATCCTAGAGGCATGAAGTTACCTAGGAGAGGGAAGCAGTTGAAGACTCTGCCACATGTTAGGCCTAACAAAGAGAACATTTGTTCTCTCAGAGAACCTGCTTCACTACTTACTGATCCCCAATGGGCCTACTTAGATCTGTACCATCTCTGAGAGGTTGGCCGTTTTTGAGTCATTGCCACAAAAGGGTGGCAACATCATGGCCTGCTATCATGGCTGATGACCTGCTCCAGTCAAGGGGAGGGGTTCATGGATGGGAAGGGGGAAGTACTGGGGTGCATGTTGGGGAAGGGGATGGATCTGGCTGCAGTCACACACACCAGAGCTTATACCCTCACTTTAGAATCTTCCCATCCCTTTTCTCTCCTTGGACATACACCACATAGGCGCAATGTATCTGAGAAGGTCCATAGGCAACCTGAGGTCTTACAAAAAAAATATTTTTTACTTACTCCTGTTCGCCTTCAGATCCCCCCCCCCCCCCCCACACACACACACCATAGCATGAAGAGGATGCCTTTTTGTCCTGACTGGCTCTCAGGAATGCCGGTGAAGGAACCAAGATGGAGTTAAGAGAGACTGCAGGTTTTGGAAAGTGAGCTCAATGGCAGCTATGTATACTTGGTGGGATTGTGTTTCTAGAAACACATTTTGGGGGTGATCTTCACAACACCAAGAGATTTTGGGAAGAAATATTGTATTAACTCCACTATGCTGATTGTTACATGATCTGATAGTGTCTACTAATTAATGGCCCAATCCTATGCAGGTCTACACAGAAGTACATTCCACTGAATTCAGTGGACATTACTGTCAGGTAAGTGTGTATAGGATTGCAGCCTAAATCAATTATACCAACTAGAATGCTAGTACAGGTCCAACCTTGTTATACAAGGATTTTTTAAACATGGATTTGACTCAACATGAATGGCCACTACAAATGAGAAGGAATGTGCTGATCCCTGGAGAAGGGGGAAAATGCATCCCTTTAAAAATCAGTTTTTAAAAAAACTGCTTTTCTTACTGTTGTAGAGAGACAGTCACGCAAGTGACTACAGGTATAACATAATTATTCATGGATTTTTCACCCATGAAAAAATTCCATGGATTTTTCTAAACACAATGAGAAGCGTGCTTTAAATTAAATGAAACAATAGCCTAATTTGTTTAAAGGAAACAACAGCTTAATTAGGCTATTTAACAATAGCCTAATTAATGCGAGAGAGGGCAGCTGGCTGACAATCCAACAATCATTCTCTGTCCAGGCACTTAGAACAGCTTCACTCCAAGGCAAGCAACTCCTTCCTCTTGAGCACATGAAAGAAAATCACTTTGCTCTGGGTGAAAGAAGGGGTCCTTGGCTTGGAGTGAGGCCTTTCTAAGTGCATGGAGAAAGACTGATTGATGGATTGTCTGCTTAATGACTCTGTCTTACATCACAAAGGTCAGCAAGGCTGTTTTTAAATCACCTAGCAAAGGGCCATAGTTTTTCAAATGGATTTGCTTTAATGTGATTTTTGCCATCCACATGAGTTCTGGGAACCCTCTCAAATAATGAGACTCACCCTGTAGTTAGACATTGAAAACTAATAGTATGTTAACAAAAGAAGAGTGGTCTTAAAAACATTTAATGGACAAGTATAACGAATAAATTAACTACAAAGAAACATTTTAGGTATGGAAAAATAAATGAAAAACAAGGTTTGTTCAAAGTTGGCCTATATTTGTTATATATTAGAATAATACATGCAAGGAGGAGTGAACAAACAGATTCTAGCAGTACTATTAAGTATTTGCATTTTTTTTTCTTTTAAAGGATAATTATCAGGGATGGGAAAGTCCAGCATGGCCTGACTTGAGTTGCATATAGAGTCTCCAACCCCCACTACTCGATTCAAAAACGTGTCATAACAGGGGCACTTTCCAAGTTGCTGAGTCGCCCTTTCGTGATTCTAAAGGACTCGAGTCAAGTTGCTCTCTTTAGAAAGCCTGTTGTGGAAAAAATGGGGCTGCTGCTGAGGGGTGGGTGTGTTGGAGTTCTCCTTTAATACTCCCCTGCTGTCTCCATCCCATCTGTAAACAGGGCAGGAGGGGGTGGGAGGGACTGCATGAGAGCCAGGACAAAAGCAGCAAGAAGGAGGAGGGTCATGCACAGCAGCTGCGAGGCTTACCAGGACCACCTTATCCTTGGCAGCTCTACTCAGTAGTCCCACTGCAGCTGGTCATTCAATGGGGGTTCCCCCTCCCAAGTAACAACAGAGCCCATAGAAGCCACAAGGTCGGTAAGCGTGATTGCTACGGACTGCCTCCCACCTGCTTCCCCACCTCCTTTTCCCCCCTCAAGCCAATCCTAAGGCAAGTACCCCCTTGGGCTCCTCCTCCTGCTCTCTTTCTGCCAAAGAAAATATCAAACCTCCCACCCTGTGTCCAATGACCATTGGTTCCTTTCTTCCTATCAGAGATGGGCAAAACAGCTCACTCCTGCTTCTCCCTCCCACCCATGAAAAAGTAAACATTAACCCTTCCCTGCCTCCTGGCTGTAACTTACCTGTTTTTCATCCGGTCTGAATGATTGTCCCACAAGGTTTTTCATGCTGCAAAAACAGCGTGACCCAGACGCACACCCAGACACTGGCAGACTTGAGCTTGCATGCGTGGGGATGAGTGCTTTTCCGAGTCTTCCATGTTTGCAACTCACAAGTCCAAGAGTCAGCAAAAAATGTGCATTTTCATGACTTAAATGCAAGCTGTGTTCCCAACCCTGATAATTACAGTAATGATGACAAGAGGTGTTGTAGCTTTCAGTACGAACAATCTGTTATTTTACTCAACAAGGTCTATTAAGTGGGCTCAATGTGTGGATTTTCCCCCCCTTTAATCTCTACATGTACTATTGTATGATCTATCTAGGTCTGTGTTTAGGTATTTTTTATATTTTGTTTAATTAAAAAAAAGACTAGAGTGATTTTTGCCTTAGGCTCGTTAGCAAAGTGGCAATGGAGTCACTCAATACTAGTAATAACAAGATGCCCAATGATATTAAAAATATTTCTACTGCAGTGGTTTCCTGGGGTGTTTTGTTTGAAAGTTACATATACTAATCCTAGGATTTGGTGAGTTTAAGGGCCATTGAACACCATAAACTTCCTCAATGCATCACAATTATGGAAACACCTGTGCTAAGTAACTTTCTGCTGCTCCACTGTGAGAATTCACCATGTTCAATAGCCCTCAAAATTTCTCATTTCTTCCCTGCAGTGAGGCAGTTTAGTACTTCCACATTGGACTGCAAAATAAAACATTTAAGGTCAGCAGTTCAATGTCTCTTAAAATTCCCCCCCCCCCCACTTTAAACAATGCCCGCAAGGCATGCTTGCCTCTTATCCATGTATGGTTCTTTGTTTCTGTTCTTCTCCTTCAGTGCAATTGAAAAACAGAGAAAATAGGCAGTAAAGATCCTATTGATGTTTCCTACTTATAAAAATACACAAGGCATGAAATGTCAGGCTAAAACTCCTATGAGGGAATAAACCAGAGAATGTCACACATGCTCTGAGTATGAATTTGCAAGGAGTTCCTGAGATGCAGAGAGCTCTCAATTCCCCATGCAGTTGTTGGGAGCCCAGGATGTTCAGTAGTGAATCTCTCCTGTGAGCCCCTGGCACTGTTCAGACTCTGGCTTACTTAGTTCACTCATCTGCTACAGGTCACAGTCCCTAAGCTGTGTGTACTGATGTGTTGAGACACTTTACAATCTTGCCTAAGGGACAGATATTATGTCATGCCACAGAAGGCCTGCATGACTTGTGGCCTATTGAGTTGAATGCAGCCCACCAACCATATATGGTAGTCCATAGGAGTTTGGGACGATTACACAGGCCTACAAAACTGAGGGTCAGAAAAGTTTTTCCCAAACTTTATGGTGGTTTGATATGAATTTGGGGTGCCGATTCAAAAAATGGCATCCATTTTGCCATATCACGTCTAGTTTTGGAGATATAGTATAGCCTCATTAGTGAACGGTTCAAGCAGCTTCCTCATGAGGAATCCATGGTGTAAGCTTCCTCATGAGGAAGCTGCTTGAACCATTCACTAAAGAGGCTATGCCGTGTCTCCAAAATTAGATGCAATAGGGCAAAATTGATGCCATTTTTGGAATCAGCACCCCAAATATACCAAGGAATTGGTATAACGTTTAAGGAAGCAAAATGTGTGTTGACCTGACAGGTCATAACACATGATCACTGACAAGTGGTTCGGTGCGTCTCAAGCAGCAGGTCTCCTCTAGGTAGAACTGGACATGCTCTGGCATAAAAGTGAATAAACCCTTATTACATTGCTTTGGCTGTTTTTGTAAACAGGAGGTGAGTCAGAAAAGAGTGAAAAAGAGTGAAGAGCCCCAGATATTTTTTTCTCACCAACAAAAATTACCCTGGAATCAGAGCTCGATAGGAAACAGTAGGTATTCCTACACCAGCCATGCAGTTGTACAGGTGGAACCTATTTATCCACGTTAGTTCCATTCTGTGACTCAGCGCGATTAACAAAAACGTGTTGTGCTAAATTCCATAGAGTTACGCAAATACACTGCAGCCTGACACTTCCAGATGGAAGGAAGCTAAGGCAGCTGTTATAAATCCCCTCTGGTCCGCACTCAGCCCTTCCCGTTGCCAGCTGCCTGGCTTCTTTCACATGGGATACTGATCTTTTAAGAGTCTAGCCCTATGTGTTTCTACTCAGAAGTAAGCCCCATTGTAGTCAATGGGGCTTACTCCCAGGAAAGTGTGGAGAGGATTGTAGCCTAAATCTCATGCTTTGCTTGGTGGGAAGGGTTGCTTGTGTCGGTGATTACCTGAACCATGGGGGGGTTAGCTTGTGTCGGTGATTGCCTGCACCATCTCAATGGGGGGGGGGGAATTTGGCATACGCTCCCTGGGTTTTTTAAAGCAATCCCCTCTGTTGCTACCACACCTGCCCCTGTGTGAGTGAGTGAGTGAGTGAGAGAGAGAGAGAGAGAGAGAGCTAGCTCCACCTTGCTGCATGTGTTCTGGCTACAGAGATTTTCTGCCCTCCCCCTTCCCCACTTCAACCTCTTTGCTGGCTCAGGGGCTCCAGGAGTGTTACTGTTCCTTTGCAAGGAGAACCTCTTCCAGGGTTCCAAGGCTATTTCCCTGCCTGGGCGAGGCAGAGCCTTTTTGCAGTGTTTTGGGCTGCCTGGAAATGGATCAAGATGCCAGTGCAGGGCAAAGGAGGCAAAGATGTGTGTGACTTTTGGTTCCCCCACCCCATTCATGTTGAGACAAAACCACAGATAAAAAATCTGTGGGTAAATAGGCTGCACCTGTACTTCTGTGTATGTCTGTGTATGACCTGTACTTCTGTGTATGTACTTCATTTGGTGGGCCGCTGTGAGATACAGGAAGCTGGACTAGATGGGCCTATGGCCTGATCCAGTGGGGCTGTTCTTATGTTCTTATGTCAGCAATTTTCAATTTTTTTGATCTCGTGGCACACTGATGCAGTACTAAAGTTGTCAAGGTACACCATCAGTTTTGGGACAATTGACAAGGCACACCGTGCTGCCATTGGGGAGCTCATAGACCCTCAATAGCCCTACTAATAAGTGATCCTTCCCCAAACTCCCGCCGCACACCTGCAGACCTTTTACTGCACACCAATATGCCATAGCACAGTGGTTGAAAATTGTTGGTGTAGGCTATAGCAATACATTTCCTCTTTGATACAGCAATGTTCACTACTGGTAAGGTACCTTCATACTGGGTATAACATAGAAGCAGCAGAATGAGGCAGAATGTGTGGGTGGATGGGTAGATAAGTGGAAACAGAAGTTTGGCATGTTATACCTCATTTTTGCTACATTTGACTTCAAGGTATTCAAATCTGGAAAGAGGAAAAAGGTTCTTCAGAGAAACGGGAATAGGGAGATAAACATTCTGACACTGAAACCAACATTAACAATGCAAACTCTTTGTCAGCTTGCAGCTTACCATAGAAGCATTCATGGGGAGAATAACCATTTCCTAGACATTCTCGCAAACAAGAACAAAACATTAATTTCTGAATGTGTGAGGCCAAGCAAATAAATGGGTTGTGAACATGGGTGAGTAACAAAGCAGTCAGAGCATAGCAAATCTGTGGCAAGTCAGAACACTTTCCACTTTACAGCCAGGTCTAATAAAACGCTTCTCCAAATTTCATATTAGTTGAGGACTACTAAGGAGGAATTAAATATTCAAATAAAAGAGAGCAGATTTAGGTCCTGCACAAACAACAAAATGAAATTATAGTTAGGCAAATGCCTTTTAAATATAGTTTAACAATCTTTCTGGATGGGCCAGCACTCCCTTGAAGCATCAGGGTCACAGTTTAAATGTGCTCCTGAACCCAGTTTTCCTCCTGGATGGGGAGGTGGTGGCTGTATCTAGGATTGTCCTTTTGCACAACTTCAGCTAACGCACCAGCTGCAGCCCTTCCTGAAAATTGGCAAGCAGAACTGGCTAGGATAATCCACACCTGACAATGCAATCCTATGCCTATGCACTCTCATTGTGGCTGTGTGAAAAATCAGGACAATTGAGACCTGGTGCACTTTCATACTGAGGTAATGTATAAATGCTAGTATCAAAGTGAGATCTTGCAAAAATGTGAAGGTCAGTAAATTTTTAAAAAAATCAGTTTGGGATGTCAAACTTTGGACATCAAAATGCAACAAATATTGGAAAAACTGAAATTTTTTCTGGGTTCCATGGCTCCACTGAAGAAAGCACCATGGATCTTTGCTATTACCATCAACTGAAGGAGTGAAAAGTTTACATAGACATTACAATCTTGTGCTCCAAGTTCAACTAAGGTAGAATGTCTTCCTTTATGCATTTTGTTTGTAAGATTATGGCATTTGGAAGAAATAGAGAGGATTTTCTTTGTTACCTGGGATTTATTGACCAATATCACAAGTCTTTAGTTCTGTTGAGGGAGTTATATATTCTATGTTTACTGACATTTCATTCACAATAACATTATGGGTTTCTTATGATAATTCAGTTCCAAGTTTGTTTGTTTTTTGTATTGTACAGTTATAAAAAATGAATATACGGTGTGGGGAGGATGAGTAACTTTACAGCTTCTTAAAGTGGATAGCATAGCTGTATGATTGGGGGACAGTGATGGGAATGGACACCTAGATGTGAGATCCAGGATGCATCCCTATTAAAGACTGAGCCTGGTTTAGCAGCCATTCCCTCTTCCCAGGGAATACTGGTAATGGTAGTTTGGTGGGTGGGAGAAACTAGGTAGTTGTAACTGTGAATTTTCAGGTCCAAACTATAATTTCCAGGGTTTCCTGGAGAATGTCAAACAAGTTAAACGGATATAAAACCAATATAAACTTGCAGATCAGATTCTGTTTTCTGCATATGTGTCTTCCTCTGAATATTCACTTTACAAGTCAGATTTTGTTTAGTATTTTTTTTCTTTTGTTCACAGTATCATGACCTCAAGGGAAATGGTTAGTTTGCTCACCTCCCATTGTTCAGCATTGTGGTCGAAGATAAATCAGCCGAAAGGAATCCTGGAGGCTTTAAAAGAGATGGTAGATCACTGAATAGACATAGGCTTTCAGAGTACATCAATGCCTTCCACTTTCTTCTGGTTAGGAATCAGAAAACGGATGAAAGTTAAAAATAGATGAATGTCAAAGCATAACATTATTTAGCTTGCAAACTTATTTTGGCCAGTGAAAATCATAAATAACTATATAACACATGCAATTGCATGCAATACCTAAAGAAATAAAAATAAAAACATTGATGAATGTTGTGAAAAGTTAGATGAAATTGGAAGAAAGAGGAAAGCATATGGATGAAATTTGAAATGTGGTTATAATTGAAAATGACTGAAAGAGCAAAGCGATGAAAGTCAAGTGGATGGAAGTCAAGGTATGACTGTACCTAATTACGGGCTGGTGGAAGAGAAAGAGAGAGAGGACGAGTTTAGACAGAATGCAAAATCATGGTTAGTTTTAACCATAGTTAAGAACCCACACTATGGTTTGAGCTTCCAGATGTACAATAGGCAATAGTTCAGACCTGCTTGTCTGCTTTTGTTTCTTATCAGCTCAGGGCTGTCTTCATAAATTCACTCCTGATGCAGCAGCTTCCTGCTTTCAGTGTAGTCTGTCAGTGGTCTGTGCTTCAGACACAATGGTAAACCAGCTTCAACCAACTGCAGTTTCTATTCCTAGTTTGCTGCTCACCAACACACCATGGTTTGTGGGTGGATTCCTTGGTTTCACATTATGCCTGAACCCACCAAAAGAGAATCTCTTACTGTAAATTTTTGTTGTATATAGATGTTGGAGGACAGCCCAAATCGTCAGAATTCTCTCCCCTCCACTCAGGATGCAGGGTCAGCTTGTAAGGTATGACTCTGTTATTCCTCCCAGACTGGACCTGCCATGTGCAAAGGAAATAGCATTTAGTCTATGCTTAGGCTTGCCTGCTTCCAAAGATTTTTTTTTCCTCTCCTCTTCTTTTTCTCTCCTTCCTGATCTGACACATCCTAGACAAGGATATGGCCTTGCATGCAATAGGAAGGGTACTTCAGTGGCTCTCTACACATGGGCTTTCACTTTTCCCGTGCATTCTTGCCACATCTTTATTCCCACTTTAGGAAAGGAAAAGGAATAGAACAGAAGAGCCACTTGACACGAAAGCTCTCCAGCTTGCCACCTCAGAGAGTGCCATAATGGGTACCAGAGTAGTGCCCTGCTTGAGGCCGTTGCCAGCCAGTCCTCTTCCTCAGGGCTTATGGGAATGGGCTAAAGTACAGCCATGGGGCAGGAAAAATGGCTTGTTCCATTGATAGCTGTTACACTGTCAACATCCTGTTTGCCTTTATTTCAAGGCATGCATCTTCACACGTGCACTTGGTGGTGAGTGCCTACAGGGGAGCATGGGCCAGACCATGTGGCTGTTGACTAGACTGATGGCAAGCCATCTCAGATCCATAGGCCAGGAAGACCCACACATTTTATTAAACCAGGTAGCCACCCCACCCATTGATTTAATGGAATGCTCATAAAGACTTGCTTACTCCTTAAATTCAAATAGAGTTTTCACAGTTTTGTGCGCAACACCAGGCTTACTGTGGTTGCAATAGCTGCAGCTGCTGGGTGAGTGGGGGGGCACAGGGGTGGGGCCCCACAATATGCTCTAGGAACAGAGTAGGCCCCTGTTTTCTGTCAGAAGATGGCTGCTAGATGCTGCCAAGAAGAGTGCTTCCTGGCAGACACTTCACCCTTTTGGGCCTGGAAGGCAGCACGCTCTAGCAACATCAGCACTCCATGTATGTTGGGAGATGTGACCACAGAGCTGAGTTGCCAAGAAGGTATGCTGTGGGACCTGTTGCTACTTGTTTAAGCATTTATTCACTATAGCCAGTATGGGCCAGAGGAGGTGCAGGCTGCATCAGGTGACATGCATGGGGGGATTGTGACATGACTACTGGCCCAAAAAATTTTAAATTTTGGTATTTTTGAATAATACCATCATGTTACATATCATTTAATGTGTAATTTCATATAGAATGCAATGAAACAAACTGTTGAAATATCTCTATTCTATCAAAAGTTATAGCCAAAAAACCAGCCGAGGCGGGGTGATGGTACATCACCATGCCCACTGCTCAGGGCATTGCCACACCCACAGCATGGGAGAAGGTCCATCAGTGGGGTAACGCACTGGCCTTCTGCTCCGGGTGACACAAATTGTAGTGACACCACGAACTATTGCCCTCTTCCCAAGGTTTGTTTAATTCTTCTCAAAGATAATGAACTGTGCCTGAGGACAGGTTTGCCCTTGAGGCAGCAGGTGGTGAGGGACCTTGTTCTCCTCCATAAATGGATTTCTGGAGGTTTTATTCTCTGGTCAGATATTTTGCTTAGGGTTTGATAGGTGGTGATTGATTACAGTATGGTAGATATGGCTGGATGGGAAGTCAGTAGAGACTTGTAGAGCACAGGGAGTGAGTTGGGGGAAGGCACTTATAGCCACCCAAGCACTGCACATTCCCAGTCCACTTTGTTTCAAGGTTATAGGCATTTCCATAGTGAACCTACAGCATGGCCTTTAAGGCAATTGGGGAGCTTGTGCTGTGAGGGGAAGCTAAACTCCAGGCTACCTCCCCATGTGGCATGTTCTGTACAGCCCATGAGGTCGGAGTAAGGATTTTTGTGTGTACTCTGTTCTAAAGAGAAGTCAATAAATGAACCACTACTAATCTCTACAGCAATAGTTTTCAACATTTTTCATCTCGCAGCACACTGACAAGGTGCTCAAATTGTCAGGGCACACCATCCTTTTTTTTTTTTGTCAAGGCACACTGCACTGCCTGTATGGGGCTCACATCCCCCAATAGCTCTACAAATCAATGACTCCTGTGGCACACCTGCAGACCATTCACGATACATCAGTTTGCTGTGGCACAGTGGTTGAAAAGACAAGAATTCTCATATGAAGATCATATATGCAAGGATCTCCCTCCCTGCAATAGGATGCATTAAAAACACATGACCACCTCTGGTAGTCTGAAGAGATACTGGATAGAATAATGTTTGGCTGATGGTATAGGATGGTTTCAGAAAAGAGTTCGCACTTTTCCCGAATGAAAAGGTCCATAACTCACAACATGGTGCTGAAACTGAAACATCTTTTGTTTTTTTCCTGTTTTGTTTCTAAGGCATTCATATTTTTCTCCTGCATTCTTTTCCTCCCAATCCCCCTGCTGTTATAGCCTCGCTTAAGAAAAAGAGAAACAAAATAAAAAGTGAAGAAATAAGGAGAAGGAAAAAAGAAGAAGAAATAGCATGAACTGCAAAAACTTTCTCCTCTCCCTGGGGAGAGGGAAAATCTTGTAGTGTCTTGGATATTGTTGTTGAGTTTCCCAATGGGAAATTGTTGTCTCCAGGCTGAAATTAGTTCTACAAGTGGAAGATGCAGCTCAGCTCTTTATAAACTAATATGCAGCAATTATGATAAAACAAAACCCATTCTGAAATAATGCTGTAACTATGACAACCTGCGCCAGGGTATTCTTTGAAAGCATAAAAGCCACCACAGCAGGAATGAGTAAATAGTATCCATTATTGATTTATGAAGGTTCCAAACAGTGAAAATTGGTTAATATATTTTTGTCATGAAATATTTTTGCTCAACCTTCATTCTGATTGATAAAGTTCTAGTCTTTTGAAATGGCATCAGCCAGAAAAAAGTGATTTCTACAGTTAACATGAATCATTCTGTGTCTTTGTTATAGACACCATTTTCCCTAAGAGGCCTTAAAACATCTCCTTGGTTAGCTCTGTTGTTTTGACACTTAACATTTGCTCTGGGAAATCTTGGAAAATTAACCACTGTTCCAAATACATTTTGTCTATCCATTTATCTGTCTACTGGAGCAGCTGGGTTGCAACGAGATTTTAGTTGGTGGGTGATAGTCAGGGCCTGTGAGGCTCAATTTTGGATAGATTCAAGGTCAACTGCAAAAAGATTTAAAAAAGGCAATGTATCTATTACAGTACGCATATCAACTATCCATCAATGCAGGAGAAACATTTTTTTGAAGGGATTTGTGCCTTTGATGTGCACATCACATAAGAACATAAGAACATAAGAACAGCCCCACTGGATCAGGCCATAGGCCCATCTAGTCCAGCTTCCTGTATCTCACAGCGGCCCACCAAATGCCCCAGGGAGCACACCAGATAACAAGAGACCTCATCCTGGTGCTCTCCCCTACATCTGGCATTCTGACTTAACCCATTCCTAAAATCAGGAGGTTGCGCATACACATCATGGCTTGTACCCCATAATGGATTTTTCCTCCAGAAACTCGTCCAATCCCCTTTTAAAGGCGTCTAGGCTAGACGCCAGCACCACATCCTGTGGCAAGGAGTTCCACAGACCGACCACACACTGAGTAAAGAAATATTTTCTTTTGTCTGTCCTAACCCGCCCAACACTCAATTTTAGTGGATGTCCCCTGGTTCTGGTATTATGTGAGAGTGTAAAGAGCATCTCCCTATCCACTCTGTCCATCCCCTGCATAATTTTGTATGTCTCAATCATGTCCCCCCTCAAGCGTCTCTTTTCTAGGCTGAAGAGGCCCAAACGCCGTAGCCTTTCCTCATAAGGAAGGTGCCCCAGCCCCGTAATCATCTTAGTCGCTCTCTTTTGCACCTTTTCCATTTCCATTATGTCTTTTTTGAGATGCGGCGACCAGAACTGGACACAATACTCCAGGTGTGGCCTTACCATCGATTTGTACAATGGCATTATAATACTAACCGTTTTGTTCTCAATACCCTTCCTAATGATCCCAAGCATAGAACTGGCCTTCTTCACTCCTGCCGCACATTGGGTCGACACTTTCATGGACCTGTCCACCACCACCCCAAGATCTCTCTCCTGATCTGTCACAGACAGCTCAGAACCCATCAGCCTATATGTGAAGTTTTGATTTTTTGCCCCAATGTGCATGACTTTACACTTACTGACATTGAAGCGCATCTGCCATTTTGCTGCCCATTCTGCCAGTCTGGAGAGATCCTTCTGGAGCTCCTCACAATCACTTCTGGTCTTTACCACTCGGAAAAGTTTGGTGTCGTCTGCAAACTTAGCCACTTCACTGCTCAACCCTGTCTCCAGGTCATTTATGAAGAGGTTGAAAAGCACCAGTCCCAGGACAGATCCTTGGGGCACACCGCTTTTCACCTCTCTCCATTGTGAAAATTGCCCATTGACACCCACTCTCTGCTTCCTGGCCTCCAGCCAGTTCTCAATCCACGAGAGGACCTGTCCTCTAATTCCCTGACTGTGGAGTTTTTTCAGTAGCCTTTGGTGAGGGACCGTGTCAAATGCCTTCTGAAAGTCCAGATATATAATGTCCATGGGTTCTCCCACATCCACATGCCTGTTGACCTTTTCAAAGAATTCTATAAGGTTTGTGAGGCAAGACTTACCCTTACAGAAACCATGCTGACTCTCCCTCAGCAAGGCCTGTTCATCCATGAGTAGCCATGGTCCCTCAAGTCCAGTACTCACCTAGATGGTGAATCTGAGTCTCAGATGGACTATTTCAAACTACAGTTGAGGACTTGGGGCCCAATCCTAGTCTTTGTGTGCCAGCTCACCGCTGGTGTGCAATATCGCAAATGCGCTATAAGGCTTGTCTGTGGGCCCTAGTGCCGGTGCTCTGCCAGTGCTAGCTGGCAACTGGGCCAGCACCAGTGGAACACCACTGCTCTGCTGCTCAGTGGTTGCACAGACTGCTGAGCAGCAGAGTAGATTTTGGGGGGAGGCATTCTAGGACAGGGGGAGGCAGAGAAAGGGTAGGGCGAGGGCAGGAGGAGGCTGTCTTGTCCCAAAAATGTGTCTCCCAATGCCCACTTTTTTGGCTAATTACATCTCTAGAAACAACAGCTGTGGTATGCAAAGGAATGAACACAGAACTCTTTATCTATAGCAATTAACCAAATTTATTGCTATAAACACAGGCACTCCCTGCAATTCCTCTTGCCCAGAGGCTTCCCCCTTCCCAAAGCTCCACTTAATTATTATTATTATTATTAATAGTATTTATATACCGCTTTTCAACTAAAAGTTCATAAAGTGGTTTACAGAGAAAAGTCAAATAACTAAATGGCTCCCTGTCCCAAAAGGGCTCACAATCTAAAAAGATGCCAAGGAATACCAGCAGACAGCCACTAGAACAGACAGTGCTGGGGTGAGGTGGGCCAGTTACTCTCCCCCTGCTAAAAAAAGGAGCACCCACTTGAAAAAGTGCCTCTTACCCAATTAGCAGGGGTAACTTAGTGGGTAACAGTGGGTAACTTAACTTAGTGGGTAACAGTCTGAAGCCTCCAGTCCAAGTCCAGTGTCCAAAGCACAGTCCAGTCTTCTGCAGCAGAGTTCCTCCTCTGTATCCTCTCCAGCAGCATCTTGGCAATCCCCCTCTCCTGTAGGTTCTGGTCCATCTGTATCCTGTAGGTCTTGTAGTTTTGTTCCTTCTGAAGGTGCCTTTTATCCTTGGATGTCCCATTATTCAAAATGCAGCTCAGCTGTGAGCTACCTTGTTAGCCCTTTCAAAGTCCCACCAAGGTCAAATGAAGCTCAGGTGTCCATCAGAGTCTCCATTGGCCTTGATTGATTACAGCTGTGGAGCCAGCCCTGCCCTTCCCAGAGCTGTCAACTAGCTGTCAAAACATGGGAATAGCTGTCAACACCACATCATCCACTTGATGATCTTCCATCACAGAGGCGTGCTAGGAGACGGAGCAGGGTGGGAGGAAGGCGGGACCAGTGGAACTTTACTCCACCAGAACCAGAGCATCCATGTTGGGCTAGCTGCCCAATATGGAGGCTCTTCATTCTACACCGACCTTTGGGTTGTCATAGAATCGAATAGCCCCATTGTGGAGTGTAGCGAAATCATGGAAGATATCACCAAGGAGATAGGGTGTGGTGTCCGCAGTGCCCCTTGCTCTAAGTAAATGCAGGGTTAGAGCCCAGGTGGTAGCTGGAGGTGTGCTGCACAGCTGCAGCCACTAGAGGCTAAAGTGAACCTGGAAGCATATAAACAGCACCTGGAGGAACTAGGGGTGCAGGTTGGAGAAGGAGTGCAGGTTGGAGAGGAGTCTGATCTCAGACTGTGACTCAGCTTATTGACTCTGGACTTTGGCCTGGATACTCTGACTTATCTGGAATCTGTGACTTGGCTCTGACTTTTGCTTGCTGCACTTGTGAGTTTAACAAGGGAAACTAATTAGCCTTAAGCAGGCATGAGGCCTAGTGAGGGGGCGGCGCTCTAACAAGACATGGAGTTACTTGGTTTTCTGGGGGGAAGGGGACAAAAGGAGGAGGTGACAGGTGCCTGGAGCATGCAGAATGCAGCAGCAGTCACTTTTGTGCTACTGCAGCTCTATGTGGTAGGCAGCTCAGGATTGGGCTGCCTGTGGTAATAGTCTGCCCAGAGCCAACCTTCCTCTCTAGGTGAGGCAAACAAAATTACAAGTGAGGCTTCAAATACATGAAGGAGAAATGAGTGATTTCCTCAGAATCAACATAAACTTACATAGCAGGCCATAACAGGCATGCCTAGAAACAACAAAAACAGCCACCCAGCAGCAACCACCCAAATCAATTGCCTGAACCCAACAGCTCTAGGACAATGCACAGTCCTCCGCACCCAATTTTGATGTATTGGTTTATGACTACGGCTGTCATAATTTGTTTTCTTCAGGGAGACATGCAGTTAATTGCCTGCATATCTGTAGGACAGGCCTGCGCAACTTGTAAGCTACGAAGCCAAATGCAGCTGCCCACCATGACTGTATGACAGATTCCATTTTTGTTGCCTGCCTGAAACTATTGTCATGATTCTAATGACACTAAAATTGTTTACCCATCTAGCACCATTTAAATCAAGACTTCAGCAGCTAAATGGGTAGTGTCCAAATATTCCTTGTCACTTAGTTGCTATTACTAGATGCTACCAAGGGGCAGAGGAGGAGGAAACGCATGTAGGCCATGCCATATAGATACAGCCTTCAGTTCTTCATTTAGTTACAGTACAGAATATACAGTTCTTCATTCAGATGTTTTTGTTTCATTGATCAAGGCCACTCACTGCCCATTGAATATACCACTCCAGGCTTATAGCCAAGTAATAGACCTATTCAGATGGGGGAGACAGGATGCTCCCATACCAACCAGTTCTTTCAGTCACCCCCTTCACTCTCCCTAGGTCTACAGAGTCAAGGGTTGAAGCTGCAGAGAGTCTTTCCCTCTGACCTTGAATTCTGGCAGCATTAAGAATCATGGGAAGAAACACTCTTCAGTGTTTTCTCTGCAAACAAGTGTTGATCAGGAAAGTGGGATGTGTCACAACAGAGCACATGGGCGCAGTGGCCTGCCTAGCCTGTGCACTTCTGTTCTTCCTCCCCCCTCCATGAATCCACGTCCAGGCCAGGTCTCCCACCTGGAGAGCATTAATGTCCCACCTGAATGGAGCTTTCATGATGAATTATAGAACAAAATGTAGTTTGACAGCTAAGCACAAATCAAAGATGAAGGGTACTTGCTTCCATTTTGCCCTGTATGTACTATAGAGTGAATAGAAATAGGCAGGGCATTTAATCTCCTCATGATATAAAACAAGGAATAAGAGACACATGAAAAAACACGACTATGTCCCCTTCCCCCGCCCAGATACATCTGTCTTCTTTGTTCAGAATTGTCTTCTATTGATCATCACAATAATTGCTGACACATTGCTGGAAGCGACAGTTCTGAATTGGTATTTAATTGAAGTGATGATTTATTCTAATTGTTTGGTAAACATATTGCATTCCAACATGTAAATAGCATCAACTGAGGAAGGATAAAGGAAGAACTGAAAAGGAGTGCTAGAATGCTTTTAAAGCAGCCAAGGAGCAAATCATGTAGAGAAAAGCAATAATTAAATTCTGCCTCCAATTTATCATTAGGGTTGAATCTATTCATATTAAGTTGATGGCTAAATGGTTTGATATTTGCAAGCCAACGACTGGGGCTTACTGAATAATTGGTTGTGTGACTACCAGAACTATTGTTTCCTGCATTGTTCTTTCAGTCCTGATTCAGAACTTGTCAAATGAAACTTTTGAGTGCATTTTCTCCTTGTGGAATATCTTCAAAAAGTGCTTGCAGGGACAGGTGTGTATACCTATCTCCATCCCACTCTGACATTTAGAACCACACCTTCTCATGCTGGAGTACATACTGCAGAAGGGAATCATAGAGTTGGAAAGGGCCTAATAGGTCATCTAGTTCAACTCCCTGCCTGTAGCAGGAAATCCTCCTAGAGCATCTCCAACAGGCGCTTGTCGAGCCTCTGCTTGAAGATCACCAGTGAGGGAGAGTCCACCACCTCCCTCAGCAATCTGTTCAGCTGTTCTTTTGCTACAAGCAGCTGTGAGGAACCCAGTTTGGATTGGATCCACTGTGTTGAGGTGGGTTGTGCTGTGGGATAGTGTTCTTCAACCTTGGGGTTGCAAAGCCTCAGTTGGGGAGTGTCAGCAACTTATGGAAACAAAATAGGTTGAAGACTACTGATCTAGGATTGCCAGGTAAAAGGGGAGGCATCTGGTGTACCTCTTCAGCTACTGGGAGATTTTGCCCCAGACCTGCTCAGGTTCTAGTGCCAGGCTTGATGGTAACTTTTTCTGCTCTCTCTAATAAGAATATTTGGCTACAGTGAACAGTGTTGGGAGGTCGTAATGGGTGCAGGGAGTGAGCAGTGACAGGGGAAGGGAGGGCAGAGAAGGTCCCAGGAGGAGGGTGGGATCAATGGTGGGTCCCCAGTCTCTTACTTTAGATATGTATGTATTTATTGGGTTTATGGCATGAGAAAGGTTGAATACCCCACTGCTCTAGGTTTTCTTCTTATCTTGCAGCCAGAGTCCAAATTGTCCCCTTCTGAAGCTGCTATGAGACACACGGTTGAAAGCCCCCCTGGCACTGTGCCAGTATCTCCTCTGCATGACTAAGAGTGGATTTTGAGAGGAAGAATTTAAATGAGGCTTGTGGAGTGGAAAGAACCATATCCCTTAGTCACAATTGCCTCCCATCTGTCCACAGCTGCTATTGAGAAAGAAAAATCAGAAGATAAATGCATTCACACATCTCCCTGCCTTTGGCCTTGAAATTCTTGACTTGAAATTCTCAGAGCAGGGACCAGTTCAGTCAATAGTTTAACCCCAGAACAAGCCACACCTGATTATGGATGTGCAAGGTCTTACCCCATGTGTGTGCTACCTGTTCCCCTAGCTTCCAGGTTAGTTTATATACCCATGTAGAGCGGGAGGCTTTTTATCTGATTAGTTTAAATTAGTGTGCAATTAGATTAAATTAGTGTGCAAATGGACTGCTTCCCCCCCCCCCCAATAGGATTACAGAAACTTGCCCAGAAATGAAGGTAAGGGTCAGGATGTGTGCATGAATAACTGTAACAATATGGGGGGGGGATGATTTTGGGTAACATTTTTTAGTATTTCTGTAGTACTTGTCACATAGGTGAGTGATACTGATCTAGTTTACAAGTGCAGGAACTTGTATTTTTTCCACAAGGAGGTTTGTGTCATAAACAAAGGGGGGGGGGTTTGGAAACTTAGGGTTCTTGGTTTTTTGAAACTTAAAACCAGTGGTACTCAAACTTTTCCGGCCCGTGGTTCCCTTGACCCCTGTGGCTGTTGTCCATGACTCCCCATCATATTCCTGAAGGCTGGAAGTGACATCATTAAACAGGAAATGGCCAGAAATATTAACTATATCAATATTATATTAATCATATCATTAATTAAATGCAGATCTTAAAAATATATTATTAATACACAGCAATATACATGCTTTATAAATGATCAGCTGCTGATCACTGTTGGAGACAGGATGCTGGAGTAGGTAGATTTTGTCTGGTCCAGGAGGACTCATTTTTTAACTTTGTAAGCATACAAATTGAATTGTTTTATCAAATGAACTTTGTGAACCCCTAGTCTGACCAACATTACACACACACACCCCTGTGGACCCCAATGCAACTAGTCATTTCCCCCATTCTCCTTGGAAAGGATTGAACCCTTTATTAATTAAATTACATTAAATTTTTTTCAGCAGCTGGTGGGAAAAATAAAAATAGACCATGAAAATATATCAGAGCTGATAAGGGAGGTTAGGAGGCTGATTTGTCTCCTATACTAGGAGATGCACAGCTCAATTCTATGAATGTCTACACAGAAGTAAGTTCCATTACAGTCAATGGGGCTTACTCCCAGGAATAGGATTGGGCTGGCAATCACTTCATTAATGGCTGATAAATATTCCCTTCAAGTAGCAAGATTCATCACTTTAAAAATACAGCCTCTCCTCTTCAGTCAAACAACAAGATTAATAAATCACTTTAAAAACAGTACCCTTTTTCTGCTCTTGGCCAAGTAAAGTGTGTACGTGTCTCTCCCCTACCCTTTTGCCAACTGCATGGAAACAACTTTAAGACCCCTGGTGACTGGTAAAATAGGAAGCGTTTTATTTCGGGACAGAGGGGCTCGCATTCTGCCCAGAAAAGCTGTTGTGACTGTATCGCTGCGAGAGGACATCCCGCGCCTCCCCTGTGCGTTTGTAGTGACTCCCCAGGGAGCCGCGCTCACAGTTTGAATAACACTGCTTATAACCCTCAAGGCCCCTTGCCCGGTAGTACTGCCACCACCCTGTACATGCCAGTGCCTCAGTCTAGGGACACTGAGACCCTCTAGGCTTAATGCTATCCCTTGCAGGCACTGAGCTCTTTCTTCAATTAAAGCCTCAGTCCTCAAGTTACCTCAACAAGTACTTGGTAGCTTGCTGAACGGCTAGGCAGGATTCTGAAGCTTTGTTCCCAACAGACAATGAAACAACTTAGTAAAAGATATTGTAGTTTATTAAGTACATAAGGTTACACACTGTACAATAAGGAAGCAAATGCTAGAGGCATAAACATCTAGAAAACATATCAGCAATAAAATAATAAAGCTAGCTGGCTATCTCTCACCTGGGTCAGTTACTCTTACAGATCACTTAGCTCCAGGGCTACCTATGGGGCCAGGTGCCCATGATGGACAAAGGAGCTTACATGCGTGCAGATCTTCGCACCCAAGACTCTCTGTCCAAGAGGGAACTCCTAACACGCCCTCTGGGCACTCATTATTATACTTCTTATGCTAATAGTACTAAGGTGACTTCATAATTTTAGACTGTCCAATCAGAACTCTTGATGAACAGAACCTTCCCGAAGTTGGCCTGGTTGCTAACCCTCATAGTTCTTACCCCTCCCAGCTGAAGATCCACAGCTGCACTCAATCACCCTTGCTGAGGAGACTGTCTGCTAAGGTGCCAAGCTCCAATTGGTTGTAATTCTTGTTATCTGTCCTTCCTGGCCATCAAAGGAGAGACAACACATTCCTTCCTCTTTGTTTATTTACCTGGATTCCTGCAGCTGGGAACTGCTAGCAACTTCTCAGTTACACTTTCTTAGTTTGGTTCAGGCTTCTCATGCCAACTTAGGCCTAACATGGACTTATTCATGACAGTCAGCCATAGGAGCTTCAGAAAGGGATTTGAACCTGAAGCATGGTGAAGGAGGAAAGGTTTATTCCCTCTCTCCTCTATCTCTCCACTGGGTTTTATACTCCAGTGCTACTGCTGCCATTAAAATCAGAGGTCTTGCCCCACAACAGAAGGTCTCCCATATCACATCTCTTTTGGTTCTGAAACTCAGGAACAGCAGTATATATAAACACATTCTATACACATTTTCACACAGTTCTAAACATTTTCTCCATCATTTTAAATCTTAAAAGATTTCATTCCATTTTGCCTGTGGTGGTGTAATTCGTGTTAATTTCAAATATTTGTTAAACCAAGTTGTCGTTCTTATTAACAATGTAGGAAGGGCTTCATATGTATTTCAGGACAGTGATTCAAGCCTTCCTTCCATCACCAAAAATAAATTTTGTCTCACCTTTGAAGAGTGATAATGATATTTCTTTCACTTGCACGAAAGGTCTTGGTAACTCTTATGTCTGGGGATTTCTGAGTTATGGTTCTTTCACCTTCATGACAGAAACGTAATAACCATGCGTCACAGGTGAGATGTTCAGCAGCTGTGGAGTAGTGAGATATAGTATGGTGAAATACAAACAGCCTGGATTCTTGCAATATCAGATCTGGGTTAGAATTTCATACCTAAGTATTTTTTATAAGGTAACACCAAGTGATTCATTTTTTCAGTGCTAACTGTTGTATTTCTCAATTATCTAGATTTCTCATCTGTATTGAGTATATGCAGCTTGATCAAGAATTATGGTGTGGGTGAGAGATAAATTTCTCAGTACCATACTTCAAAGAAAAGTGTCAGATTCGCTGCCAAGTTTAACATTACTTTGTACTTGCTTCCCTTGTACTGAACTGAAATGTACACTTAACAGTTTTATAAGATTCTGTTTCGGAGAGTCTTACTAAAACCTGTGGAATTGTTTAATTGGACACAGTTATAGATAGGAGCTCTATTCATGTTCACGGAGTGTTGAATAGGGGCAACAGAAGCATGCTGATTAGCCATGCCTTCTGCACAAACATGCTTGCTCACAGTATCAATGGAGTCCATTTTCATCCTTTCACCTTGCTGAGGATTCAGTGTCAGGGACCTGAAAAAGACCCAGATGGACTCACTTAAAGTAACCGTAGGCAACAAATCTGGCTGACTACATCAGAAATAGGAAAATTTGAGAGATTTTTTGTGGAATGGTGAGACATTTCACCCAAGTGGTTATAAATCCTGCTGTGGTTTTCATTTATCCTCACCACAGGATGTGGTGATGGCATCTGGCCTAGATGTCTTTAAAAGGGGATTGGACAAATTTCTGGAAGAAGAATCTATCACAGGTTACAAGCCATGATGGGTATGTGCAACTTCCTGATTTTAGAAGACGGCTATGTCAGAATGCCAGATGCAAGGGAGGACACCAGGATGCAGGTCTCTTGTGGTCTTGTGTGCTCCCAGAGGCATCTGGTGGGCCACTGTGAGATACAAGAAGGTGGACTAGGGCAGGTGACCAACTTTTAAAACATGAAACCTATTGAACACACACTGTCCTTCCCTTGTCAGTCTGGAGTAGGCAAAAAGACGCCCATCTATTGGCCAATTTGGATGACAGAAAAAACATTCCTACCCAGCCCTCATGATGAGTGACCAGCTAATCTCAGACTGCACATACCCATCATGGTTAGTAATCTGTGATGGAATTTTCCTCTAGAAATCTGTCCAATTCCCTTCTAAAGGCATCTACACCAGGTGCCATCACAACATCCTGCAGCAAGGAGTTCCACACGCTAATTACATGCTGTGTAAAGAAATATTTTCTTTTGACTGTTCTAAGTCTCCCAACATTCAGTTTTAGTGGATGTTCCCTGGTTCAGGTATTGCGTGAGAGGGAAAAGAGCATCCCTCTGTCCATCCTATCCATCCCCTGCATAATCTTGTATGTCTCATTAATGTCCCCCCTCAGGCACCTTTTTTCTAGACTGAAGAGCCTCAAACGCTGTAGTCTTTCCTCATAAGGGAGGTGTCCCTGCCCATTAATAATTTTGGTTGCTGTCTTCTGCACCTTTTCCAGTTCCACTATACCCTTTTAGGTGACCAGAACTGAAAGCAATACTCCAGATGAGACCTTACCATCAATTTGTACAATGGCATTATAATATTGGCTGTTTCATTCTCAATTCCCCCTTTAATAATCCTGTGCATGGAATTGGCCTTCACCACCGCTGCACATTGGTTTGACACCTTCATTGAGTTGTCCACCCACACCCCAATATCTGTCTCCTGAGCTGTCACAGACAGCTCAGAACCATTACTTTACACTTACTTAAATTGAAATATATCTGCCATTTTGCTGCCCGGTCTCTCAGTTTGGAGAGATCCTTCAGGAGCTCTTCACAGACTCTTCTGGTCTTTACCACCTGGAAAAGAATCATCCACAAATTTGGTGTCACGGGGTGATCTGCCCCAGTGAGGTGAGGGAGGTTCACCTCCTCCCACCCACTGGAGGCTGGGCAGGGCCTGTGCAGACCTGGGGAAGCCCCCAGGGATGTGGTGTCATTCCAGCCCAGGAGGCATGGATGCTGGCATGAATCGAAACCCCTCCTCCCGATATCACCATCTCATCCATGCATTGAGACCCTTGAGTCTGCCTAGCTGGTCCTGTGTGTGGAAAGGTAACACTTCCGAGAGCACTACCTTTAGGGTCCTGGCTTTAAGCTTCCTACCTAACAGCCTAACTTTGGCCTCCAGGATCTTCTGGCTATATTTCTCCTCATCATTGGTGCCAACATGCACCACAACCGCTGCCTCCTCCCCCGCACTCTCTATCAGTCTATCTAGATGAAATGTGACATCCACAACCTTCACACCAGGCAGGCACCAGACCATGCGGTCCTCACATCCATCACAGACCCCCCCTTCCTGACAATTAAGTCACCCACTACAAGAACCCACTGAATCCCCTTCCCAGCAAGGAGTATCCTTAGCATGACTGGATACTTGCACCAAGGGCACAGCTATTACTTACGTCCCAGAGGCATATAATATAATCACTCAGCACAAAACACTGGATATTTCCCACCCTGCTGCCAACTGTCTAACTGCATAGTTATGTTTATTTAGGTATTTGCTGCCCCTCTTCTCAAGGAAGTGAAGAGCAGTGTTTGGGGCCCTGGCTTCCATGTCCTGCTGCTAAACACACACAGATACTTAACTTGTTCCCCTTGGCGTTTGGTCCCAGGAAGCACTAGCAGCTCATGAAAGATGGACACACAAGGCAGGCTTGCTTATATACTTGTATCTAGTTCCTCCTCCTGCCTTTCTGGTTAATTGAAAGGGGCTGGCCTGTTTAATTCAGAGTAGTCCTGTTTTAGACTTGAGCTGTAATTCTCTTCAGAATCGGCTCACTATCCAATTTCTGCCTTGCTGCCTCTTAATTTTGTTTTTACCTATTTAGTTATATTTATTTCCCCACCTAACTCCTGTACGCTAGTTATTAGACCTTTGCAGTCCTTTTCTCAGGTTAGGTTCTGTTCTAACATTAAGGTAAGGAAAGGTAAAATTTTAGGTACATTTGAGATTAGATTTAAGATTAGACAAATGAAAAAGTACACTTACCTTCTCCTTCTTCCTCCATCTGCCTTCTCTTCACACAGATGCTTAACTCGCTTACCTTGGTACTTCCTCCCACTTAATCCTAGGAGGCACTCGCAGCTGACAGTGCATAACCCTGCTAACTGGGTAAGAGGCACTTTTTAAGTGGGTGCTCCTGCTAGCTCATGCTTTCTCCTATTAAACCTCACAGCCAAATTCCACCTGATGGCTGTGGCATCTATCAATATCCAACTTTCACCTTTCCTTTGTTTGATATTAAACTGGACATTCATTCATAATGATGCACTGTAATTGAATTTTAATGGCAGGGGACATTCTATATAGAAAACCTTCAAATGAAATGTCATCAGATGCTTAAGGATGCAGGGAATCTTTATATGTATATACAAACTGTATGTGACAGATCAGAATCACAATTTTATCTTTTCAAAATACATTTCAGGATCTGGAATAAGACTTTTGAAGCAAAACTAGAAACAAACTGGTTTTTAAGCCTTGAAAATATTTGGTCTAAAGATAGGAACAGAACACCGCTAGCGCTAAGGGCACAATGAGGGAGCCCTTTGAGATTACTGAATCATTAAAACTCTCTTGATGGGCTATCAATATGATTTATGCTCTTGCCTGACCAAAGTGCATTTGTAAATAAGAAATCTGAGCTATCATGAGTCCAACAGGAACTGACAGCTTCCAAAGGACAAGGTGTGGTGCAGAATGCCTGTCTAGCTATATGAAAGTTCATTTCATTACTCTCAATATGACCCAGAAATAGAACTGCAGATGGCGCTATATAGATGAGAAGGTTAGCTGCATAGTTGGAAGCAGGCTCGATCCGCAAGTATCCTCAAAAATCATCACTGGGATCATTAGGGGAAGGAGTAGATTTTGCCCTCAATGTCAATTATTTCCATATAATGGAAAAGGAGTAAGTGCACCCCTTTACTTTCTTCCATATAAATGAATTTTTGCCTCTCTTTAATGGGCAAATAAAAACCCTGTAGATGAAAAGTGCGTGATGTGATGTAATAACAGATTCAAATATCTGCTCATCCACAAAGCTTCCTGGGCCAGTCGCTATCTCTCAGCCTAATCTACCTCATAGGTTTGTTGTCAGGACACAAGGAAGGAAGGAAGCACATACACCACCCTCAGCAACTTGGAGGGAGGGTATTATTATTATTATTATTATTATTATTATTATTATTATTATTATTATTATTATTATTATTATTATTATTAATAATAATAATAATAATAATAATAATAATAATAATAATAATAATAATTAGCAGCATACTTTAGGCAGATAACATCAAACATACTGAAGTTAAAAGAAAAGTTGAAAGTGAATACATCAGGAGAGTCAGAAAAATTCTGGATAAAACAAATCAGTAAATAACTCCTACCTGACTGTGTGAAAATATCATCATCATCATCATCATTCTGATAACAACTTTATTATTTCCCTGTTCTGCCTTCTCTGTTACAAAGAGATACAGAAAAGACTTAGGGCGCAATCCTAACCCCTTATGTCAGTGCTTTCCAGCACTGACTTAAGGGTAATGCAGCTCTGAGGTAAGGGAACAAACATTCCCTTACTTTGAGGAGGCCTCTGTTAGTGACACCCAGCTGCAGGATGCAGCACACGGTCCATTGGCCAGTGCTGGAAAGCACTGACATCAGGGGTTAGGATTGCGCCCTTAAGTAATGACATGGCAGCTCACTCCCCCCCCCCCCTCAAATCTGTGCTCCTATGTAACATTAGAGAGTGGTTGTAAGTTGATGGCATCTACATTAGTAGTTTGGGCATAAGAGATTGGCAGGTAAGAAAGACCGAGATCTAGGGGACAGGCTTGCATCTGTGGAGCCAAAGAAGCTTTGGGTTGTCATGTTTAAACCCTGGGATGGCGCTAGCATCTGTAACAGCTGTATAGAAGGCAGAACTCTAGCAGTTGGTTGCTTGTGAGCAGACAATCTTAGAAGGCATAGTTGGTGACATTTCATGTGAAAGTAGTCTCACTGAAATGCTTTCCACTTCCTTCAAAGTTCCTAAATGTTTCTCCTGAAGAACAACTCCCATATTCACTTCAGAAGATTTGCTTTAAGCAAAATGTCAGGGGTAGTTCTAATTTCAGGCTCTTGATGGTCCCGACATATACACAGCACTACACTTTCATGCAACACAAATTTGCCTTGGATTGGCTCAGCACAACAACTTCCACAGTCAATTTTGAAACTTGCGAATCCAATAAACAGGGGGAAAAAAGGCATTTGGATGGTGTACAGACGATTAAGCCAACATCCTGATGTACAGCATAGCTCATTTGAAGTGATGACAGTTAGAAGCTGCTTTGGTACCACTCTAAAAAGCATCTATGTCTAGAACTTTGGCTTCCAGAGAGGTAGAGGGTTGGGCTGCCTTTAGCTCTCTCTCTCTCTCTCTCACCACCTGATTGCCATCTTGCCTGCTGCTTACTGAACCTTCATGTAATAAAATTGTGTGATCCTCTTCCAGGCTGCTGTTCCAGTCTGAAGCTGATTTAATCAAAAGTGAAAAAATATTTTTATGCCAAAGATCCTGAGATGCGTTCTGTAAAAAATGTATCCTCTTCAGAATTGCAGGGGGAGGGGGGGGACACACCCTACAGGTAAGATCCCTGATTTACTTTCCGAGCTACCAAATGTCTCATACAACATTATTTCAATTCTTTCAGTTTGGTTTTGAAGGATCATGCCTAGAATGTCCTATTCTGACACACACTTAAATTATTTTCTTTCTTTCACTCCTTTTTCTTTCTCCACCTTTGCTGCATGACTGTGACTCAAAGCATAGTGAAACATTTTTTTCCAAGCAAGTTTTTGGTTCCTTTCATACTTGCCCTGGAAAGTGTCAAATAATTTCCTCTGAATTATAAAAGAAAGCTTTCTCACTCTTTTAACAAAAGCTTTAAATAATGTGACTGCATTAGATGACACATTACACCCATTGAGATTAACACTTCCTTAAGAGATGCTACCCCCTAGAAGATTCATAACCGTCATGTGGTTAGCCAGCTGTGAAAGGGGTAGAGCTACATGGCTGACTTGCCATCAGTGTTCCACCTACTTTGTGCACCTACTTTGACCAGTGTTTGGCCTCCAAAGCTCCTGCTATTGCGCAAGCAAGGAAAACTCGGTGACTTTAAATATTAAGATTGGTGGCTGGCAAATGAAGTGCTTTGCATTCAGCTGCACTGCCCAGAGTCTGCCGACATTCTCAGCCCCCCCCCCTCAGTATATCCAGTTCACTGTACTATAGGAACAGGTGTCAGGCCCAGTTCTGGTCAAGTGCACAGGCACTTTGCAGTCAGAACAAGGAAGAGAATGAGCTCCTGAATATCTTAGTTCCTCTCACCCAGACGTCTGTCTTTTTCTAACAATTTGTATTCTCTGCATAAACACCATAGAATGCAATCCCAAACAGATGTACACAACCCATATCACTATAAGCCTTGGCACTGGTGCTGCAGCCTCAGCACTGGGTGTTGAAATGTGCCGTAAGGCACATTTAGTTCACACTGAAAGTAAGCAGTGCCAGCAGGGAGGCCTGCATCGCCTTGTTGACACCGCAGTATGAGCCCTAGCTGCTGGCAGAAAGTAGGTAAGCGCCAAGCAGTGTGGGGGTGTGGGGAGGATAGAGGGAGGGTGTGGGGGAGGACTTTCTGGATGGGGGAGGGCAGAATAGGGGTAAAACTGACCTGGGAGCAGGGTGGAATCGGCAGAGACCTCCTCAGTCAAATCTTATCCCACATGACAGGCTTGGAAGCCCAACACAGGGCTTCTTGAGTCTGTACTAGTGATTTAACTGCACTGACTCGAGAAACCCAATTGAGTAGGCTGGGGCTTTACTCATTGTAAGTGAATGAATGTCTCCTACCTCTGAGGAGACCTCCAGCCTGCTTGTATCCAGCACAGGATACAGCTGTGGACATTTAGCACTGCTGCTCTGTGCTAGGTAGGATTGGACCCTATAACCACTTAACAAACAAAGGAGGACTCGGGTAGATGGACTTCAGTCTTATATGGTCTACTTTATTTATGCATTTTAATGAGAAATCCCATGGTTCACTGCAATGTTATATGTTTACAAAGTAGAACTGCATACTCAGGATCTCTTAACAGTCAAGGCATAACTAGTCTGTGTCAAATGTTCCTAAGTACGTGTATTTAAGACCGTAAGAAGTGTCTTGGTGAATCAAACCAAGATCCATCTGTTCCAGTAATCATTGCAACAATCCTAGCAACCAGTGGTGGTACCAGAAAAATAATGAATTAGGGAGACACAGAAGGGGAAAGTTGCGTTGCGGGTGAAATGTTTGTCTCATTTATTAGATATCGGAAAGAAAAATATATATGAATTTCACACAAGTGCTCCCATCCAAAGCACAAGTGAAGTGAATCAACGGGAAATGGCTCTTTATCTATATTGAGTGCATGAGAATGTAAGCATGAAGAAAACACTTGAAGTACAGCAAGTCCTCACTTAAAGTTGTCAATAGTTTCTTGGAAAGTGCATCTTTAAATGAAATGACGTATAACAAAACCAATTTTAACTTAGGCTAATTGAGGCACGTAAACAAGACTTATTTTCCTATAGCATACTTCTGATCACAAAAACCTCACTAAAAATAAAGACCCAAAACACTTCTAATATTAAACACTGAAATAAATGTGAACTTTCTGGGCTGGAGAAAACCCATGCAGACATGGGGAGAATGTGCAAACTCCACAAAGACGCAGGAATCAATTTTTTCTCTCAAAAACTCTATAATGAAATTACTTTAAACCAGTGGTTCCCAGCCTGGGGGTCTCAACCTGTCAGGGCATCCAGAAACACTGCATTTTCCCTTAAGGGAAGTGGCACTCCAGTGGTGACAGTGGGATGCTGGTGGTGACACTTCTGGGTTTGTAACCCCACTACCTAAGTAAAAAATTGTGGGTTGTTTTTTTTCCAGACTTATCCAGTGGCAGTGGCTGGAGTCATCACAAAACCCAGGTTTCCACCAGCAGGTAAGTCCGAAACCTCATTTTTTTTTACTTTGGCAGCTTGCAGCGCACAAATCTAGAAGTGCCATCACCACTGGATTGCCGTTCCCTGGCACAGCCCAGCAAAGACATAATGGTTCCCTTACCTTTAGAAAAATGGTTGGGAACCATTGCTTTAAATCAGGGGTCTCCAAACCCCAGCCCAGGGGTCAGATGTGGTCCGCGGCCAGCCTCTTTCCGGCCAGCCTCTTGTCCCCTGAAAGCCTCTGGCCCACTTGGCCAGACATGACTGGAACTATGCTCTGGTTGCGTCTGGAGAGTGTTCAAGGGCCAGAGAGGTTGAATGAATGAACCTATTCATTCATTTATTCACTCATCTAAGTTCCATCTCTAATTTATTTAAATAATTTTTTTTTCTGGCCCTCAACACTGTGCCAGATATTTGATGCAGCCCTCTGGCCAAAAAGTTTGGAGACCCCTGCTTTAAACGAAATGATTTTAAGTGAGAACTTGCTGTATGTGAATCCCATTTTTCTTCAAGTTTCCACAGGGTTCTAGCAATGGGGAAATGACGGGGAGGGGGTATCTATCTTACCCTATCTAGGCCAGCGTCCATAAGGCACTATAAAGTCCACCAATAATTAACTAGTAGTTCATCAAGTCAGAGGGATCCCCCCACATTACTGTTGTTGCTGTGTGGTTGATCTTTATGCAATTCTGACACTAAATTTTTTTTAGTTAAGACTTTTTCCCAGGTAAATTTGCATTCAATTCCCTTGGGAATGATGATGACATTAATATATGCTGATAGGTCAATTTCTCTGCTTATCTTCTGCTGCATCTTATCTTATCTTATCTTATGCTCATGCTTATCTCATGCTTATCTTCTTATGCATTTTCTTGGCTACAATCCTTCTGAAAAAAGTTTCAAAGGCTGCCTCTGATTGCTGCTGTTGTTGTCCTTCTGCAAGGGAAGTCTCAGAACTCTGCTTCCTCTTGACTACATTTCTGGGCAAGGCACTTGTTTTTGCTGCAAGACTAACATAGTTACTCTACTTCAATGGCAATATCATACATAATGCCCTCCCCTATAGCTAGCTGGCTTTTGTCCAAATTACAGCACTCTAAAAACTAAAGCTAAAAATATACCTGTCTTTGTACTGGCATGAGGAGTAGTCAGCACGAGTAATGCTACCACACCACAGGATGGTTGTGAAAATGGACTCCTCAAGAAGCTGGAATCTACAAATTCAGACTTTTACTGCTGTGGATTATGAAATGGAACATCTTGTCAGTAGGTACAAGGATGAGCTGGCTTGAACACCAAATTCTAGTTGAGAGCAATGCACTCTTCCTCAGTGGGAGACCATGAATCACATACAAAATCATTTTACCCAAAAACACTTTAGCAAAAACTTTTTAGAAGAGAATACATGCTGGGATCCATCAAGGCTTTATCATTCTTATTGTTTTTGTTGTATCCTTTCATATGACTGAAATATAAGATTTTTTTTTTTCTCGAATTGCAGAGATTAAAAATGAAATACAACCAGATAAGCAATGTGGTTTCTTACAGGCAGAATAAATGAGAGGAAGCAGCTATCAAATCTAGGGCTGAACTGAATCTTTTCCAATGAACGCTTTCAGTTTGAGAGCAGAAGGGCCTTCCCTGCATCAGCTTCTCGGGAGTCACTGGGCAGAACCCCACTGAGGACTGCCTGATTCACTCATTAAAAGCTAAGAGGTTCACTGGATGGTGGCACAGCACAGTTCCTGGCATTTACTTAGAAATAAGGTCCACTGAGTTAAGTGGGGCTTACTCCCAGGTAGGTGTGAATAGGATTGCAGCCTCACAGTCCAATCCTGAGTTGCCCATTGCGCTGGGAGGCGCCAAAACAATGGCTGCAGTATCCTGTGTGTAACAGGGCAGCCGCCACTGGCTCCTTGGGCAAAGCTCTGCAATGGGGCTACTGGATTCTGTGGCAACCCTTGGGCTGCTGTAGAATCAAGAGCCTTCATGACGGGCCAGCGGCCCGATATGGAGGCTCTAGATCTGGAAGTGCGGAGCTCCTCCAGTCCCACCTCCCTCCTGTCCTGCTCCCTACCCCCAGTATGCCTCCTACCCTCCTTCTTCCCGCCTCCCCCCACCCTGGAATGCCTTCTCCCCGCCTCCCCCCCTGCACCCCCACCTGCCCGGCAGTTCAGGCAGCCAGGGAGCAGTGGCAGTCCATTGACGCTAGCCCAGTGCTGGCCGGCACTTAGTTAGCACTGGAGCTGGACCAGTGCTGAGGGCTGCAGATGTGCCTTACAGCACCTTTGTGACACTCAGTGCTGGTGGAGGACCAGCGGTAAGAGTTCAGGATTTGGCTCTCAGTCAGGCCTCCTTGATACATCTTAGGAATGCAGGCTGTAATGAGTAAAGAACTGTCTTTAAAGATTCCAGCTTCATTTAAACTTTGGATTGACTGAGAAATCATGCATGTAATGACTGTGCAAAAAACTCCCTATCTAATTGGAGAATACGTGTTGGAAGAGGAGGGAAGCAGAGTATTCAATGAAAGCACTCCCTTCCAATGGTAAAGTATCCCACCAACCAAGCTAGTTGCTATCAATAAAACATATACAGGAGAGGAGGCTTGGTTAAGTTATTAAGAAATACTTTACACAGTGACGTCGCTAGGAGGGTGCAGGGGGTGCGGGCGGCACTGGGTGATGCGCACAGGGGGGTGATGCACACTGGGGGGTGACATGCTAAAACCACAGTGGTTAGAAGTAACCCCATCATATTATATACCGTTGGATGCGGAAGTTTGAGCGGAATGCAATGCAAAAAACCAGAGTGAAATATCTCCTTTCTATCAAAAGTTACGGCCAAAAAACTGGAGAACAAAAAATGCATGGATTCCCTATGGAAAGTGAAAGTAAGTCGTATTGCGTGTTTACTCATGATTAGGCCAACATGCCTTAGTCCACTGGAAAGGGCAGGCCGAGAGGAATCCAACAACACTGGAATGGTCCTGATCCAATGAATGCAGCCCCCAAAAACACCTGAGAAGGAAGTCCCTCCCTCCAAGAAGACGAATGTATTGCACCCTACGGAAAACGAAACGAAGCCTCATGGTCGGGTTTACTCATGAGTAAGCAAACATGCCTTGGCTGGTGGTTCAGGCCAGGCAAAGGGGAACGTGAAGCCACCAGAATGGTCCTGATCTGATGGAACTGGAGCACAACAAATGCTCCAGAAGACAGCCTCCCCCCCCCCCCATTAAAGGATCAAAACAGAGGCTTCAGCTGATAAGGTGAACCTTTTTGAGACTTGCAAAGCCAGGTGGATCCTGACAGTGATCTGGTTTACACAGAAGTTCTTAAATTGAACTGGGCACTGGGAAGGGTTGAAAACCTTACTGGTTTTGGAGGGGGGGTGTTATTGCAGGCAGGCTACAGAGGAAATTCACTTGGTGGAACAAGGCTAGCTTCTGCTTATTTAATTATTTGTTTTACTTTAGTTATTTATATTTATTTATTTTAATTTGCCTAATGATGTCACTTCCACCATGACATCACTTCTGGTGGGTCTTGGACAGACTGTCATTCTAAAAAGTGGGTTCCAGTGCTAAACATTTGAGGACTGCTGCAATAAGGTGTTAGTGAGTTGACACTCTGGGGGACAGGTGTGTGTGACACCACTAGCGACCAAAATCATTAAATCATGTTATATATCAATCAATGCATAATTTCATGCAGAATGTTTTCTATAGTTGTTCTATCAAAAGGTACAGCCAAAAACCAGAGAGGGCGGAGTGATAGTACATCACCATGCCCACCACCTGGGGTGTTGCCCCGCCCACTGCATTGGGGGAGTTCACTAGTTCACTAGTCATTTTCACAACACCTCCCTTACAGTGAATCCTTGCAACCTGCCACACTCAGAACAATTTGCTGACAATAGGCAATCCAGGGCACATTTTATAATACCACTATAAAGATTTGGCCTGAGAATTTGGATTCCAAACAGCACAGGTTTATGGTTTCTAAGATCGAGCTCTCAAATGAATACATTGCCGAGCTTTCAAAGTTTAACTAGGCAATCCAAACTCCGGAAAACTTCTTGCCCTTTCATGTTATTAAATGTCTGACATTTAACAGCCCAGGCTGATAACACAGATGTCCAACTGCATGTATTGTGTAGTGAAACATGAAATAGAGCTATGATAGTTTTAGACAGAATTTTGTCATTAATTTAGCATCAAAAAGTATTTTTTAAGAAAGATAATTATGAAAACAATATCTTCAAAGGGAATAGTACATTATAGGAAAGGCTACAAGTTTGCTTTAATTTTTTATTCTTCAGAAATATAAACTAAAGTTCTCTGATATCTGAAAGAGCTCTGAACTTTTATCAATGTGTGTAATGATATGCATTGCTCTATTAGATGTCATGGAGCTTGGCCAGCACTATGCTCAGGTGAGCCTGTGGCAACACCTGATGGTGCCACCCCACCTCCCATGGCCTGTGTACTTCTTCCCAAGTAGAGGACATTTGTCCTTCAGTGCTCCCAGAGAACCAAGGGAGAATTATTCAATATCCTTCATCTTTCCTGGCTGGCTGAAAGGGGAGCAGTTTAGATTTGAGATGCCAGCAAAATTCTCCTCAGCCCAGCTTGGAAATGAATTTCAAGGGGACATTAATGCTCGTCTCCAAGGGCAGGCCTGGAGATTTGACTTGCACTATCATTACTGTATTTTAGGAGCCAAGCGTATTGCCTGTGCTTTCAACATTGATATTATTAGTATTCTGTAACTGTTTTATTGGATTTAGTCTGCTTGGTTTATTCATGTCCATGTTGTTTTATTATCTGTACTGTTTAATCATTGAATAGAGAGATATGTTAAGTCCTTTTGGTTTCTGCCCAGGTGTTTCTCCTCCTTTTCTCCTGCCTACTCAAAAGTTTGTGCTAAATTGAAAGAGTAAGGGCACACTCCAAACTGCACCCTAGGCTGGTGCAAGTTGCTTGCGCCGGCCTCCGGGTGTCACTAAAGTGCCGTAAGGCACTTCTATGCCACCATGGGAGGAGGTAAGCCAGTGTACTGGCCTCTGGAAGCTGAATTGGGCTCCTGGTGTGCCGGCAGATGGGTAAGTATGTGCAGGCGTGCCTCAGCCAGGTTGGAATTGGGGCGTGAGGAGGGTGGGCGGCAGGCGGGCTCATGGGTGGGCTGGGCCTGGGAGGTGGGTGGTACCAGGATTTAGCACTTAGGCCAGATTCTAAATCCCCTCCCGGGTGGTTTGACGTCACACCGGGTCACCTAAAGAGGTGGCA
Organism: Tiliqua scincoides; assembly: GCF_035046505.1. Lineage (NCBI taxonomy): Eukaryota > Metazoa > Chordata > Lepidosauria > Squamata > Scincidae > Tiliqua > Tiliqua scincoides. Next base: position 125,544,310 of record NC_089823.1, on the reverse strand, counting down.
CAGATCCAACTAGCCCTATTCAGGCTGCTGCTGTGCAACACAGGGTAAGGGAAAGTGATTCCCCTTGCTTCGGGTTGCACCACAGCCAGTCCCAACCCTGTGCAGAATACAGTGCAGGCCAACCAGGATTGTTCCTGCACAGGATAGGATTGGGCTGAAAGCCTCTTCGTTTTGCTATGATCTTTGTGAGTGTTTGCATATCATGAAATCATGCCAAGAACCACAGAGACGCCTGGGATCAATTTGAGTCGACAGGGCAAGTGAGCAATTGGATGGTTAGTGGCTTTCCACATTCACTGAGCCTTTCTGCCTGCTCCCAAATGCTAGTGTTGTCCCCGTGTTCTCTGTCTTTTCTCCTAATAAAACCAGCTCTGTTGGGAGAGCATGTGTAACATCTGAGGGTACCCAGAGTATGAATTGCACGGCTGACCTTTGTCCAGCTCCATTAGTTTTTTATAACCATCCTCACTGATGAGTGCAGATTCCATTTAACTACTATTATGTCGTTCATCTAGCCTTTCAGTATTTTGAATTCAAGCACAAAAACTAGTTGCTTGGAATGAATTTCAATTGCTGTCGCCTGAGTTGTTCCTTAAATATTATTTTTCCTGCTTTTCATTAGAAGACTCTTCTAATACACTCTAGAACAGGGGTGCCCAAATCCCGGCCCTGGGGGCACATGCAGCCCTCAAGGCCTCTCAATGTGGCCCTCAGGGACCCCAGTCTCCAATGAGTCTCTGGCCCTCAGGAGATTTGTTAGAGCCCGCACTGGCCCGACGCAACTGCTCTCAGAGTGAGGGTGACTGTTTGACCTCTTGTGTGAGCTGTGGGATGAGGGCTTCCTCCACTGCTTGCTGTTTCACATCTGTGATGCAGTAGTGGCAGCAAAGGAAAGGCCAGCCTTGCTTTGTGCAAGGCCTTTTATAAGCCTTGAGCTATTGCAAGACCTTCTTTCATTCATATAAGTTCAGCTTTAATATATTCATTTATGTAAACTTATGTAAATTTATTCAGATTTTAAATGTAAATTAATTCTTTTTTTTCTCCAGCCCTTGACACAATGTCAGAGAGATGATGTGGCCCTCCTGCCAAAAACTTTGGTCACTCCTGCTCTAGAATACCAATCAAACATTACTCAGGGCATCTGAGATGCTTTCTAAAGACCCCTTTCTCCACGTATGCTTCAGATCAAATGATGATGATAACTTGGATGCTCTCTCTCTCTCTCTTTCTAAGTTAGATATATCATAACTGTCTGGCTTCTTGGGGATTTGTCCAGAAAGGCAGGGCCGAGGAGAGGGGGATAAAGGGGGTAATTTGTACCTGGGCCCAGGGTCAGAAAGGGGGCCGAAGAGCCAAAGGAGGGGGCCCACAAATTTCTTGGGATCTTACATTTTCCAATCTCACCCAGACTCACTGCCCACATGGGATGCTGGGAGTATTACCATGGGCACATGGCGGTGATTACTGCTATAAGCCAGGCCCAGGAATGCATATATTCCTTAAAAAGTCACATCTGGGAGAAAACTGATCTGCTACAGTAGCTCTTTGGCTTGTGAATCTGCTAACCATAGGAACTCAGTGACACAGTTGTAGGACTACAGCTACTGCGGAAGTCAGTTTTGGTGTACATAGGACACTTTCTATTCTAGTGTGAGCCTAAGTACAATGACACTAATCTCCTGCATTGATTTTCTATATTTGAAAGATATTAGGGAAACTTAGGAATGTGTTTGGTTTTCTGTATTACTGTATCTAGCTGCCAACACCGGGTAGGGAGGTAGACCTGAGCTCTGAGTTGGGAAGACTGGTTGACCTGGGCTCCAAAGATTATTCTGGCTGTTGCCACTTTCCTCCTGCCTGTTTTGCCCCCATTCTATCCAACCCATCAACCCCCCCCCCATTCTGTTTCCCCCTCCCTCTTCGGGAAGGGACCCAAAAGAAACTTTGTACCCCCTGATAAAATTCGTCTCAGAGGCCCTGCAGAAAGGTATTTATCTACAGAGCCCATTGCCAGAAATGGAAACCTGATAGAGCTTAGAATATTCACCTTTAGAAATATGTTCTTCAAAATTCTGTTCATGTTACTCTAATGGTTACCTGCCTGCTTTTCCTCTGTTTCCTATCCTTGAAGGATGCTTCCGTAATGGGCCAGTGTCCTGAAGGAGCTGATGCAGGGCCAGTCCAGCCTTGAGGTCAACTGAAGCACTAGCACTAGATTGGAGGGGGCACTCATCTCTGTTCACCAGCTTTTGACTGCTGCTCCCCCTTCTATTGCGTGTGTATGAGCTAGAACATTGAAGAGTGAGAGCAGCAGAGACTGGCACATCATCAGGTAAAGGACATTGCTTTAGCTGTTTGCACTAGAGCAGGAATCACAAAGTTGGGCCACTAGTATTGTGTTACCTGTTGTGATTTTTCCTGAATAACCTTTGTTCATGTGTCCTTTCAGTACCTCTCCTGTTAGTATTTGCATTTTGTATTCCCACTAAATGCTGCCATCCAGTAGGCCATACTTGCAACTGCTGCATCCTGCAACTCTGTACCAAGACATCTGCATTCCACCTGTTTCCATTAAATAATGCAACTTGTTCAATGGAGTGACATAACTCCATTCCAATGTGCTACATAACTTCCTAACTACATCTGTCAATATCTGCCTGACATCCCCATAACATCTGTGCTTTACACCAGCATGTTAACTCTTGCCATTAAGCCTTTAGATCAATCCCTTAAACAGCATCTTCCATCTATCTGTATTTGTATTAGAAAGGCTTCCCTTGAATGTGTGCTAGGAACAGGCACATCAGCACCCACTCAGAATCTGTTCACCCACCAGGTGAACATTTACACACTAATACAGAAGATTCCGTAGCCCCTTTCTCACCCTGAAACAAGATTAATCTGCTCGCCCTCAGAGCTGCACATAGCAGCCACTCCAAAACTCTTTAAATGTTGGAGAATTTTGACCAGCAAAGGGTACAATGACCTTTGTGTGTTATATTAAGTTGAAGTCTCCATAAGTTGCTCAGAGTCCTCTCTGCAAGGCTTGTAAGAGAGGGCTTGCAATGCTCTCTAGGTGCAGGTAGCTATAATTGTGCTTTTAAACTTTCTTCCCCTTTGCAACTTTCCTTTCCTCCATCTCATTTCCACTTACTCCTGGTCCAAATTTAGGAATGGGGACAAAAGTTTTGCACTCCTGAAAATGTCCTTTTTGGAAAAATTGTTCTCCTCCCTCCTACCTGTGTGCCAAGTACAAGCACCTACACCCTCACATCACAACCTAGGAACATTTCAGACAAACACACCTGTTTAGGTTTATGATCTGTTTTACTGAAACTGTATCTTTACAATTACATGTTCCTTTAAGAAATCTCTTGCATCTCTGAAGAAGCTCCCTTGCCTGTCTTTTGAGTTGATTCTTGCTGACATTGAACTTCGCAAATAGCCCCAAAATTCCCTTATTTCCCTGGCTGCTTCTTCAGACAAGGTGAAGGCTGGAGGGGGTTTAGCTACCCCCAATCCTCCTGAAATCGACCTTATCCTCCTTAATTAATTCCCCAAATAAATAAGTTGCACACCAGTGGTAGCAGCATGCCCTTATTTGTGCCACTAGGGTTTCACTTTCTGCAGTGTAAATGGTTGGAAAATGGCATCCTTTATTTGCTTAATCAGCTCTGCTCCCCAAAGAAATCATGCCATACAGGACATTTTCTAACAATGCATTTGACATGGCAGATAAGATGATAATCCTATTGTTATTCTAGATGAGAGATGTTTCTCCCACTTACATGCTGTTTCCATTACTATTGAACTTCTATTTGTACTTTTCCCCTCATCAGTTTCTACCTATTAGCTCATTAAAAAAAAAAAAAAAAGAACCACCTGGCTGAAGCCCAATTTATGGGCCCAACATCCATCAGAGTTTATAGGGATTTCTTCCTTTCACTTCAATAGATGTCATTTTCTCCCAACTAATCAGAAAGTATGCTTCATTTTTAACCTCACCTTTTCCTATTACTGTATATTGTGTAAAGTATACCTTTTCTTCTTCAAAGGTCCCTATTAACTTTCCTTTCCAAAATCCCTTTTGTGGAAGCCACTTAATGCTATTCACCATAGTTTTATTTTGCTTCCTGAAAAGTGCTCACATAACATAAAATGAAACCTTACATAGCACCATAATACTTTGGGCATTGGGGCTATTTTATCTACTTTTCAAACAATTTTTTCTTCTCCTTTATACAATGCAGCGCCACAAGGGCCCATTATAAATCTTCTCTCAACACATTTCTCATAGGTTTCAGGTTCCAAACTGTTCTTCTGCCATAAACCCATTAGTTATCAGTGGGATTAAACCAGGTTTAAGGGGTGTAACAATTGCAGTGATATTTCTAGGCTTGATGGATTTATTCTGTGAGGTTTCCATCAGCCCCAGTTATCATCCACCATTTTTCATTGCCACAAAGGACACACCCCTGGTCCCGAGTCACATCTAATAGGCAAGTACTTTCTTAATTATTGGCTAAAACAGAGTTGAAACATCAAGTACACTTGATCACTGATGGAGTGATATTACTGGGTGTGCTCTAAGACACATGTAAGCATTATGTACACATGGGGGGATCGACCATATGTGCAGGGATCACGTGGACTAAATACAGTACTCTTGGGAAGAGGTTTTTTGCTGTATTAATTTTGTCCTACCACAAACATCGATATGTGTACATACTTAGGTTCTTTTGAATTATTTACCCATTTCATGTAAGTTAGCTTCAGAATGGAAATGGACTCTTTGTGCCATTACTGTTGCCAAAAGACTATTATTGAAGTATTAGTAGCTTATTATTAGTATATCTCTTCTAGAGATTTCTTATTGATAAGTTTTGTACTTTGTATGTATTTCATGCACATATGTATTTTTTTCCTTTTTTATTTTCTTTTGGTTTTGTTGTTATTGTTCTTCTTTATTGTTGTTATTGTTTTTCTTTTTTTCTATTCACAAATAAAGGAGATGGGGGGAAAATAAACCTTTTCCTGGAGCTATTATTTGCCCCTTATGTTTACAGACTTTTTTCCTGACAACTAGAGAGGATGATTTTCACTGGGGGAAAATAGTACAGGGGTAAAGCGTAAAACAAACAAACAAAAATCCTGTATCCATGGCCCCAGTCCAGATTGTCCCCCATAGCTCCTATTTGCAAAAGGTCTCCATGGTCTCATTCAGTTGACATTCAGAGCGCAGTTCAAATCCTTACTAGCACCAGTGCTAGCCATTGTAAAAATGCCGTAAAATGCCAAAAATGCTTTTTGATGACTCAAGAATAGGCACTGCTGGCGGGGAGGCCTGTACTGGCCCTGAATCCAAGCCCCTGGGCACTGATGGAGGTAAGTAAAGCACTGAGCGGTTCAGGGACTGGGAGAGGGTGGCAGGAGAGCATTCCAGAGGCAGGGAAGGGGTGTAACAGGGCAGGGGTGGGTGGCACAGTGGCAGAATTGGTGGAACAATCATCTGCTGTATCCTATCCTCCCTCCAGGGTTGGAATGCCCTAAACAGGGCTGCTCAGACACGCACCAGTGAATTAGCAGGCACAGATCTAAGTAGCTCAATTGGGCAGGCTGGAAGTCTCTTTGGGATAAGGGGGGAAACCCCCTTACCCTAAGGAGATGCCCAGCCGGCTCCCAATGAGTGCTGGATACAGTGGAGGCCATGCAGTCTCACTCCACCAGTGCTAGTTAGGATTGGACTGCCTGTCTGTATCTATAAAGCACAAAGACTGTTGCCAATATGTCACTTGTTGTCTTGCATTCCCAAATTCCAAAGCAGCTCTATATGCAGACCAGTGCAGGCAAGTTCTTAAGCAGACAGGCCAGCAGTTGATGGGTCACGTAACACCAGGATGGGGTAAACAAGCCACCCACATGCTGCTAGTGGACCATCTTTGGCTAAGAGAGAACTGGAGATCTCCTCCAATTACAGACGTCCAACTGTGTGGGGTGAGGTGGGGTGTGTGTGTGTGGCTGATGTTGTGGTGACTCCAGCGCTAAGTTTGATTTTTGGCTGAGTGGATTTGGACATGTCTGGGCTGTTTTGCTGCCTTGGTTTCTCTCCTGTTTTGATCTTGTCTGCATGATGATGGACACTTTATTTATATTTATGTAGTTTTTTCCATTCAGACCTGTTGTTCTACCATTGTTGAGGACACCCCTTTTGCCTGAGGAGTGATTGGTAAGACTGGTCCAGTTATTTTGAAGATCAGGAAACCAAATTTTGTACCTTCTTTCCTCTTTGCAGTTGTTTTGAAATGGCCTTACAGGCACATACACCTATATAGAGGTTTAGACTCAGGGGTATAAATAGGCTGAAACCCAAAGACGACAAGTTAATTGCCTTTGGAAAAGTCACACTGTACCTATTTTATTGCTTCCTCACACATTTTGCACTAAATACATAAGTTGTGCTCCTCTGCTGCTGTTGCAATTCTCTTTCTGTTTGACACTAACCAGGCATCATCTATTAGCCTGTCATATCCATTGATCTCTCCAAGAAAATAAACCCATCCTTCTATTTCTCCTGTCTCAGTGCCCTTTGCAACAACTGACTGACAAAAATTCATACAAAATGTGATCGCCATTCTTTCTAGCCGTAACAGCGAGAAGTATTTGACAATCAATATTTTCCATTATATAAATTTCTAACTCTCCAGTCTCTTCCAAAATTGCCACCACTCATAGATAATTTTATTACACTACAGAAAGGGCTCAAGTACAAGGAAACCAATTCTTTGATAAAGGAAATGTTGGGGGCTGCTTTTAAAGTCCGACAACTGCCATTTCACACTGACCCCCTCCTCCAATAAAACGCAAAGGAGTAGGCTTATTTTCTTTGAAACAATAAAAGTAAATAATTGGCCTCATTCTCACAGCAAATTGGAGAAACGATTGTTTCAATTTGAAAGAGTCTGAATGCTGTTTGTATGCCATTCACTGGGGAAAAAAAATGGTTATAATGGTGTGTTGCACTTAATTTCATAATAAACTGGACTGAACAAGGGGAGGAATGTAGCAGTGGTAGAGCAGCTGTTTTGCTTTGCATGCAAAAGGCTCCAGGTTAGATTCCTGATCCCTCTAGTAGGCTTAACAGCCCAATCCTTCCCCCTTCCAAAGCAGTGATGCCAAAATGGCTCTAACTGCATCCTGGATGTAACTGCATCCTGCATCCTCCTGCGTCCAGGAGGTATTCTCTGGGTAAGGAAACAAATGTTCCCTTATCAGGGGGTAAGCTTCTGCGCTCAGAGGGGTCTAGTTGGACCAGCACTAGCAAATTCTCTGGCACAGGTCTGCATGGGTCCAAGCTGAAGGATCAGGAAGGGGACTAGGATTTGACGGTTGTTGTTGTTGTTGTGGAACCCACCTCCTTCTACCCAATCTACCCTTCCCTGCCCCCATTCCGCTCTTCCTGCCACCATGTCGTTCTGCCCTCTCCCAACCATTCTACCTCCCTCACCACCCTCCCTGCCTCCGCACGTGGCTAGGATCCTCTGGCCCAAAGGGGAAGGCTCTAGCCTTCCGAAAGTCACTTCATCAGCTTGCGAGTTCATGCGCCGCTGGAGCATGTTTTACAACTGCCATAAGGCAGTTGTATTCCACCAGCGGAATGCGCATTCAACTGGCAGCAGGTCTGAATAGGATTGGGCTGTAAGAGTACAATCCTATGCATATTTACTAAGAAGTAAATCCAGTCGTGTTCAGTGCAGCTTACTCCAAAGAAAGTGTGTACAAGATTGCCACGGAAGTCTAGGAAAGGCTGTTGCTGGTCACCTTAGAGAGCTGCTGCCAATAAATATTCCTTTCTCTTATGCAGTCACAGGGTTCCTTGTTACCATGTTTGGGGTATGGGTTAGCTTGTGTGCTTTGCCTTTTGTGTCTCTCTGCTGCTGTGGTTCAAGTGCCAATGATTTTATATTCCAGTTTTACAGATGACAGGAATTATTGATCTGACTCTCAGGTCAGGACTAAATATGATAGGAGATGGGTGACAGCCACTGAAAATAGCAGCCTTATACCTCCTCTTCTTCTCACCTGGCAGTGTTTACTACTACAGAAAGTGAGATGTCATTTCACCATACCATGAGTTTCCTTTGTCCCAGAATGTGTCTCTGTGCTGCGAGTTGTAGTGATGCCTTCTAGCTTAGCTGACTTCAGAAAGGATTAGACAAATTTATGGAGGACTAGCCTTTCAATGGCTAGGATGTCAGCTGGGAGGCAGACTACTCCCAAATCATCTAGAATTAAAGCCGGGCAGTTGCTAAGACCCCAGTTGAAGGGCAAGGAAATCCTGGAAGAGAAGTTCTCCTCTGTCAGGCAGACAAATAGCAAATTCTTAGTGGAAGAGATTAACATCACTCTGTTGTGGACGGATCACTTCCTAAAGGCTGACTCTAGTCTCTGCCTTCTGCAGAATTGGGGAACCTACTACAAAGACCTGCCCTGAAGGCTTATAGATTCATGATGGCTCTAGGGATTTTCCTGTCTCTTCTTCTGGGCAACTCGGCTTTGGCTTTGGTTGGCCTCTGGAATGAGGAAATCGTCAGGACCATTGACATGATCACCCCTGAACATCCTCTGTCTTCTCATGGAGCCAAAGCAGCTCCCTCATTTCCTGAGGTGTTAAAGATGATGAAGTAGGCAGCCTGAATGCTTGAAGAGACTTGATCAATGTTAATAGGAAGTAGTTAATTTCCTGCTTCCTGTTAGTGTTCAGTCTAGTCTTTTCAAGCATTCAGGCTGCCTACAGCCTCCCTGCACATTCAAAAAGCTTGTAGAAGTGAGCATATTTTAGCAATGGTAAGGATCCAAACCATGTTAATGGATGCATGGGGGCACACCCTCCCCAATCTGAATTTGCAGATAGTGGTTCCACGGATATGGGGCCCTGCCTGTACTTACGTTTCAGTGCAGTCTATTATATACTAGGGCAAGGGTGTCCAAACTTTTTGGGAGGAGGGCCACATCATCTCTCCAACAGTGTATCAGGGGCCGGGAAAAAAAGAATTAATTTACATTTCAGATTTGAATAAATTTACATAAACGAATATATTAGAGATGGAACTTATATGAATGAATGAAGGTTTTGCAATAGCTCAAGGCTTATAAAAGGCCTTGCACAAAGCAAGGCCAGCCTTTTCTTTACTGCCACTGCTGCATCACAGATGTAAAACAGCAGGCAGTGGACGGAGCCCTCGTTCCACAGCTCACATGAGAGGTCGAACAGTCGCCTTCATGCTGAGAGCAGTTGAGTTGGGCCAGCACAGGCTCTAGCAAGTCTCTGGAGGGTCAGAGGCTCATTGGAGACTGATGGTTCCCCATGGGCCAGATTTTGAGTCCCCAAGGGCCGCAAACGTCCCCTGGGCTGGGGTTTGGGCACACCTGTACTTTTTTTTTTGTTGGCAACCTTCAGTCTCAAAAGACTATGGTATCGCCCCTATACTAGGGAATCAAATTTTCCACTTTTTCAGATTTTGTCATCAACTTCAGTGCCTTTCTCTCTTACCATTAGCAGTGTTGGTAACTGGAAGCCAATAATGACCTAGGACAGGTCCATGCTGGGGCTCCTTCCATTGTTACATAGATACTCTAGAAAGCTGGAGGGCTGTTGGGATGCGAAAGAGTTGTTGAGCCTTTGGACATAACTGGTAGTGCTGTGGAAGTCACTGCATCTCTCATCACTATGGTATCCAAAGGGGCCCTCCATGGAAAAGAACAGTATAAGCATTACTTCACTGAGAATATAGCAGCATCCATATAGAGCCTGCTGCTTAAATCAAGAGCATAAGTCTTCCTCTCTGAACCAATCAAATGTTTGAGGCAGATTGAGAAGAATTCCTGGGCACTTTGCACTGAACTGTTGTAAAAGCCCAGTGCTCTCCCCCACCAGTTTGTAGCATGCAACCATGCCAACAGAGTGTGTGCGGCATACTTTTGGGGGTTGGGGTTGTAAACAGGTTGCCAGCAAGTTGTAAGTAAACATTTTTTTACTTCCTTTCCACTAGGCTGCCTAACTGCCTATGGGTCTCCTCGGACCCACACCTGGGTCTGGTTTCGCTGGCGTAAGTCTGAGGAGAGGTAGGGGGTGGGGTTAGGAAACTGGGGATAGCATCCAGTATGCACTTTTGCCACTGAGATCCACCATCTGACTTGTTCTTCACCCCCTGCTCTCTCCCCTCCCTGCCCTGAATGTCCTCCTCTTTTCCCAAGATCTACTCCCTCCACTGTCTTTCCTAGTTAGGCATGGGCTGGGTCTGTTGGTGGTGGGCACAAGGAGGAGCTGCTGATGGTTTGCATCAGTGGCTCCAAATCTCCAGGCAGTAGTGCGCCATTTAAGGTGGCACCTTACAATGTGGGATTTACAATAGTGGGATTCAAGTAAATCATAAATTGACAACAGAATTGGGTCAAAAGATACATAAATGATTTCAGAGAACTAAAAATGTGTGTCCTTTTCTGTTTGTTTACACTAGTGGTTCCCAACCTATGGTCCATGGTCACAGGAAAAAAGAAAAAGATGATCACTTTCTATCACTTCCAGCACCTTGCCAAGTTAGTGCTCTCCCACAGACCACTGAAATGTCAGCTATGGGCAGTTCTCTGCCCTCTCTGGTAGTCCATGGGGAGAGCTTGCTCAGGAGATGCTTCCCCACAAACTTTTTCGAGTGGTGAAGACCAGAAGTGATTGTGAGGAGCTCCAGAAGGATCTCTCCAAACTGGCAGAATGGGCAGCAAAATGGCAGATGCGCTTCAATGTCAGTAAGTGTAAAGTCATGCACATTGGGGTAAAAAAATCAAAACTTTACATATAGGCTGATGGGTTCTGAGCTGTCTGTGACAGATCAGGAGAAAGATTTTGGGGTGATGGTGGACAGGTCAATGAAAGTGTCGACCCAATGTGTGGCAGCAGTGAAGAAGGCCAATTCTATGCTTGGGATCATTAGAAAAGGTATTGAGAACAAAATGGCTAATATTATAATGCCATTGTACAAATCAATGGTAAGGCCACACCTGGAGTATTGTGTCCAGTTCTGGTCGTCACATCTCTAAAAGGACATAGTGGAAATGGAAAAGGTGCAAAAGAGAGCGACTAAGATAATTACGGGGCTGGGGCACCTTCCTTATGAGGAAAGGCTACGGCATCTGGGCCTCTTCAGCCTAGAAAAGAGATGCCTGAGGGAGGACATGATTGAGACATACAAAATTATGCAGGGGAAGGATAAAGTGGATAGAGAGATGCTCTTTACACTCTCACATAACACCAGAACCAGGGGACATCCACTACAATTGAATGTTGGGAGGGTAAGGACTGACAAAAGAAAATACTTCTTTACTCAGTAATTTCTTTACTTATGTGTGGTCAGTCTGTGGAATAATAATAATAATAATAACAGGTATTTATATACCGCCTTTCTTAGTCTTTATTCAAGACTTTATTCAAGGCGGTTTACATAGGCAGGCTTTTTATTTAAATCCCTTATTAAATAGGGATTTTTACAATTGAAAGAAGGTTCTTTCTTTCAAGAACTACTACATTCAGGTGTTTCATTCCGATCTGGCTACACATTCTGGCCTCCATCCTCCCATGCTCAGAGCAGATGGAATAGCTCGGCTTCAGCTTGTCAGTTGCTTCAAGGTCGCACGGTGCCAGTGGCCTCGAACTGGCGACCTTGTGGATGTTATCTTCAGGCAGACGGAGGCTCTACCCTCTAGACCAGACCTCCTGCCGGAACTTCTTGCTGCAGGATGTGGTGACGGCATCTGGCCTGGATGCCTTTAAAAGGGGATTGGACAAGTTTCTGGAGGAAAAATCCATTGTGGGTTACAAGCCATGATGTGTGTGTGCAACCTCCTTATTTTAGAAATGGGGTATGTCAGAATGCCAGATGCAAGGGAGGGCACCAGGATGCAGGTCTCTTGTTATCTGGTGTGCTCCCTGGGGCATTTGGTGGGCCGCTGTGAGATACAGGAAGCTGGACTAGATGGGCCTATGGCCTGATCCAGTGGGGCTGTTCTTATGTTCTTGTGTTCTTATGTTCACAGACCATCAGAGAGGGTGGAGAACAGACCATCTGTAACTGTAGCTGGCACTTCCAGTGTCTCACTGTGTACACCTCCATGAACTACCAAATTTAGTTGTATTTTTAATTTGCAGAGGGTGGGGTTGGGACTGCATATGGTTCACGATGATTCCAATTTTTGCCTCAGTAGTCCATGGGCTCTAAAAGATTGGGAACCACTGATTTACACACTGCATGTCCACAGTTCATCTGTAACTGGCAATGACATTCTGGAGCAGTATTTCTCAAACTGTGGGTCAGGGTCCACTAGGTGTGTCATGAGCCAATTCCAGGTGAGTTCTCATTCATTTCAATATTTATTTTTAATATATTATACTTGATGCTACCATGGTATGTGACTGCATTTGGGGAAATCTTACAGATCTGGCTACTATGTATATGCTTTTAACATTGATAGTCAATGGGACTTACTCCTGGGTAGGTTTGGATAGGATTGCATCCTCAAACTGTTAAAAGTTTTCCTGCTTGATGATGTCACTTCCAGCCATGACATCACTTTCAAATTAATGACATCACTTCTGGTGGGTTGTCATTCTAAAAAGTGGGTCCTGGTACTAAAAAGTTTGAGACCCACTGTTGTAGAGATTCATTTCCCCTAAAAAAACAAATATTATTAGACTTAGCTTGGACATTTATAATGGCAGGGGTGTTTTATGTGGTAAAGGACATTATTCAGAACAGAGGAAATGTAATTGAGTAGGCAGGAAAATGGTTTGAAGCAGTGGCGAACTAGTCTGATTCATCATTCCTCACAGCATTTCTATCGATAGCAATCAAATTGAATAGCCTCACTAAATTTACTGATCATTAATCAGTGGGGAAGGGAATTCAAGAGGGAGCTACATATAGGATAGAAATATTGAAAGGCAAAATTATGGCAACACCTGAGATGTTGGCATTTACTAGACCCAAAAGCTATTTGATATTGTAAAGCTAAAAAAATTGCCTTTAAACAGGAGAAAGTGTGCCCAAATTTCATTTCTTGCATTTGCAGGGTCAAACTGCACAGGGCTGAAAATAGCTCAGAAGATGCACTTCTGGGTTGTGTGGAAGTTCCTTGCTCCTCCCAGCATTGCACCAGAATGCATTGTGATTTTAAAGGCACTTGAATGGTAACCTAGATATCAACAAATTTCGGTATCCATAGGGGGTGTTCCATTCTGGAACCCCCTGCAGATACCAAAGTTGTATAACAAGTTTCAGAGTAGGAGTGAGGAGAAGAAAATGATATAATGAAGAAATTTACAGTTGATACTTTAGGGCACAATCCTAACCAGAAGTAAGTCCTATTTTGTTCAATGGGGCTTACTCTCAGGAAAGTGTGGTTAGGATTGCAGCCTTAGGGCGCAATCCTAACCCCTTATATCAGCATTGACATAAGGACAATGCAGCTCTGAGGTAAGGAAACAAACATTCCCTTACTTTGAGGAGGCCTCTGTGAGTGACACCCAACTGCAGGATGCAGCACACGGCTCATTGGCACCGCTGTGCCAGTGCTGGAAAGCACTGACATAAGGCGTTAGGATTGCGCCCTCACTTGCATAATTTTAGTGGGGTGTAACAATGAGCTCTATGACTCTATGAGCTCTATGACAGTTTTTATGGGAAGTGTAACAGTGAGCTCTATGACTTCAAAGTTTAACACTTCTTGTAACATCAAATTACATTAGCATTGATCAATAAGTGAGTGTTATTTATCAACTGATATGAAAGGTGAAGACAGTTATAACATTCTAAATATGGTAGAGGTGGCCTTAACATCCTTTGTCTGCCCTGAATGGAAGTACCCTGAATGTAGCAAATTCTGAATGTGTCAAGCTATTTTACTATATCTGTCTGTCTGACTTTGTCTAGTCTTGAAATATTGTTGTATATTTGGGCTTGTATAGCTTTGCTTTGCTAATGTTATGGGTTTACGTGTCAGCTTTTAAAAATCAAATGATGTTTACCTACATATAACCTTTGGGATTGAGATTTTAACTTGAACAGCAGTTCTCAATGTTTCCTCTGAGGTGCTTGCAGTTCATAGCTTGGCTATCCTGGAAGTCCAGCAATGACTTTTGACATAATCGCCAAGCATTTGCAGACACAGCAGAGTCCAGAGGTGCTGTGGTGCAGACCCCTTAGAGGGAACACTGCTTCTCCCTGCCCCCCCATTCATTTGCTTGTGCATGTACTGACACAGAGACTGAGCTACAAATCAGGAAGCCTCTGGTTCAAATTAGCCATGAACTCAAATTAGCCATGACTGGCAAGCCACTCTCTCTAATCCACAACTTTCCTGCAAAATGGGCATAATAATACCAACATACCTTATATATTTGTTATAGACCAATATTGCTCCTCCTTTGTGTACTGTAGATCTCACAGATAAACCTGCTGTTGATTCCCTAAAGTGGATTGTGAAATCCATTCTGGATGCTGTCTATCGCAGAGTTTGGGCAGAGCGGAAAGGACCCATTCCCCACTGCACCCAGACTTTCAGAGAGGAATCTACTGATTCTGTTCCAGTTCTATTCCAACTGATTCATTCAAGTTGTTCCTATCTGGTATAGAGAATTGGACGATTCTAGATGATTCTAGATTTCTTAGACACTTATCAGGCACCATCAAAAACCAGATACGGAATGAAATATTTGTATACTGCCTCATTCTTTGCCCCTCTTTAAGGCACCCAAATTATGCTGATTTTAACATCAACTTCCTACTGTATCCTTGCAGTTTTCTAGATGACCCTAGTTGCAAAGAAATACAGCAAAGCAAGTGTTTTCTTAAAAATGATTGAAGGATAATATACTTGCATTTTTACACAATTTCTGAAGACTAATACAAAACAAAATACTTTAAGACAGCTTCTGCTAGGCTACAAGTGTGCCTATCATGCTAAGATTCATTGGGGTTTATGTTCATTGTCTTGGTGCCCTTCAGAAATCTGTGAACTAAACCCAAAAGGTAAACAAAAACATTTATCTGTAGGTTGTATTTCAGGACAGACAGCCTATCACTCTTGGGAAGTCATTCTGTATATGGAGCACTTACCAAGAGAAACATAACTCTTCTCTCCCTTATAATGTGATGAAGAAGCATCTTCCGTAATGTCCCCATTGTCCCATGCTTGAACAAGTTCCTCTACTTTTGCTAGCTAGCACAGGTTGCAGTTCTCAAACTTCTGACAACAAAGTAGTCCTGGCATCATAATCGAGTTGGCCTGCTTGGGAGGAGGCTTCATGTTTTATGTGCCAGACAAGTGTGTGTCATGATAGGCACTGTAAAGGGGGAAGGACAGACTGAATTTACCAACAGGCAATTTAGATCTATGCCTAATTCCTCAGTGTTTTAGCACTTTCAAAATGTCTTATAAAAGCAATAATACCTGTGAAAAAAACTTAGTCAAGGCAACCTTCTAAAATAAACACATGTTTTGTAATAATATGGGTCAGGAGAAACTGTTACTGATGAATAGTTTGGGTTTTTTTCCCAACCTAAAGCTGGGATAGATTAAAAAATACAGGTTGAGACTAATTATTCACCTGCTTTCCAAGCACTCATGTGAATGGCAAAAAACACACTATAACAAATCAATTTAAAAAACAAAGTTACTTTGCTCTGGTGATTTTAAAAACAGCTTTGCTGACCTTTGTGATGTTAAGATAAGAGTCATTATGAGACAATCCATCAATCAGTCCTCCTCCAAGAGCTTACAAAGAGCTGAGAGCTTATACTCCACCCCTCCCTTACCACCAATGCAAAGGGATCCCCTTTCTTTCATGTGCTGGGGGAAGAGAGGGGTCCGCTGGAGAGAGAAGGATTGATGGATTGTCACCCAGCTGCCCTCCCTCCCTCTCATTAAGGAGGCTGTTGTTAAAGGTCTGTTCAGTTTTTTAAACTGATTTTAAAAGGGTGCATTTTTCCCCTTCTCCAGGGATCAGCACATTCCTTCTCTTTTCTTTTCCATTCCTGTTGAGTCAAATCTGTGTATAAAAAAATCTGTGTATAAATAGGCTGGACTTGTAATCAAAACTGAATAGGGAAGAAGAATCTTGATTCACAACCTAACTTGGCTGCTTCTTCCATAGTACAGTAGTTTTGAAACTGTATCCTGTGGGGCCAGGGAAGCAGCCACATGTCTCCTTGACAAGAGAGATCCCTTACTCCATGTCAGCCCCAATAGCCCCTATGGGTCTACTCGGATCCGTGCAGCTCAAATGCTGGTACAGATTCAAGTAGCACCACATAGGGCTTCAGGCACAGGAGGTGGGATAGGATGCAGTGGAAGCCTCCTCTGCTATCCCTATACCCTCCCAGGCCTGAATCATCCCCCTCCTGCCCCCTCCCTGCCCCAAAATACCTCCTTCCCACCCCCATTCTGCCTTCCCTGCCGCCGGACAATGTACTCACCCCACTCGCTCCAGCACCTGTGGAGGTCTGTTGGTGGAGGTCTCTCCACCAATGGCACTGCCTCCTGTGTGGTTGCAACATGCTTTATGGCATGTTTGCAGCCATACTCATGCCCATACTGCCAGGGGAAGCCGGTGAAAGATTGGGCTATCAGATCAAAGCAGACCTTACTCAGACCTATTTTTTTTTTTAGGAGGGGCAGTTTTGCTCAACTCTTCTGGTCAGCTCTGCTGCTATATTTGAAATACGGTGGCAAGAAAGACCATGGAGAAAGTAAGACAGAACCTGCCATCAATGCTGTTGTTCAGGATTTTGTGGGAGTTTGTGAGCATACATGCAGGTGCATGCTGCCAGGGGAGTAGCGTGCTGTTATATAAGTACTTTAGTGCACACACTGGCAGAACGGAGCACTAGAATTAGAATTTGGGCATTGTGGAGGTTGAGGTAAAACTTCCATCACCGTTTAAAGCAGCAGATAGACCACCACGGAGTAAGTCTATATTTCTCCTCATTGAATGACTATTGTTATAGCACCAGTAATGAAATAACTATAAATTAGGCATGTGTGCTCAATACACCAGTCTTTTTTCTTTGAAATAAAGGAACATTGTTTGATCTGTACTGATAAAAATGTAACCGTAATGAATGTTTTAAGATGCCCTGTTTTTGTTAGTTTTTTTTCCAACCTAATTGCAAACATTTCTGAAAGCAGGCCCCAGAGCCTTGTTGTAAATCTGCATTCCCCACATTTAAATCGAGCTGCTGCTTACTCTCTTGAAGTTTCAAATGGTGCCCATCTTACAATTTACAATTCCTCTTTATCCATCTTTTTCTTAGCATCTTCTGTTA
Source organism: Tiliqua scincoides (assembly GCF_035046505.1). Lineage (NCBI taxonomy): Eukaryota > Metazoa > Chordata > Lepidosauria > Squamata > Scincidae > Tiliqua > Tiliqua scincoides. The sequence goes on along the minus strand of NC_089823.1, from coordinate 125,526,935 downwards.
GAAAAGACACAGCCCATTGCAGGCAGCATACCATTTGGAAGAAACTGCTACATGCAAGTAGTTTCTATGAGAGCATGGAGGATCAGAGCAGAGGGCATGGGAGGTCTTACAAGACACAAGATATTTGAGAGATTACTTTTAATATGTATTTTTGGCATGCAATACTTCAATGATCCTAATAACTATGTTTTATGCTAGAGGGGAAAATATTGTATAGCACAGTACTCTAAGCAACACAGAATGGAAAGCTCTAGTCTTGCTGAAGGCAAACACTTCCCTTTTAGTCTTTGACATTTATCTTTGAAGATAAACTCTCCATCATGAAGATCTCCCCTGTCAGGTTCTTGTTTCATGTAGAGAGGCTTCATAGGTTGCTCTCAGACAAGATTGAAGAAGTAAAATGTACTAGGAGGTTGAGAATTTAATCCAGGTGGGGCTCTGGGGTTGCAAAGCCTGTGCTTGAATTCAAATCTGGCTTTGTAATAAACAAAAACATGGAGAGTTGTGCAATGCTTTATTCTGGGATGAGTGTACATAGGAAAAGATCCACAAATGAAGACTGACAGAAGGGCATGGAAGCTCCAGATAGAGCAGGGGTGTCAAACTCATTTCATACAGTGGGCCAAATAGCATTCATGGCGCCTGCTAAGGGCCAGAAGTGACATCATCAAGCAGACAGTGGCACCCTTAAGCAGATGATGGCCAGAAATAAACACTTTTGTTCTCACATTGAAACGCATTAGCGCAAATGCCAGGAAAGAGAATGTGCATATCTTGTTCATAATTTCAAGATATGAAAGAGCTCAGTTATTATTTTGGGAGAGACCAATTATAATGGGACTCAGAGAAATTGCTTATGGGGTAAACATCTGTGGGCCTTATGTCTGACACCCCGCGATAGAGCATATCCCAAGTCCAGGCATGAGAGCAGGTCTACCTTCCCAGCAAATGGCCATGGAGGCCATGTTAAACGGGGAACTTAGGTCTACCCAGCAGGTAGACCTGGGCTCCAAGTCGAAGCAGGAAAGCTTGTCTACTTGCCCAGTAAACCTTGGGTTTACCCGCCTGGTTGACCTGGGTTCTGGAGTTGGTCGTGGTCATTCCCCCTCCCCCAAACACAAACATTAGATCCGCCCCTCAGCCTAATCAAAGTAGGAGCGAGCAACCCAGAAGTGTTTAAAATAGAAACTCAATAGATAACTGGTCCCCCTACTGGTGGGGATAGAGATTCCCACACCTGCTGTTATATAGGTCTAACTCACATGCCATCACTCTTCCAACAAAACTGAGTTGAGCTTTTGAGCACATTCCAAGCAAATGTCCACCCAAGAGTGAGCCTTTGCGTACCAACAATTTGATTTATTTCAAGGTCTCAAATATGCCTACAAAAGATCAAAATTGTGCAAGTATCAACTGCAAAGGTTTTTAATTTGAATGTACGTGAGCAGTGAATTTGCCGGCAAGATGTTCAGACTTTTGCAGGCACACTTGATTCTATGTGCAAATATTTGGGAAGGGTATGCCAATATCTGCTTTGATTTGGATCCCAAGTATTAGTATTGGCAACCTTCAGTCTCGAAAGACTATGGTATCGCGCTCTGAAAGGTGGTTCTGGCACAGCGTCTAGTGTGGCTGAAAAGGCCAATCCGGGAGTGACAATCCCTTCCACACCGGGAGCAAGTGCAGTCTGTCCCTGGTCTGTCTCCCTGGCTATGGGCCTTCCTTCTTTGCCTCTTAGCCTCAGACTGTTGGCAAAGTGTCTAGCTGCCCAATGAGATGCAATGATCTCTCCCACCGTCGGAAGCAGCCCCTGGCGTCATGCTCTACGCCAATCGAGCAAAGACTTATAACCGGTAAACTGCTGCTTCCCGTGTTGTGCCGACGCCGTATGGCGAAGTTGGAGTGTCCTCTCCAGTGCGCGAAGCCTGGGTAAAGAAGGTATGGAGGATAGGCTGTTACCCATGCAGCAAATCCCCCCTCTCCACGTCGCTGGAATGGTCCAATGGAAAGGCAGAAGCCAATACGGTTGGTTCCAGCGGCGTCGCAGGAGTTGCCAGAACGTGACTGTGTTCAGCCATGAACTGCCTAAGGGACTCCGGCTCCTGATTTTGCCTCGAGGTTGACTCCTGAAGCCTTTTCCAGAACTGGATGTAGCCACAAGGCAGTGGAGGTTTGAGGTCAGAGTTTCCTTCTCTTAGATGAGCTGCCTTCCTAGGCTGACGAGTCCCATCTACCCGGTGGCTGTTTAGTCGCCTCTTACGACAAGTACAGCCAAACTGAGGGCCTATTCTTAGCCCCCAGCCCCCAGGGTATACAATCCTAACCAGGCCTACTCAAAAGTAAGTCCTATTTTGTTCAATGGGGCTTACTTTCAGGAAAATGTGGTTAGGATTGCAGCCCAAGACAGTAAGGATCCCAAGTAGGATATAAACAATCCAAGTAAGGATCCCTAGGACATTTCTCTAGTCTTATCAAAACTCTCTTATTGTCCTTCAAATTCTTCAGATGCTTTTCTGAGCAGGTACCTCCCAATTTGTAGGGAAATGTCACATCTGGTGACATCCAGTCTGACTCCAGTCCTTGATGCTTCCATTACTATGCTGAGCCCTTTCCTAGTTTGTCCTACGTTTCCTAGCGTATTTGCCAGTCATCCCCATACAGATGGATTTATTGACAGTGGCTTTCCTTCCTGGTATTGCTAACGGCCATATCCCTTTGGCATTGCCCTTCTTGCTTGGCTGTTTTGACCCTTTGGTTTGTACCACAGCTGTTCTGTTGGACACTCTGTACAACAGAACTAGCTTCTGCCAGAACGTACATCTGATCCCATTCCCACAGCAAACTGGCCATGCTTCAGCTATAACAGGAGCATATAAGTCTACAGTGTTTTCCAAGTGTAAGCAAATGCCTGATGGTGCTTTGATTCCATGCTATGCAACAGAACAACCTTTATCCTTACTCTTTGATATAGGTCTCTCTTTAAAATTTAATTTGGCAAGGATTAAATGTTGGTGGCTACTATACTGTAAGCAAAACTGCAGAGACATCAATTAACATTTCATTGCAAAGAGTCATCCATTTGTTATTTGTAGTTGTGGCCAAATTTGGGTGTTTGAACTTTAAAGGCTTCGTTTGCATGGTCTACAGCACATCAGAAAATGACAAAAACAGCTAAATCCTCTTTAAATAACATGGGCTAGAAATTGTCGGCCGGTTCCTCGACTAATTTGAAGCTTCAGCCATGAGGGTGAGCTGGTGTCTACCAGTCTGAACTGCAGTGCTCTACTAATTTCCATAAAATTATATTTCATGGACATTGCTGCAAAAGAAATAAAAATGGGACACTTAAAATAACTACAGTTGTGTGGAAAATGTTTTTAAGAAAGGTGATCTGGCTTTACTGCTGCTCTTTTTTTAAATTTGAAATTTTGCTTGCTTTGCCTTTTTTACAAGTGTACACAATGGTCTGGCACTATCTCTCAGCCTAAATGACCTCACAGGGTTGTTGTGACAAAAGGAGGGGAGGAAACATGTACACCACCCTGAGTTCCTTGGAGGAAGAGTGGTATAAAAATGGGGTAAATAAATAAATAAATAAATGTAAACAACAAAACCCATAGATGAACAGGCCTTGCTGAGGGAGAGTCAGCATGGCTTCTGTAAGGGTAAGTCTTGCCTCACGAACCTTATAGAATTCTTTGAAAAGGTCAATAGGCATGTGGATTTGGGAGAACCCATGGACATTATATATCTGGACTTTCAGAAGGTGTTTGACACGGTCCCTCACCAAAGGCTACTGAAAAAACTCCACAGTCAGGGAATTAGAGGACAGGTCCTCTCATGAATTGAGAACTGGTTGAAGGCCAGGAAGCAGAGAGTGGGTGTCAATGGGCAATTTTCACAATGGAGAGAGGTGAAAAGTGGTGTGCCCCAAGGATCTGTCCTGGGACCGGTGCTTTTCAACCTCTTCATAAATGACCTGGAGACAGGGTTGAGCAGTGAAGTGGCTAAGTTTGCAGACGACACCAAACTTTTCTGAGTGGTGAAGACCAGAAGTGATTGTGAGGAGCTCCAGACGGATCTCTCCAGACTGGCAGAATGGGCAGCAAAATGGCAGATGCGCTTCAATGTCAGTAAGTGTAAAGTCATGCACATTGGGGCAAAAAATCAAAACTTTAGATATAGGCTGATGGGTTCTGAGCTGTCTGTGACAGATCAGGAGAGAGATCTTGGGGTGGTGGTGGACAGGTCGATGAAAGTGTTGACCAAATGTGCGGCGGCAGTGAAGAAGGCCAATTCTATGCTTGGGATCATTAGGAAGGGTATTGAGAACAAAACAGCTAGTATTATAATGCCGTTGTACAAATCGATGGTAAGGCCACACCTGGAGTATTGTGTCCAGTTCTGGTCGCCGCATCTCAAAAAAGACATAGTGGAAATGGAAAAGGTGCAAAAGAGAGCGACTAAGATGATTACGGGGCTGGGGCACCTTCCTTATGAGGCTACGGCGTTTGGGCCTCTTCAGCCTAGAAAAGAGATGCCTGAGGGGGGACATGATTGAGACATACAAAATTATGCAGGGGATGGACAGAGTGGATAGGGAGATGCTCTTTACACTCTCACATAATACCAGAACCAGGGGACATCCACTAAAATTGAGTGTTGGGCAGGTTAGGACAGACAAAAGAAAATATTTCTTTACTCAGCATGTGGTTGGTCTGTGGAACTCCTTGCCACAGGATGTGGTGCTGGCGTCTAACCTAGATGCCTTTAAAAGGGGTTTGGACAAATTTCTGGAGGAAAAATCCATTATGAGGAACAAGTCATGATGTGTATGCGCAACCTCCTGATTTTAGAAATGGGTTATGTCAGAATGCCAGATGCAAGGGAGGGCAGCAGGATGAGGTCTCTTGTTATCTGGTGTGCTCCCTGGGGCATTTGGTGGGCCGCTGTGAGATACAGGGAGCTGGACTAGATGGGCCTATGGCCTGATCCAGTGGGGCTGTTCTTATGTTCTTATGTTCTTACCCTCTCTCAATCCACAACTTTCCCCATGAGCAATTGCAAATAAGGAGGAAACAAATAAAGAAAGGGCAGGTTAGTATGAAGAACAAGAGGAGAAAAAAGTCTTTCCTTTCTGTTGAGTTTCAATGGCTTGAGTATCTGCTTCCTAATCTGTTTTTCTCTTTTTTTAACTCTGCCTTTCACTTTCTTCAAACAAAAATGTAAATCAGATTGCATTTCTTATTTGAAACATGAATTCTCTCTAATCCTTGAGTTTGGTGAGGCATAGTGCTTTATTTGAGAGGCATCAGATGCTGATGTGATGACATGGAAAATTCATTGTGACTGTTTTCATTTAACTACGAATATATTTATTTTGGGATTAGATGCAACATGTCAAGGAAGAGTACGTTCATAAAAGAAGTGAACATTTATAGGTTTGGGGAAAGCTCATATACAATAGGCATACGCTGGAGGAAGAAAAGAAGTGCAGTGACTACTCCTGCCTTAAAGCAGCAGTTCCACCCTTCCACTCTCAACACATTCAAAGCTTTTATTACTGATTATGCAAACAACCAGTTCTACGATGATGACGCAGACCAGGAAGCCAACTGTCTGCTGTCAGAATCTGGACGCCATTAAAGAGCAAGAAATTGTCCATTTACTCCTAGGTGCTAGCTCAAGAAATGTCACACGGCAACTTAGGGAGGGGGCTCTAGTCAAGTCCGGTTCAAGGGGAAATGACCCCTCTAGTCATTGCCACCTGCACACTCCCTGAGGCCCTCATACCTCAGTATAAAGGTGGTGGAGCATTGGCAGAGCTTGGATGTTGGCAGCATGCTAACTCATTCCCCTTGATGCCCACATACTGTCTGCTGCCCCCCCATCCACCTCTTCTGCTTCAGTTAGGTCAAAACAGAAGCAGCGACACTACCTCCTTCCTGCCTGTATGCATCCTGCCATCTCATCCCCCATAATCTTATTCAACTTGTCTCTTTGTTCTACCATTTTAAAATAGAGTGGCAAAGTGGGTCTCTGGAAGAGGGAACCTGGAAAAGCAGACGGAGTGCTTCTCCCAGTTCCTTGTTCCAACTCCACTCTGCGGCTAATCTCCTGAAAACTTCTGTGCTAGCTCAGTAGCCTAAAAAGCTGCTAGGATCGCCTCCTGCAGTAACCTTTGTCATTTGTTTGAAATGTCATTACCTGTCAGCCATGTGCTCATGCACATGCACAGTCCTTCATGTCTGCCATGGCCCAGCCTCTTACCAAGATTGGCATGCAGCTATGAATTGGGCATCCAAACCTGTCTGTCTCCATAAAGGGGTGGGATGGTATGACCAGGTGAGCTCCACTCCTCCAATCAGGGAAATATATGATATCTTCAAACCAGGTTACAAATCCAAGCAAAAGGATGTTCATGTATTTTTCTTCTGGTTCTGTAGAGAGATCTAGTGTCGGTTCATTAGTGGCACAGTGGCCACTTACTCTCCAGTAACTGCTGACACAGCCACTTTCCAATAACTGCTGGTACGGGGATCCCTGGGAAAATGTAAATAGCAAGCTATAGGGGTTGTATTTCTAGCTAGTTGTGTCTAGGGAATTTTTTGTTGTGTTTGTTCTTGTTCACTCACAGCCAGCCCACAAACTTCACTAGTTTAGTGACATATCATAAGGGTTTTGTGTGCCTTGCTCTTGAGTAGCATCCCAGTTCCATCTGCTGGGTGTTATTAGTTACTGCATCTTATAGGGCAGGGGTGTCCAAACATTTTGGCAGGAGGGTTATATAATCCCTCTGACACTGTGTTGGGGGCCAGAAAAAAAGAATTAACATACATTTAAAATTTGAATAAATATATATAAATGAATATATTAGAGATGGAACTTACATGAATGAATGAAGGTCTTGCAGTAGCTCAAGTTCTATAAAAGGCCTTGCACAAAGCAAGGCCGGCCTTTCCCTCGCTGCCGCTGTTGCATCACAGATGTGAAACAGCAAGTAGTGGAGGGAGCCCTTGTCCCACAGCTCATGCAAGAGGTCGAATAGTTGCCCTCACACTGAGAGCAGTTGCGTCGGGCCAGCATGGGCTCCAGCAAGTCTCTGGAGGGCCAGAAGCTCATTGGAGACTGGGGGCTTCCTGCAGGCTGGATTGGGAGTCCCCGAGGGCCGCAAGTGGCCCCTGGGCTAGGGTTTGGACACCCGTGTTATAGGGCAATCCTTTGTCTCCATCCAGCATTTTCCGTCAGCTGGGTTATACTTTACCTACCCCCTCTTCTCCCCATTTTACTTAATTCCTTTTCTTTTACCATTGTAATAAGCTAGTTATATTCTGAATCCTTGCCTGCCTAGTTTATGTTTATTTCATTCATTGGGTTATCTTATCCGATAGCTCACAGACACAACTGTGATTTGATCATAAGAACCCCTGGTGTTTTGAGCTCTCCTGGGAGAGGAGTTTTCACCCAGCCCCCCCCCCCCCACAGACACACACTTGGTGGCGGCTGCAGCAGCAGCAGATTCCACTTTCTCTCCCCACTCAGCTGCTGACCCAATAGAAAGGGAAAGCTGAGAGCAAGAAGGGGTGAGTGGCCACTAACCACTTGGCTGTACTTCCCTTGGCCAGTCTGGCTTCTCCCAGTATCTACCCTGACATATGCAGTTCAGGAGTCAATTAAAAACACAGGGAAATGTCATCTTAATGTCAGGGAATGTCATCTTAATGAAAATTACTCATTTCAATCATCACTACATACAATAACCAATCCTCATGCTCTCTTCACACACTAGTAGCTCTCCCCAAAACTGAAAAGTGGGTGGGGTTATGCAGAAGAAGCATTGGGAATGTGCAGATAAGGGCCTGGCTCAGTTTTCAGTAGTTCCTATTGAGTTAAGTTGGAGCAGAGAGAGTACTATGTGTCTCTGTATTTTACCTGTTATAACAATGGACATTTTGCTAAGAGATATTGCAAAAGAATAAAAAAAATCACCAAGGGCAATGGTATCGCATTAAGACATTAATTGAATCAATCATGTTACATGTTCAGCATACAAGATCAAGATCCAAGACAGAATGCATATCAGAACAATCCATGATATATGCCACTAAAAAAAACCATTGCTTATGCCTGGAATGTACAAGACAAGAAAAAGACAAGAGGGAATTGGGAAAAGTAGACTGCCTGCATCTTACAGAGTCCATTTCTGTGCAAGAAGAATCCCTAGCCCCATAGGTACTCTTAAATACTCTGATCCAAGGCCTGGCAATGCCTTTTAGCATGTCCATGACACACATTAATAAAGAAAGAGCATGATGTTTGCCTTCAGGGTGACAAGCTGTGGTGCTGTCAATCTCCTGTTTCTCTTGATATAATTTCTGCTCTGTTTTTTAAATAGGACATCTTGTTTCACATTGCAAGGAATCAAGATCGGAAATCTACCTTTTATGTAGGAATCCAAAATGTGGTGTCAAAGGTAGGAACATGGCACAGGTGTGCTAGCTCCTGATGAATAAGAATTAGAATCCCCTATTACACTGTAAATTTTCTGGCAGTCCAACAGTCAAGATCCCAGGGGCGAGGAGACAGAGTGATAATAATATATCCTGATTCCATTTCCCTATCCAGGTGCCCAGTTCAGAGATTCTCGGTGTTAATGTTTCTCCATCAAATGCTAACTGACAGCATTTGTCAGTCTATGCATGCCTACTTAGATGTAAGCCCCTTTGTGTTCAATGGGGCTTACTCACAGGAAAGTGTGCATAGAATTGCAGCCTGGTAGTGCAGTCCTAATGTTCAGTTGAGCAGGTGAAGGCCTTCCTGTGTGCCATAAGGCATGTTTGCGCATATCCAAGAGCGAACAAAGGCTCAGTTGACAACAGATCCACTCCCCACACTGGCTGGTACAGGAAAGTTTGCTCTAGGAGGCAAGGGGATGGAAGAGGGTGGTGGTAGGGCGGTTTGGAGGCAGGGAAGTGGTGATTTTGGGTGGAAGAGGGTGCAACTTGGGGAGGCTCAAGACAGGCATGGGGTCATCAATGGTGGCATACAGCACATCCTATCTCCCACTCCCAGGCCAGGCAGCCCTACATAGGCTTCCCAGATTTTCTTCCTGAGCTGGCCAGATTAATTTTGGAGCATCTAGTAACAACCTGACTATTAGTGCTGCAGGAGTTTAATGTCCATACTGAGGCCCCGATGCAGGATTTTATGGCTGCCATGGCAACTAAAGGCCTGTATCAAATAATGACTACCTGAAAGCGCATGATTGGACATACCTCGTATTGCTGATTCCTAACATATTTTAATAAGGAGGTGACCACGACAAAATGTTACAGCTTTTGACCAGCTCCTAAAATGAGCTGTTCGCCTTGATTAATTGGAACTGAAGGACAAAACTGGTGTACGTCCTATCTTTCCATACTGTGTTTTCCTATTCATTTTGTCCTCTTTTTCTTTCTTGTCTCTGTCTTCCTTCCTCTGGTTCCTTTCCCCGTGTTTTTGCTCTCTCTTGTACCTGCTCCTTTTGTATCATTCTTTCTCTCTTTGTTAAATCAATCTTCATCTCTTGGCATTTTCCCATTCTATCTCTCTGTTTCTCTCAAGTTTTTTCCTTTATGTTCATTTCAGTCTTTTCAGAGTAAACATGCCCTAGAATTAAGTACAGTAATAGGCTGTACGGTAGGAGCCTTTCCTCTGTTCCTCCTCTGTCAATTTTTTTCAGCTTCCTTCCCCGTTGTTCTGAGACACAGGCCCAAATCCTAACCAGCACTGGCAAAGCTGTGCCAATGGGGCTTGTGCTACATCCTACAGTTGAATGGCAGTCATGGACAGGAATGTTTGCTCCCTTACCTAAGAGCTGCATTAACCTTACCTTGGTGCTGGAAGGTTGGTTAGGATTACGCTCTCAGGGCTCAATCCTATCACCCACCAGCCCAGAGTGTCCAGCGCTACCAAAGGAGCATGTGCTTCATGCTATGGGAGGAGAGAACCTGGCAGCCCAGGAGAGGTAAGTAAAACAATGTTTTTATTTACCTCTCTAGAGGTTACCTGGTCTCCAGTGGGTCTCCTTGGATCTATACCAGCTCTTTTGCTGGTATATGTCCAAGGAGACTACTGGGGGCAGGGCTGGGCCAGGCCAGGAAGGGGGAATAGTATCTCAGCATGCATGGCGGCCTCTGAAATACTCTCCTTCCTGCCCCCAGCCTGGGCTGTACCCCACTTGGATCAACCTGTGATGCTCCCTCATCCTCCCCCACTGCCAACTTACTAGTGATGACAGAGGATGGAGGAGGTTCAGCATGTCACTGTTATCCAAGCATGGCCTCTGGCTCTTTGCTATAGTGGCTACAGCCTGCCGAGCTGTCGAGCACCTTTTCTGCTGTCAGCCTGGGACTGAGTGAGTGGATGAGTGAGTGAGTGAGTGAGTGAGTGACTGAGTGAGTTGAAGACATTTTATGAGATACAACATACTTTTTGGGGGGGATGTGAGGAAATAAATATGAAGATTTGTTTCCACGGATGTCTACTTGTACATTGTTAAATGAAGCAAATATTACTACAACCATTAGCCTTCAGTGGGAAATTCCACAGCTATTGGGAAATTCCACAGCACAAGCTTCATTGACATGAGCAGACTGTGCTATGAAAGAACCCAGCAGAGCTCTCACTCAGTCACTTGCTTTTAAAAAGGCTTATGCAGGAGAGCTTCCCAATGGCTCATACACTTTTTTCAGTAAGCTTGAAGGCAGGTAAAGTTGACCTCAGCTCAACATTCCTTACAAGTGAACTTCAGGTACAATGATTTTTCCAAAGTGAAGGAAGAAGTACATTTTCTTTATTATGGGTAGCCAAATCCTAACCTGTGCTGGAACAGGTTGGCCAGTTGGCCTGTGCTGTATGCAGCGCAAGGTTGGATGTGGCTGTGGTGCAACTCAGGCCAAGGGGATTTTTCCTCCCCAACTCCCACAGTGGTACAAACATTACCCAGAAGCCAGAGCAAGGGACTTGCTCCAGCTTAAGTACAACTCAGGATTGTGCTCTTAATCATTTTGGTTTGTTCTTGGTACAGGTCCAGCCTATTTATACACAGATTTTTTATACACGGATTTGACTCAACAAATGAGAAAGAATGTGCTGATCCCTGGAGAAGGGGAAAAATGCATCCCTTTAAAATCAGTTTAAAAAACTGAACAGTCCTTTAACAACAGCCTCCTGAATGAAAGAGAGAGAGAGAGAGAGAGAGAGAGAGAGAGAGAGAGGGCAGCAGGTTAACAATCCATCAATCCTTCTCTCTCCTTAGGACCCCTCCCTTCCCCCAGCACTTGAAAGAAACGTGATCATTTTGCATTGGTGAAGGGAGGGGCTGAGTGAAGTGCTGATGGACTGTCTTCTTAATGACTCTTAACTTAGAGTCAAAAGGTCAGCAGGGCTGTTTTTCAATCACTGGAGCAAAGAAACTTTGTCTTTTAAATTGATTTGCTATAGTGCATTTTTTTAAATTCACTTGAGTGCCTGGAGCGGAACCCACAGAATAATAAGTCTCAACCTGTATTGCTTTATGCTTTCAACCTTCTGGAGGCACAATTGGAATCTCTTTGTAAGGTTAGAGTCTATATCTACTTTTCTTTATCAACAATATGGATTCACAGAGTCACTGCAACTAAAACTTACAAAACTCTTTTTAAAAAAGAGAGAGCCAATGTGCTTTGGATAGTTGCAATATATTTGCACAACATAGACTTATCCGCAGTTCTCCATTTATTTTGGTAACCCCAGCCATCTGAAGGTACTCAAATAGAAAAGGAGCAGATAATTAAGAGCATGCAGTGCATGAGAAAATTGAGACATTTCACTGAAGGAGAGGTTATAAAAGGATATAATTACCTGAAACAGTTTGGAAAGGGATATAATTAGAGTTGTATAAAATAATGCAGAATGGATTTTGAAAACTGCCTACATTGCCATTCCCACTATAGAGCTTCCCACTCACAATCTTATAACAGGCTGCAAAAATTCTGACTGCTGCTTATGGTAGGCTAGCAACATGCCCATCATTACAGTAGGTTAGGTGTATGCGGAGACCTTTATTTTGCAGGCATTCCGCTTCTCTGGGGCAAGGTAAAGGGACTGACTTGGGATACCAGTGAAGCAAATAAATTTGTTAAAAGTGACTGCGACTGATTGGGTGGGTTAAAGCCTAAGCCATTTCTTTCCCATTTTCTCATGCCTTATCCTACCTTACTTTACACCCACTTTCTTTAGAGTTGTCAACATGTTTCTTGCAGAATTCTCACATCTTTTTTAGCTTTCTGTCTATCAAAACTGCAACTGCTGCTGTTCTTTCCAGGTAATTAGAGCTTCAGCACGCAAGAAAGGGAGTGGACAGAAGGCGCTGATTGGTCTACTGATGGGTGATGTCACAGCTCCTGCCCATTCCCTCTCTGTAGTGAGCTTGTTTCTTATTGGCGTTCCCTCAGGGGTTGAACAACTTGGGGAGGGGCTTTCTTCTAGATGAAAGATATTTCCCAAACTGTTATCACTTTTCCATTTTGCTGAGCTTTCTTACATTATCTGACTCAGTGTTTCTCAAACTGTGGGATGGGACCCACTAGGTAGGTCATGAACCAATTTCAGGTGGGTCTCCATTCATTTCAATATTTTATTTTTAATATATTAGACTTGATGGTATGTGACTGGGAAAATGATATAGCTCTGTACTTTTAATGAGTTACTATGTATAGGCTTCTACCAATGATAGTAAATAGGACTTACTCCTAGGTAAGTGTGGGTAAGATTGCAGTCTAGGATAGTTAAAAAATTTCCTGCTTGAAGATGTCACTTCTGGTCATGACATCAGTTCCAGTGGGTCCTGGCAGATTTTCATTCTAAAAAGTGGGTCCCAGTGCTACAAATTTGAGAACTACTGGTCTGTCTTCTTTGGCTGCAGGAGTGGTAAGGTAACAGAAAACCTCACTGAGAGATAACTTGAAAGTTATTATAGAAAATGACATTTTAAAGGATTAGAGACTTGTGGAGGTGGGATATCTGAATAAGACAGACTGCTGGCAGTTGGTTCCATAGTAAATGTCTTTAGTTGTCAACAAATGACTGATGATACTAGAATACATTTCAGGAGCATATTGTTTTCCAACCTGGCATTTGCTTTAGACTCCCTAAGGTGAAAGTTCAGTAAAGAGAAGACATTGCTAGTGTCAGGAATAATTCATTAGCAGTACTTTGACATTCAAGGAGAGATGTGGAGGACTTGAGCATTCCCCTTTGAAATGGGTCTCATAACCTCTTCTTGTCTCCTCAGTTGTCTGTTCACTACGAGACTTCCAAAAAGATCTGATGCACCTGTGTAAGAAATAATGAGCTCTGGGATGTTTTGGCTTTTAGCTCACGTCCTTGCAAATTCCCTCATATTCACAAAATAACAATACAATGGAAGCAATCCATGGATGAATCCCATTCATTTAAGTGGAATTAGTACAAGAGGCAATTTCCCAGTGGCCTAGGGCAGTGTTTCTCAACATTAGCTTTCCACTGTACCACTTCACATGGTCCACATATTCAAAGTACCACCAAAAGTAACATCATCACCAGTTACTTCTGGGTTGGGAGGCCAGATCAATGCGACAAACAGCAGTAAGAGGCCCAGGATGAACAGGAGGGCTTCTCTGAGTGCAGAAAAGTATGCTTTGGAACTCTGCCCACTGAACCAGGACTCCTACTATTGTTGTGTCCAATTTCCAATCTCACTGCCAGGCAGAAGGGGTCCAGCAAGTACCACCAGACACCACCGCAAGTACCACTGGTTGAGAAATATTGGCCTGGGGCATACATTTAAATTACAGGAAGACCATGAGGCTGATGTTGTCCCATCAACAGTGCTTATACAATATGAAAACACTTTTGGGCTATGATGAGAGTTATTAAACTTTATTTTTATTATTAAACTTTATTTATATGCCACCCTTCTCCCCAAAGGGACCCAGTTGATGCTGTTGATCTTGATCTTATATAACTGAGTGTAACTTTTTAGCCCTGATAGCCTTAGCCTTGTTATCTTAGAAGGTCCCAGACAAGGTTCCATAAGAACAGCCCCGCTGGATCAGGCCATAGGCCCATCTAGTCCAGCTTCCTGTATCTCACAGTGGCCCACCAAATACCCCAGGGAGCACACAAAACAACAGACCTGCATCCTGGTGCCCTCCCTTGCATCTGGCATTCTGACATAGCCCCTTTCTAGAATCAGGAGCTTGCACATACACATCATGGCTTGTAACCCGTAATGGATTTTTCCTCCAGAAACTTGTCCAAGCCCCTTTTAAAGGCATCCAGGCCAGATGCCATCACCACATCCTGTGGCAAAGAGTTCCACAGACCGACCACACGCTGAGTAAAGAAATATTTTCTTTTGTCTGTCCTAACTCTCCCAACACTCAATTTTAGTGGATGTCCCCTGGTTCTGGTGTTATGTGAGAGTGTAAAGAGCATCTCTCTATCAACTTTATCCTTCCCATGCATAATTTTGTATGTCTCAATCATGTCCCCCTTCAGGCACCTCTTTTCTAGGCTGAAGTGGCCCAAATGGTATAGCCTTTCCTCATAAGGAAGGTGCCCCAGCCCAGTAATCATCTTAGGACCCAATCCTATCCAGTTTTCCAGTGCTGGTGCTGCTGTGGCAGTGGGGTGCACGCTGCATCCTGTGGTGCAGGGGCAGTCACTTGGGCCCCCTCAAGGTATGGGGACATGCGTTCTCTTACCATGGGGCTGCATCGTAGCTACACTGGTGCTGGAAAGTTGGATAGGATTGTGCCCTCAGTCGCTCTCTTTTGCACCTTTTCCATTTCCACTATGTCCTTTTTGAGATCCGGTGACCAGAACTGGACGCAATACTCCAGGTGTGGCCTTACCATTGATTTGTACAACAGCATATAATATTAGCTGTTTTGTTCTCAATACCTTTTCTAAAGATCCCAAGCATAGAATTGGCCTTCTTCAGTGCCACTGCACATTGGGTGGACACTGAACTAGGCAATCGGAAGTAAGCACAGAACTTGTTATAATTCCTCTTTCATCGGTGAAACCATTATTTGCATTTCCTTCCATCACTATGTATCTGTTTTGCCTGTGTTTATCTCATCTTAAAAAGCACTGGGCATTGCTCCAAGATCAAACAGCTGCAATTGAGGAGCACAGTTTGTTTGAACTTCCACTTCCTATGGTTTACCTTTACATATTATTCCTCTCTTACTAATTAATGTGAGTATAATGGGGGTATAAATATAGTAATAGTGATTATTAGACAAATATAAAAAAGCTCTCAGTTCATTGTCAATGAGTATAGGGGCAAACCATTCTGGAAGGTGCTGTACACACACGCACGCACCCACCCACAATTCTCCCCCTTTGTCTATAGTAAGGAGAATAGTCATAACTGAAAGCAGCTTTTGCTTGATCTTGTACCCTGGCTGGAATCTCTGGGGATGGGACGAGACACAACACTTTCTTTGCCAGAGCTGCTGTTCAACTTGTTTTCTCAGGATTGTAGACAGCGGGTGCTTGCTCCCAGGCCAAAGTTCTGAAGGGCTGCACTCTACCTTTCCTTCCTGGGCAGGGTGTGGATGCTGCAATGTAGCCTGGTGTGACCTGAACCCAACACCCACTTGAGGCAGAGAGGAAATGCTGCTCCCACCACTGCAACTCTTCCTGGCCCCCACCAAACCCCCTCAAATAAGGCAGAGAGTAGAGGAAAGGAAGGGGGAAGCCTCCATTCATTCTCATTGGAACAGCAGCAGCCTCTTCTTCCCCTAGTTGGAGGGAGAAGGAGGAGGAGAAGATGATGTTGTCATCTCTTTCTTGTTCTCTCTACCCATGAAGCAAATGGGGGCAAAGTAGGTCTAGAATGCCACCAGTTATTCTACAAAGCTTTTCTCTAACCATCCAGCTGCTGAAAGATATAAGCAAGGAACACGTTAAGTTCTAGGTCATAAATCCCAAAGGAACAGTACAATCCCTGACAACAGAAGCTTCTCAAAGGGTGGGAACATTCTGAATACCAGGTAAGAATTTAAACTGCTGTACCTTCCTTGTTTCTCAAGTGATTTGCACCAAATGCAGTTTGCTACAGGAGGCTATCATCTAATTTTTTGATGCCATATTCAGATGGAATGGAAAGTATGGATTTTATGAAGAATATAAAGTTTAGTTCTTATTTTTCATCTTTTTACCACCCTTTCCTTAAGGAATTCAGGGTGGTGTACATAGTTCCTGCTCTCTTTTTGTCCTCACAACAACATGCTCAGGTAGGCTGGGAGATAGTGACTGGCCCAAGATCACCCAGAAAGTTTTGTGGCTGAGCAGGGACTTGAACCTGGATCTAAGTCCAGCTCCTAAACCACTAGCCCAGCATGGTTCTTTTTGTCAGTGCTTTAACTATACAGAGACTAGGAATCCAATCCTGAGTTCGATGTGCCAGGTTACTGCTGGTGCGCACTGTCGCAAACATGCCATAAGGCGAGCACCTGTGCTGGGCTAGCACCAGGTGGGCACCTGGCCTCCGCCACCTGGCAGTTGCACAGACCACTGAGCAGTGGGGAGGCAGGGAGGAGGCATTCTGGGGAGGTGGGTGGAGGGCGTGGAGGAGGCATGACAGGGAGGTGGGGAGAGGGCAGGGGGAGGCATGTCGGGGGGAGGGAGCGGGGAGGGAGGCAGGCAGGACTGGTGGAGCAATGACTGGATCCTGAGCCTTCATGCCAGACTCAGCACCTGACACAAATGCTCTTACCTCACTGCCGACCAAAAGGGACTACTCCCTTTACACAGGGGAAGGGGACGAAAGTTCACTTCTCCCGAGGTGCCATACATGACTACTGTGGGTGCGTAGGATGTGGCAGCAGCCGTTTTCAGATAGTGCACACCGGGAGCTCAGGATTGGGCTCTAGGATGCCTACACTACAATAGAAAGAGGAAAAGGCATTCTAGGAGGACACTATGGTTTGGACATTTTTTTTCACTTTGCTGATTGCTTGAGGCTATCCTCCCAAAAAGGCTGCCTGAGGCTATAACTGCCAAGGGGTGTGGCTATAATGGTGATTCAGCAGCACTATTTCCCCCCTCTCCCAAACTGCAGCTAGTTTAACCATTGTTGCACATGGTTAAACTGGTTAAACATGGTTGCACTAATCTGCCCTTTCAGTTTCGCAAACCACCAAAAATTGAGTCACAGTCTACTGGTGGGTCCTGGATCCACAGTTTGAGAATCACTGCTTTGCATTGAATAATCTTGGCACAGCACAGCTCCATTTACAGAGCAGTCATATCTTAAATGTTTTTGCTAGAAATATAGTCAGTCATAATAACAGGCACTTTACTCTTTTCTTTAAAAGACCGAAGATCAAAGGAGAACAAGCACCTAATGTTTCATGATAAGGAGTCTATAGCAGGTGTAAGTTGTTCTGTGATGAAGAGATTAGGTTATCAAGAACATACTGATTGAGTCACTGATACAAATATTAGCACTAATATGAAAAGGCAATAATGATTTAATTAAAAGAGGGGGAAAGAACAAGATGAAAAGTATTGTGCAAATGAACCTTGTATGAAAATGCCTGATGAGAGCTCTACCTAAAAATGAAAGGCATGTCCAATTGAAAGTGAAGGGCAGTAAACAAATGACCCTGGGCCAGCAAATGACTGTGTCCCCATGAAAGGAAAAATAGCTACAGATCAAGGTACTGGCTGCAGTTGTTCAAGTCTCCTCCAGGCACAGGGCACAATTTGGCCAAATTGCCGTCAGGCCGGCCCTGTTGTGCAAGATTTGTCCATTCAGGAAACCAGACATTTCTGGAATGTGAGGAAGGGATCTTTCATGTGGTAGGAGGGAAGTACTGAAGGTCTCAGGCCATGTGCAGCAGGGGTCTACTGTGTCCTGAGACTCCCTTGCATGCTCAGGGGCCTCCTGTGAAGTGACACAATGGTGCCCACTTACTGCACGAGAACTGTGGAGCCTTATGCAAACCTTTAAAGTTGTGGTCTTCAAGGATTTGTGATAGTGTCATAAAAAAAAAAAACTTTCTAAGAGTTTAGTAATGTTCCCAAATGAACACACACACGATTCTTTGGATTTTGGAGAGGCAATCAAACAGGCGACAGGAGAATTCAAAGGACTTCTTACGTTTACTCGTTTGCAAACGGGACCCCGCACACACACACACATGTGGAGGGACCCTGAACAATTACAATGATGCTGGTTTTATAGGGTAGTCTAGGTAGGGGAGGGGGGACAAGAGCACACAAAGAGAGCAAAACACATCCATGGCAAGCATGGGAATAACAGACCAACAGGCCCACAAACATTTGGCTTTGTTATCAGATCAACATCTTGATCCTCAGGATGTTCAGGAGGGCAATTCGATACGCATCAGCAATTTGTTTACAGAGATATCCATTACAAAGGATCTGGTACTCTATGCATCCCTTTTATTTGTTTATGGCTCTTATTTATGACTTTCTGTTTACCCTTGTGAACCTATACCACAGTTAGCCTGTTCTCTAAGAGAATTTTAGATGCTGGCTTTTGGTCAGAGGAGAGCCTTATGGGTGAACTGGGCATCTTGGGATATTTCCATATTGTGAGCTGGGCATATTGGTATCAGCAATATAAATGACTGCACCATCTAAAAAATGAAGACCTTGGAAAACACATACAAAAAAAATCAAACTTACTTTAAATGAGTTACCCTATTAAAATTTTAGTATTCAAATAAATTTAGGAATTTGATTTAGGAATCAAATATTCATGTGTAGCCACAGATAAAAAAAGTCAGATTTGTTTCAGCCCCATGGTTTGTTAGTTTAGCCCTTTGTGCTCAGTGATAATTCAGTAACAGCAACATCATCTTACCATTCTGTAATAAAAGTATTCAGATTAAAAGTCATAAGATTATAGAAAATGCGTGAGGGCACTTTATTTACCTTTTAAACAACTTACCTTTTAAACAACAGCTATGGCCATCCCCCTTGGTATTAATTCCACATGTATTGGCTCATGATGGTTTTGTATGGGGGGTGATTAGACTTTGGACTGAATTAAGGAGACATTTTAAGTTGCCCAAGCTGATGTTATCTGCCTAGCAGGAAAGGGGATAATTAATGTAATGATTTCTGTTTGGATTCAAATTGCTTTGTGTGGAGTTAAAGGCTAGGAGATGCAATTTGTAGACAAGGAACAGTTAGGAATTCCCAGAGGGACCGACTTCACACTTAGGACAAATATACTTCTAAATGTCTATCGATGTTCCATGGCTTGAAAATGCGTGGGTTTTATTTTTACATGGTAATATGAGACTTGATTAATGGAAAACAACTGATTAAAATAGCAGATCGGTTCTTTGAATTTATCATGCATCACAAGAAGAGAGAACTAATTAATATATCAAATAAATAAATATAAAACTCTCAATAACTTCTGCTGACCTTTAGGAGGAAAGATCGTAAAAGGAAAAGAATAATGGAGAGAATGCAGGTTCTGTCAAAAACAGTTTTTCTCAGCAAAAACCGTTTGCTGAGAAAATAAGGTTGGCCCAGCTTCACCTGACATAAACCAGTCTTGCTCCACTAACACCAAGGGAGTTATAAGATACTGTAGGATTTGATATCTCATGGCTAAACTAATGCGGCACATCATATATTTCAAAAATAGCCAGGTAGGTAGACTGGGCCCCTCCATGAATTGAAACTGTAGTAGAGGATAAAAGGGCTGTGATAAAAGGGTTCCTCCTTTTGCTCTTGCAACTGTGATTGGCTCCGGTTGTGAGGAGGAGGGGCCACTTTACAACAGCAGGCAGGACCGTGAAGAAACTTAGCATTTTGCCCCCCCTCCAGGAATGCCAGTGGGTTGTGGTAACTGTAGTAGTTCAGATTTGGCATTTATAGCAATTCCTAGAACAAGAAAGAATAAATATTTCAATCCCTTGCTTTAAGGGATGATCATCTACTCTAGTAGCTTCCCACAAATCGATGAACGGAATCTAGGCCACAATATGCTCCAAGCATAAATCAGGCATACAGGAAGGAAGGTACTTATAAATAGACAAAGATGAGCCATGAAAATGAGTTAAGCCATGCATTGCAGATGCGTGAATAAGCCCATGCTAATTTCAAAGGGCGAGTTAGTGGTATGATTCCCCCTCTCCCTCTCCAATAAAAACCCTCAACGCCTGCGTTGGCTCGGTCATGTCATGAGAATGGATGATGGCCGGATCCCAAAGGATCTCCTCTATGGAGAACTTGTGCAAGGAAAGCGCCCTACAGGTAGACCACAGCTGCGATACAAGGACATCTGCAAGAGGGATCTGAAGGCCTTAGGAGTGGACCTCAACAGGTGGGAAACCCTGGCCTCTGAGCGGCCCGCTTGGAGGCAGGCTGTGCAGCATGGCCTCTTCCAGTTTGAAGAGACACTTGGCCAACAGTCTGAGGCAAAGAGACAAAGAAGGAAGGCCCATAGCCAGGGAGACAGACCAGGGACAGACTGCACTTGCTCCCAGTGTGGAAGGGATTGTCACTCCCGAATTGACCTTTTCAGCCACACTAGACGCTGTTCCAGAACCACCTTTCAGAGCATGATACTATAGTCTCTTGGTACTGAAGGTTGCCAACGGTGGCTAGGATTCAGGACCAGGAGCTTCTTGTTATGCTCATCATGGTTTAGTTGTTTTCAGATCACTGGCCTATTTGTCATGAGCAAAATGCCTGCCATTATGGCAGTGTGTGTGTGTGTGTGTGTGTGTGTGTGTGTGTGAGAGAGAGAGAGAGAGAGAGAACACATCAGAAAGCACATCAGTGTTTGTAGACACATCAGTAAAGTGTACAATGTGCCTCTGCGTGCTCATGCACAGTTATAACCCTATCCAATTTTCCAGTGCCAGTGCCGCTGTGCCAATAGGGCATGCGCTGCACCTTGTGGCAGGGAGGCAGTCTCAGAGGCCTCCTTAAGGTATGCGATCATTTGTC
This sequence comes from Tiliqua scincoides, assembly GCF_035046505.1. NCBI lineage: Eukaryota > Metazoa > Chordata > Lepidosauria > Squamata > Scincidae > Tiliqua > Tiliqua scincoides. The sequence continues at coordinate 125,505,917 of NC_089823.1, read as the reverse complement.
CTCTTACCTTGGTGTTGCATTGCAGCTACACTGGTGCTGGAAAATTGGATAGAATGGGCCCTAAACCAGTATTCCCTGCCCTCAGTGATTCCAAGGCCTGGGGGCGACCATAATGTTTTACTAATGTTCAACTGAATGTCACCTAATTTGTTAGGAAATACTGATGATTGTACCAGCGATACTGTGCATAACCCCAATCCTTCATCTGTATTTCCCTGCTTTCTGGGTTCCATTTCTTGGCACAACACTAGAATATAATAGAACTCTGGAAACTGGCATAGATATATTTAGGTTAAATTGCATGCCATATCACTGCAGCTGCTACGGGCTCATAGGATTGAGCTGTTCACCCTGCTGAAGTCAATAGAACTATAGCAGCAACACATAAATGGCTTGTGGATTGAACTGCTAATAAAATAAAACCTCTTTATGTATTAGATGCAATCTGTATCACATGTAGACAGTGGCCAAGCTTCAGATGAATTGTAAAGCTCTGACTTGCAACTGCTATTTGTCTTTTTTTTTTTTGACATTAATATATTCAATTTATAACAAAAATGATAGCAATCTCATTGGCAATTTTGTATGAAATCTGTGATTTGGTTGGTTACACTTCTCTATTTAACTGGTTTCATATACTGATACATGAACTTGATAGTTGGTTTAAAGTATGGTTTGGTTTAATTTGTATGTTTGATTGTCAGCAGGTTGTGACTGGGAGAATGGCAAATACATACCAGAAATGACTGAATGAACAAATGCATAAATGAAGGGAACCCCTATCTTTATTGATCTGTGCTTTAGTGATTCTAGTAGTTAAAACAGAGCAGATATTGAGAAAGAGCTCTGAATTGGATCAAAATTGGGTTTTTCTCTGCTGGGGAAAAAATTGACTTCAGTTCATAATGTCCCATAACATTTACATTTAGACTTGGAAAGATTCATGAAGAAATAAAACTGCCATAAAATCATTAAAAATGAAAATGCTAGCAATAAAATAAAACTAAAATGTTAGACTTAGTGGCAGGCAAACTATCTCAAATAAAATGCTGCAACATTTATCCAAGATTTGATAGTATGCTTTGGTTGTTTACTTTGTGTCATTTTCTTTTTATTTGCATGTAATCTATCTGGGTCTTTTAAGGACCAAAAATGGAAAAGCTGGAATGGAGTGATTTGTTGTTTTGTTGAACTTGATTTCACATTAAGTTCTGTAATGCAAGGTAAAATTGTTCATAATCAGGGTTGTAATAGAACAGCCCTGATCCCCGAGTATGACATATTTAGGACAGAGGACATGCTGTGGCTCCATGCTCGGCATTTACTCTGGCTCTCCTTCCTGCAGTGTTCTCCAATTGTTTAGCTTTGGTAAGCAGAAGAAAGTACTGTAGTTCATAGACATGCAGAGGCAGACGTTATAGGTAGATAGTTTGTTTGTACTGTCAGACTGCATCTTATGCAAGAGTTATGTTCTAGAATCAGCATATAAAGCTAAAATCATGTATCCCTAAAATTACCTTGCAGATCCCTTACATCTGAAAAATACATACTGCTTCTTAAAAAAACCATGAGAGGCATGTGGGATCTTAGATCAACTTAGACCAACCATTCATTCTCCAGACTAAAGCTCACTCCAGGGTATATATTTAGTAAGTGAAATTGCCTTCAATGTTAAAGCTGTTGTCTTTCTTGGTTTGTTTGCCTAGTGCATGCAGCTGAATTTATGTAAGTAAAGCATGAGTAAGATGTGGGCTGAGTATATTTGGAATGAATGTCCTTTATTCAATATATCATAATTAATGTCACCCTTCCACTGATATCTATGGGTTGAGAGCATCCTTTGCCCATAGTACCTTCCTGAACAAATGAAGGTTTGGGGCTGGCACCCACTTGGTGCCTGAATCAGCTGAAGATTCCCATAGTAAAACAAAATGATCAGTGGCACCCCAATATCACACCTGGTGTGATAATATTCAGAGCTCTCCGTAACAATCAGCTTTCTCCTTTCTCTGTCTCCAACAAGAGAACAGCATCCCTCTCTGCATCGTATTGGGGGAGGAAGCAAGAAGGTGACATGAAGGTGACATGAGTTTTAGTATGCTCACTAGTTTTCCTATTCTGAACCTCCTTCCCACACTAAACCTGCTGTGTTGTGGGGTAGTCTTACCTGGCTTCTCTCTACATCACTTACCAACAACAACATGATGCAAACTTTGCTGCTGATCACCTAAAAGACAAATCTGAACCTATAAAGGATAAATAAACTCCTTTGGTTCTATAGAAAATCAGCTGCAAATGAATGATGGTATGGTGGGCAATAAAAGCTCTTCCTGCTGCTACCACTACCCTTGTGAAGTCCAGATTCACTTTCTTCTCAACTTTTCTACCTTCTTGAGATCCTGAGCTCCTCTGCTAAATCTTCAGTGAAAGAAGGCTGGACTAAAATCCAGCTGATCTGTGCTTCCCTTTGAATAACTGCTAAGTTTCCATGGGCCTGATGTCTCAAGAACACACCAATCCTCTGCCCATGGTCTTATACTTATAATGGGATGGGCATTCACTAAGGCTTCCCTCAAACTGGATGGTAGCTATTTAGGTAGAATCCCTTTTTTTGACCCAGTAGCCACTACCCATTGTTCCCCAAGTCCGGCTGGATTCTGATACTGTTACTCACTTTCTTGTGGGTCCCCAATAAGCACCTGCACTAGTGTTGCCCTGATGCCACCTGCTAGATGGAAAAACTAATGAAACAAGCTGCATATGCCAAAACCATCTCTCAGCCACACATGTCCTACTGGAGTGCCTTGGACTTCTGCAGCCCTCTTCCGCCAAGTCCATCCATGGTGGCCATACAAGAAGGAAGTAGCCCTTTCTCTGCCTCCCTCCTCAAAGCCTTCTCCTGTTGGTTACATTCCTCCTCAATGCCAACCTGCACAGCTGCAGTAGCTGCACACAGGAAGCAGCTCTTCTTTTGTCCAATGCTTTTGCTGCACACACCCAACCTATGCCTCAGCCATACATGTCATATTTAAATGTCATGGCGTTCTTTTATCCAATGCATTTCCTGCCCTCCTTCCAAAGCCATTCATGCTGTGGTTGTACATGCAGGACATAACCCTTCTGCCTTGTCCCTCATGTTTGAATATCCTTCCATAGCCATGAAGGGGCACAGGCCAGATCACATGACTGTTTGAAAGTGCATTACATGCTCCCCAACCTCCATGGTTTGGGAAGCCAAAGTTGGTAACTCTGTACCTGTGTGCAGGTATATACCGCTTAACAATGAGGATATGTTCTGCAAACCCTGTTGTTAGGCACATCTGTCATTGCCCAGACAACCACTAATGGAAGCTGGGTCACACTCCAGAATGCTTTGCTGCAGCCCTGGAGCACCCCAGAATGCCTTGTGGAGCTAGGAAAGCAGGAAGAACAACTATCTGGCAAAAATGCACTTGGAAAACTCACCAAGTTCCAGTTAGCCAGTTCAGCCAGCAAGGAAGGCGTGGCCCAGTGAGTTTGGCAGAAACGCTACCATATATGCTGTCAATCATTCACCAAAAGTTGCTATGCAACACATACCTGTAGTGCACCCATTGTTTTGCTCATCCCCCTTGGGTAGGCCAACAAATGCATCAATGGTCAGTAGGAGTGGGTTGCTGCCACCTATACTACATTCAATAATTTCAGCAAGCATTGGAAGCTGTGTCACATCATCTGTTCATTTTGCTTTTGATTAACCTAAGAATTTATTTCATAAAGACATATTTCTTTGCAATTCACTTTTCCCATAGAATGTTTTATTTCCAAATAAACCTCTTATTTATTTATTTAGAGTATTCACTCTTCAGCCAGTCAGCCTCCCAGAGCTGTTTACGGAGAATAAATCAATGGGAAAAATCATTACAACAGAAAAAAACTTGTGAGGGTTTACACCTCACTAGCTTCTTCTCCTTCTCCTCTTCATAGGGCAGTTGATGGTTCTGTAGCACAGTGAGGAAGGAGGGGCCCACTCGGCTAGAAATTTTTTTCACTACAAATAACTAGTGATGAGTCAAACGTTTTTTTACAAACATTCTAATGTGGGGAAAAATGCTTTTGGGCGGCAAGTGAAAAGCTTTTATTTTTTAATCCTCAAAAGCTTATCTTTTTCATAGTTGTTCACTTCAGTGTAATGTTTTCTTTGAAACTCAACTTTCTTTTGTCAAGGAACAGTGTCCTCACTTCACCAATCAGGTTTGCCTACATGGCAACATCACTGTGGGCAAACAAAGCCAGTTCAGAGCAAGGGCAAAGTCACCCTCACTCACTTCCCTCCTTCTGAAGCCCCTTTCAGACCTTATACTACTCATGGTCATTGGTATCCAGGAATCCACAAGTACATGCTGGAAAGCCCTACCCAAGTGTCCTCTCCCCAACTCATCATAAAAAAAAACTCCACAGTCAGGGAATTAGAGGACAGGTCCTCTCGTGGATTGAGAACTGGTTGGAGGCCAGGAGGCAGAGAGTGGGTGTCAATGGGCAATTTTCACAATGGAGAGAGGTGAAAAGCGGTGTGCCCCAAGGATCTGTCCTGGGACCGGTGCTTTTCAACCTCTTCATAAATGACCTGGAGACAGGGTTGAGCAGTGAAGTGGCTAAGTTTGCAGATGACACCAAACTTTTCCGAGTGGTAAAGACCAGAAGTGATTGTGAGGAGCTCCAGAAGGATCTCTCCAGACTGGCAGAATGGGCAGCAAAATGGCAGATGTGCTTCAATGTCAGTAAGTGTAAAGTCATGCACATTGGGGCAAAAAATCAAAACTTTAGATATAGGCTGATGGGTTCTGAGCTGTCTGTGACAGATCAGGAGAGAGATCTTGGGGTGGTGGTGGACAGGTCGATGAAAGTGTCGACCCAATGTGCGGCGGCAGTGAAGAAGGCCAATTCTATGCTTGGGATCATTAGGAAGGGTATTGAGAACAAAACAGCTAATATTATAATGCCGTTGTACAAATCGATGGTAAGGCCACACCTGGAGTATTGTGTCCAGTTCTGGTCGCCGCATCTCAAAAAAGACATAGTGGAAATGGAAAAGGTGCAAAAGAGAGCGACTAAGATGATTACGGGGCTGGGGCACCTTCCTTATGAGGAAAGGCTACGGCGTTTGGGCCTCTTCAGCCTAGAAAAGAGACGCTTGAGGGGGGACATGATTGAGACATACAAAATTATGCAGGGGATGGACAGAGTGGATAGGGAGATGCTCTTTACACTCTCACATAATACCAGAACCAGGGGACATCCACTAAAATTGAGTGTTGGGCGGGTTAGGACAGACAAAAGAAAATATTTCTTTACTCAGCGCGTGGTCGGTCTGTGGAACTCCTTGCCACAGGATGTGGTGCTGGCGTCTAGCCTAGACGCCTTTAAAAGGGGATTGGACGAGTTTCTGGAGGAAAAATCCATTATGGGGTACAAGCCATGATGTGTATGTGCAACCTCCTGATTTTAGGAATGGGTTAAGTCAGAATGCCAGATGTAGGGGAGAGCACCAAGATGAGGTCTCTTGTTATCTGGTGTGCTCCCTGGGGCATTTGGTAGGCCGCTGTGAGATACAGGAAGCTGGACTAGATGGGCCTATGGCCTGATCCAGTGGGGCTGTTCTTATGTTCTTATGTTCTTATGTTCATAATTATAGCATTTTCTGAAGATAAACATGGTACTCAGGGAGAAATCCTGCCTGAAATTGGGTGTGCTGGGTGCCCTGAATCACAAGAATTGCTCCTTGAATACATTTGTCTCTTCAAGTAAGCATTGTTACAATGGTGAACAGGGGAGTGGGGCTAAGAAGCATGAAGGCTTGAGGGAGCACAGTGTCCAGTGTAGTCCAGAACAAGATGTACAGTGTCCACATGCAGTATAATGTCTGAAGAGGGCTTGAATTTGCTTAATTTGTTTTTAGTGACATTGCCATGTAGCCAAATCGGATTTGTGAGGTGATTAGATCACTCTTATGAAGAAGAAGCGTGATTTGAAAAAAAAAATGGCACTGAAAGGTAGCCAAGTGGGGCTGCCAAGAGTCTCACGATGAACGAAAGTATCACCTGAATGCCACATTTGTGGAGGGGACAATGATCTACCAGAACGTTTTGTGTTCATGTGTGCCTGTGTGCATAGCTTGAAGATTCCTTTGCTCTGCATGGCCCCCATGGGAAAAAAAATCTGAATATGTCCCCCTGATGAATCATTGAATGCCCCCTTTTTAGAAGGATTGAACAATTTCATTAAAAAGCACCCCCCCGCACACACACACACACTTTGGCTCAGTCCTACAAATAACCAGTCAGGCGATTTCTGTTGACATTCCCCTGCCAAAATTGTCCTTGGTGCAAACCATTGCATTTCGAAAGCTTATCTCAGAACGTTCACCATATTACATACAAAGTTCATTTGTGCTCCCTTCAATGTATTAATATTAATAAGCTATTGCAGCGCTTGGTTTTTCACTAGTAGAATAATTGCATTAATATTACTGTCAGAAAGCTCATCAACAATCAGCTCGTTTCAATTAATTTTTCATGATTTTTAATTACTTTGAACAATCTAGGAGACATGCAGACTGCGAAAAAATGGAGCTAACTGTGCATTATCTTTTAATTCATGTAATGGTACACAGAAGGGAAGAATGAAAATGCACCAATAGTGGAGGGTGCTGCAACTTTTATTCCTGTGGGTCAAAGTCATTGAAAGAACTCCAGCAGCATAAATCAAACACAACAACTGAATCAGTACTTTGAAGTAATGCGAATTCTGATGCTAAAAGCTCAAGCCTTCTTCATAAACAGACGAGTCAGCCAATTCCTTTAGTGAAGGCACAGATATGTCACGGGTGCTCCATGCAGTTCCTGGAATAGATTTACTTAAACCTGAGTCCAAACATTTGTTGAGGAAGAAAAATGGTGTAAATGGGCACGTTTTGTGTTGGCACATGGTAGAAGGGTGTGGGTCTCTACCATGGCAACCGGATCATCACCCAGTTACTGGACCTTCCAAAGCAGTGGCAGCCCAACACAGGACTTAGAATCAGAGAAGAAATTTAAAACAACACAGCCTTCAGCAAAACAAAAAATCTTAGGCAACTGGGCAAGCTAGGACAGGGGGAGCTGGCTGGCTGGTTGGCTGGTGGCCGCAACAATTGTGATTGGGAAGTGAACTACCACTAGGGTCTTTGAGAACTTGCATTAGGCCTCGGAAAAGATGCCTGAGTGGGCACCTCTTCCTAAATTTTCCTGCAAGTTGTTTTGTACTATATAGTGTTGTCATGTCTTGGGCCCCCTGGAAGCCTCACCCCAGGGATTTTGCCCCCCACCATGCCTCCTGTCTCATTGGGACTGGCTGCCATCACCTTCTATTCTTCACTTCCTCCTTGCTTGTGGAAGAGGAAAAGTTGGACTACCTCCACCATGGTCACTGTCTTCACCTCTTCACTCACTTTCCTCTCCTCCTGGAGGAGGAGGAGGCAGGCATGCATTCTATGGTAGCCACTACCTCCCCAAAATGGAGGAGACAAAGGGGCATCTCCTCCATGCAGTGACCCCATATTGGATCACTGTATTTTCTGTTGATTTTCATTGGAAAAAGTGGGGAGAGGAAGGGTTACTGTCCCCTTCCTCAGTGTTTGCCCTCAACCCAACTCAACATTATGTTATAAGCTACGTGACCAAGGAACAGACACCAGGATGGATCTTACTGCTTGTGAGTAAGTATCGTGCAGGCTTAATTTTTAATGGCTGACATCATGAGGGGCAGAAAGTGAGTATACTTGATGCTAGATAGTTCAGCCATCACCAGCAGACCATGGGTGGGAAGTTGTAACCTTTCTTGTCCAACAGTTGTGGTATTAGCTCTCATAAATGAATTGGAGTATTGAGGATGACCTGGGTGGGTCCCCATCCTACTCAATGGCTGTTGACATTATAGTCTGAAGGGATTGGGTCTGTTTCTGCTGAAGGAACTGAGATGATGAGTGATAGTTTAGTGTGACAGTGAATGGAGATGGGGGAAATAGTGGAGCTTTCAATCCCTTCTCCTATCAAACTGGATGGCCTTTATCTAATTTCAAAAGGCATAACACTATACATGCATATCAGTGTAACATTTAAACTAGTTGTGGCTAAAATATTTCATATTACAGAAAACTTTTCTTTGCTGTATCCAGAGACTAATTAGGAAGTCATTAGGAGCTTTCCTTTTGATCAGAACACAAAATTAAATACAGGTTACATGGTACATTAGTGTGACTGTCAAAGACTTGAGCTAGGCAATTAAAAAAAAGAGCAAAATATTTTAAATGAATTTTTAAATAGGTTCTTCCAGTCATTAAACAGAATTATCACATCCGTATTTTGTAAATGTGAAATGTATGGCCTAAAAAGCCTACTCTTCACAGTAGTTTTTATTGATGACCTATCTAAGCTTCATTTCCGAACCAAAAAACCTTGTCGGTCAATTTATTCCAACATAACACTGTGTGGTTGGGTAGTTATTAATCCTATAATTGCTCATAGCATGCCAGAAATAATTCTGCTAATTATTACAATATGTCTTACTTCACGGTGCCTCTATAAGTCAATATGCCCTTTGCATGTACTGGGGGGGGGGGGGAGATTCAAATTCCTCACTTGAATTGGAAGTATGGGAACTGATTATTAAACAACTACAATTATGCAAAATAACTGATATATTTTTGGCCTCCTCTACATAGCAAAGCAAGCTATTTCTTTTATACATTCGTGCTTGACAAATAATATGTTCCTGGCTTTAAAAGATCCATTATCACTACCCTGCTGCAAAACCTTGCTCTAAGTGAACATTAGTTTCAATTATGGCGCAACTATAACAAACCACCCTGGGTCACAATTGCACAAAAATTCATTTTTCCCAATTCACTGTGGGTGAAAGCAGTTGATGTTTATGCTACAAGAAAAGGTTGTGGAATTAAATGACACATATTTAGGGTGATAAATGGAGAAATACAAGAAAAATAACATGCATACATATACACAAACACATTACTCATATAAGGGCTCTTGGATTTTTGTGACAATGAGCCTCACTCCCTCAAGTTACAAATAAAAATTTTCAGCTTCTTTAACATTTTCACCTAACAAAACTCATTTTCATCCCGGCCTGGAATGAGCTTGGTTCCAGGCTAAATGAACCTAAAGACCTTCAAGAACCTAGAGCAGGGGTTCCCAAACTGTGAACCATGGCTCTCTGGGTTGCTGCAGAAATCAGCCAGTGGAACTGTAGAATCCTCAAAAAAAACCCACCACCCTATACAATATATAGGATTGTAGCCCTAATGGGGAGCGATCACCATTAGGTCAAAAGCCAGTAGGTAAAAAGAGCCTGGCCTAGACAAAAATATCATGGTTGCTTACAAGTTAGTTGAAAAACATCTTAGAGCAGTGGTTCCCAAACTTTTTAGAGGTCCTAGAGGCTGCTGCTCAATTTATAAATGCCAAGGGATGTGGCTATAAGAGTGATTGGGCAACAGTGCTCCCTTGTTTAACCCTTGATACACATAGTCTAATTTCGTGACCCACCAAAAATTGAGTCACAACGACCCACTGGTGTGTCCTGGACCCACAATTTGAGAACCACCGTCTTAGGGATTGGAGGAAGGGAGTTAGGCTTATGATGTTACAAAATCCAGACAATGGGCACTCTTCAAAGGCTTATGATGTTACAAAATCCAGACAATGGGCACTCTTCAAAGGCACTCTTCAAAGGCACTCTACAAATTCATACTCCATAGAAACCATTTTTGAAAACATTCTTCAGAAGAGGAGCATGTGTCTTTGTTTTCACCTTGAAAATGTTTGATTAGGGACATTCTGCACAACACTACTATAAACTCTCCTGGCAAAGAAAGATGATTTATTTTTGGGTTTCTGTAGTGGTGTGTAACAGCCCATTCTGCAAAAATCTTAGTGGTAAAGAACTGAGGAAGTAATTGACAGTGATAGCAGATACATGTCTTTTTCTTTCCTGCTGATCCTGATTTACCTGTATGGATTTCACAATATGCTAAAAATAATGACATCTAACAGTAACATGAGATGAAGTCTAAGAGAACTCCAAAAAGCCAGGCATGAAGGCAACAATCCTCCGCTGTTGTCTGTCTTCGACAGTATCCAATATACGGTGGCCCACTCTTCCAGAAAGATTCTATCTAGCTAATAGCTGTTGATATATTATCCTTCATGTATTTGTGTAACTCTTTTTAAAACATCATTTATGCTAGAAGCCATCTGTCATAAAATGTCTATATTTTATGTGTGTTCTATTGTACTTTGGTCTCTTTCCTGACGCCTAAGGTATTCAATCTGTGCATCCCACCTTCCTAGTGAGGCATGGCTAGCCTCCAAGGGCATCTTGGGGAGAGAGGTGGCTGCAGCTGCTCTGCTGCTTAGCTCTGCTCAGCTGCACTGGCGGCCTCCTGACTTGCTGCTTTTCCGAGGTTGAGAACGAGGTGGATGGGGCAGCATGAAACATGGTGGGGGAGGTGGGAGAGAAGGCTGGCTGGGCAGGCAGGCAGAGGTGCCTCATCTCATCATGGAGCTCTCTCCATGTACAACCTCGCCCCAAGGACTACATTTCCCAGTGTGCCCCTTGCCCTGGGCATCCTGGGATTGGTCAAGGCTGCTTGGGATGGAAGGAGCCAGCCTGCTCCTAGTGGGGGGGGTGTCCGAATGCCCCAGCCTGCATCCCTCCGTCTTGCCTGGGGAGAACAGGGGAGAAAATCTGCATGTTGGGTGTGTGTGTGTGAGCAGCCCCCATCTACTTTGGGATGAGTTGTAATCTTGTTGTATGTGGCTGCAATCCTTTCCACACTTTCCTGAGAGTAAGCCCCATTGACTCAAATGGGGCTTACTTCTGAGTAGACCTACATAGGCTTGGGGTCTGTGTCGGCTTAACCCAGGATCCTCACCTTTCTCTTTTTTCTCCCCCTTCAAAAAAGAAAAAAAGCTACTCTTGATGGCTTTGCCTCCAAAAATTGATTAAACATAAAAATCCCCATTCTTTTTTAGCCATTTCCCTTTTTCCTCCTGCCTCCTTTTGGGGGGGGGTGCACTCTGTTGGCTGCTATTGTAAGGCAAAAGGCACAATCCTAGCTAGGTCTACTCAGAAGTAAGTCCTATTGTGTTCAATGGGACTTATTCCCAGGAAAGTGGGGTTAGGATTCCAGCCAAACAGCCTCTGGGTCTCAGTTTGCATCAGTTTGCAATTAGCAGATACACACAAAACAAAGTCTTCCCCTCCCCCAGCATATTCATCACTTCCCCCCTCCCTTTCCAAAACCCTCCAGGTGTGCTGCTAACAAACTCAGGGTACAATCCTAACCAGGTCTACTCAGACGTAAGTCCTATTTTGTTCAATGGGGCTTACTCTCGGGTAAGTGTGGTTAGGATTGCAGCCTCAGAGTGCTGGCAGCCTTGTTTCTAGTGTTTAATTATAACACCTTCATCCCCATTTTGGGGGTAACTAAGGTGAGGTGTTGTAATGGGGAGCTGTGGCCAATGGCTACAAGGATCAGGGGAGGTGCAAGCTGGAAAAGTTTGGGAACCACTGCTTTATGTGCTTAACCACTGTCTTAATGCAAGCTGAAAATGGTCCAATCTGCATGATTCAGAGATGGAATGCAACTTACAGGCAGCCTGCCAGACCAAGGAAAAAGAATGCAAATTGGGTCCATGGCAGCTAAGACTGGTTGATCACATTTCAAAGGGGATAGCTCTCCTCTAATCAAATAGCAGGATGACATTATTCCAGTTGGGAATGATAAATGCCATCCAACCAGAAGTTCTTTCTCTTCTCCAGGCATCAACAAGGGAGAGTCCACTCTGACTGCAAACAGAACAAAGGCTGGCAGTTCCATCATCCAGATTCCACAGTGCTGCAGTGCTAAAAGCTGGCAATTCGGTCTGATTGAATACTGAATTGGTTTTCTTTTATCAAAGTCAATTCTTTTTTATTTTTTCTCTTGCTCATTTAATTTTACTATTTCATTTTTTATTAGCATTTTAATAAACTTTTAGCATAATATTCTCAGTCTGCCTTGTTTTGCAAAAAAGTAGATTGTCACGTCCTCTCTCTCTGCAGGTGCTACTGTGAGAGCGTTTTTGATCGAGACCCCTGAGATTCAATATTGTTCTAGGGGTGGGGATTCTGCCCCGAGAGCTCCTCTGGCTAGCCTGATCTCCCTGGCTGGTGGCAGTTGTTTCAAACCACCAAGATTTTTTTCGAAGTATACTGCATGTGCAGAAAGGGAAGAGATGGGGACAGGAAGGCAGTGAGCTAACCACTAGACACTACTGCCCTGAATCAGCATGTGGTCACTGGCGGTCACTGGCAGCCCCTCTTTGGACTCTGACACCATCAGTACGGTGATGTATCATCAGTACAGTAAACTAACTATTCATTGTGTGAAAAAGTACTGCCTTTTGTCTTTTCTAAACCTACTGCTGACCTTAAGTAACTTCTTAAGTAACTTCTTAAGTAACTTTAAGTAACTTCTGGTACCACAAGAGAAGGAGAAACATCTGTCTTTGTCCTCTTGAGATGGGGGAACTAAACATACAATTTTCGAAATGCAGATGCACCCTAGGTTTGCTGAAGGAGTTACAAAAATGGAAAGGTTTTTTTCGCTCAGTTCCTTCCCTTAGTCCCACCATTGAGTTTACTTTTTTGTTACCATGTTACACTGAGTTCAGCTTCTTGCTTTCTCAGTTTGTGCCCATGAGCCTTACCTCACTGACACACATACACCTACACCATTTTTATTATAAGTGACTGTTTCGGTTCATCATTTTGTCCTGCTTAGGCACCAACCCTTGGTCATACCCTTATAGCTCCCACAGTTTGGGAACTGCTGCATTATGCTGTATTCTCTTTAGCTTTTAGCTTTCTCTTAAGTAGAACAAGGAAAGTAAGACAATATGGTCTGAAATCATTACTTATCTTTTGCAACGATTTCTTTAGCTAAAATTAAGAGGTATATATTATTAAAGCATAATGCAACCATTAATCTCTCTGACATCCTGGTCCAAAACACAATTGACTTTGAGATATACTATTTTAAAACTAGTAGATCTTATTTTTTAATTAATGCGTTTAGTACTGTGGTAGTAGGAAGGAAGGAGTTCTTCTATAAGGGTTCCCAGGGCTGCTGATGACAAAAACAAAAATAGTTTTTAACAAAAACAGCCAAAACAGAAAACTCCCTGGGGCATGATGCAGCATCCTGGGACATTTCGGTCAGCAAAGTGAGATAAAAATTCAAGAACCACTGAATAAACATATAAATGCATGTGACACTGATGTCCTCTTCAGTCTTATGCCCAACCTGCAGAGGAACTGAATCCAGATTAAAAGACTAAACGGTTTGCCTATCATCATCATCATCATCATCATCATCATCATCATCATCATCATCATCTTCTTCTTCTTCTTCTTCTTCTTCTTCTTCTTCTTCTTCTTCCCAATATTTTTTGATAGTTCCTTTTCAAGAATCAATGATTGGGTGAAGGCAAAGAAGGCAAAAATTAGTAGCTTTCATTAAGCTGCTGTATGTCTCATTGATAGCTTGGAGTTGTCAGTTACATGGTCCCCTGCCAGACCTCTCCCTCCTTCCCCAAACTGGTGGGTCAGGGAAAGAAAAAGGAAAAAAGGAGGGGAGAATAAAATCAAATTGGATGGCTTGTATCAGTGTAACCTTACTTCATTTAGTGCTGTGACCTTACTTCATTTAGTGCTGTCTCCCAAAGTGTCTCCAAAGCAAAATGGGTTTCTTTAGGAATCAAATGCATACCCCTAGTAGATTCATGTGAACCATGTGTCCCACCAAACTAAATACCTCCCACATTACCTGAGTACCAGCAGCAATTTGTAGGAATTCTTCTCCTCCCCCCAAATCCTAACTGCAGCTATAGTAAATCTATACCATAAAACCTTCTCAGCGTTAATAAAAGGATCATTCTCTATGTACAGCTGCTGTTGCCATAGCTTGCTTTTGATTTGGCTACTCTGAATTTTCCAGGCAATGCTGAAGTTTAGTTTATGATGTACACACTGAGAGTTGTATAAAATAGGGTAGACTTTCTTTACTAACAGGGTTTTATGCTTGCCAAAATGGATTGCGAAAAACATAAAGGTAAATAGAGATTGTTCAATCCTGTCTTGACGGCAGGGCACTAAGAAATTAGGTCCGTTTCTGTCATTTTTTTTGGAGATTCCTCTTGCCTGTCACAACACAGCAGTTATGAAAAATGGATCTATAAATTGAATTTAGAGGGCAATTTACAGCTAATCTTTGGAGTAATTCCAGTGTGAATAATGCAGCAATTTGGATGCATGGCCAGTCAATTCAGTACCTGATTTATTAGGATTTAAGAAAATTTTCTTTCATTAATGATAATTGCTCAACATAAGAAATAATTTCCTAGAGAATTATCTACCTTCATATCTGTGGCATTAATTTTTAGAAAGACTGCTCTGTTGGTTAAACTTATTATGTTAAGGAAAAAAAATAGCTTTTTAAACAAAAGATATATGAGGTATTTTAATTCGGAGCTGTATCTCCTTAGCGCACATGTGTAAACCGATTGGCACTGCTTTATGGTTTTCTTTTTTAAGGCTCCCATTAGAAATAACATTTTGAATATCTCAGCATAAGGATGATGGAATTTGCTATTGATTTTTCACACTTCTTACACCTTGATGATTGCATTAAATCTGTCTGCAGGAGGGATGGCATTATCTCTTCCTTTCTAAAAGTCGTCAGCTTGCTAAAAGTCTTACGAGATATTGAATTCCCACACTTGAACATTATCCAGTGTATCTTTTTGCTGTCGAGATAATTTCTTGCTTTTGTAAAACATCAGATAATATCTGCAATAGCAATGAATATAGGTTGGCAAAGTCCACTCATGAGTAAAAGCAGCTCTGGGGGTGAGTTATCCTCAGACATTGTGACAACATGGAACAGTACCTTCCAAGAGAAGGCAGGCTGACCAAGGAGAGAAGTGCCTAGTGGTTACTGCACAGAAACCCCTACCTGCTTCCTGCTTTACTGGACTAGTAGCTGAATGCTGCCCCAAAACCACACTATAGAGACTAGGTAGAAGAGGGACATCTGGTGAAAATAAGCCCCTCCCAGGAGAACACAGCCCCAGGGCTTCCTATTAAAGATAGGTAAAAAAAAAAAAAAAAAAACAGGCAAAAAATGGGGGAAAACAGGAAATAACAGGGGATTTATCATAGGCTGCTAGTAAATTTGCTTGAAGATGTGCCATTCTAGTAAATAAAAGATAAATATTGGGCTACTCATCTATGGTTTCATCTCAGCCTATGGAATTAGGCAGACATTGTAGACAGAGTCCAATCTTATGAATTCTCCCCCACCACCACCAATGCAGCAACGCCAAACTGATGAATGCTGCATCCATAGTGGGGTGTGGGTGGGCCAGGAGGCTTCAGCAGGGAAATGGGGTTGTAAAATCCCCTTACCTCCATGTAAGCCTCCCAACTTGCAAGGGGTCTTCTTGGACCAGCACTGGCAAGTTTGCCAGCGCAAGTCCAAGGAGAGAAATGAGGTGGAGAGTCTGCTGCCAGAAAGGATAAGATCCGATACGGGCTGCCACAATGGATCCTTCCCCTCCCACAGTCTCACTACCTCCATTACGCCTCCCTCCCTGCCCGGTTTCACCCCTTCCCCACCTCTATTCCACCCTCCTGCCTTTCCTGTCATCCTACCTCCTCCAGCAAGTGGCAATTTCCTTGCTGGTGGGGGTTGGAAAGGCACAGGCCTTTCCACTGGCACTCCCAAAAGTCAACCCCATTGGGGGAGCCTTGCTGCCATCAAGAGGCAAAGGAAGGATTGGGCAGTTTATTTAAAGTGGTGAACGACACTGTGTCACTGAAAGTACAGTGAATGACCACAATAAATCCAGAGGTCTCATTCTTCACTTGTACCCAGTTGGGTACAAACCCACTTGGGTTTTGCACTTGTACCCAGTTACTTAATTCAGTTGCACTGCCTGAATTACTAAAAGCTATTCAAGATCAATGTCTTCCTATGGCACAGCTTGAACCTGTGTAATTCTATATACAAATCTGTCACCATCGCAGTGTTGTTCTCTACCTCCCTAGCAGGCAGCGATCTATCCAATCTGTTGGGGAAGGACAGCAAAGTGTCAGAAGCAAATGTCAGGGAATAGTCAATCCCCACTATACCCCCAGCAATGGCCGCTCATTGACCCTGCACCTGCCTTCACCTCCTGCTTAGTGTTTCTTTGGCCAGCAGCACTGGGGCTCAGTGGATGCTGTAATTGGCTTTTTGGAGGTGGCACTTCTGACACCTCAGTGTCCACTGAAGGTGCATCAATATCACACTGCTGAAGCACCAAGATCAGTATATCACTCCATGAATGATGGGCTGTGTTGGGGTTTCCACGGACACTGTTGGACATTACTGGGAAGGATTGTGCCAGTCATATTGGCCAAGAGGGCTGGCCATTGCAGCATTGCCTGAATGAGCTTAGGATATGGCATTGAGCCGGCATTGGTGCAAAATCAAAACAGGATTGAGCCACTAATGAGTTTATGAATAATAAATAATAATAATAATAATAACAACAACAGGTATTTATATACCGCCTTTCTTGGTCATCAGATTTCTCCTCAGACTTTAAGCCAAGGCAGTTTACATAGGCAGGCTGTTCTAAACCCCCATAGGGATTTTTACAATTGAATAGTTCTACGTAGTCTTTCATAGAATTCCTCATTCCAGCTGGATTCCTTCCCAGGCTGGTCTCTCTCTGGCCCTTCGCCTCCCACGCTCCACTTGACGGCAACTCCTCTCTGCCACCGAGGGTCAGCTCATCAGTATATCAGCATGTCGTCAGTTCTCAGATACTTCCGGTTGTTTCGAACTGGCAGCCTCAGATCTTCAGGCATATAAGGCAGCAGCTCTACCAACTGAGCCAGACCTCCTGCACCTCAGACTATGGTAAGATTCACATTTCCTTAGCCACCACGTCACACCGGATCATGAGCTGGTTAACAGGGTTACCACACTATAAATGCAGTGTTAGTACACCAAGAATCTGTAGCTTTGATGGACACTGCACTGGCATGCTAACACTGAAAGTTAAAATAAGAGTCCTCTTGCTTAGTATCACATCAAAACAGGACCCATGATGATCTAATTACAAGCACAGAAAAAATGGTTTAATGTGCCCAGTAGCCTACAAGTTACACATACTTTTCTTCAACAATCATAAGTCATTTCTATATTCAGAATTTTACAGGCCTTTTTTTCCAGACTTAAGGTTTATTGCTGCTTTTAACATGAGCAAGTTGGAAAATTGCCTTTCTTCTTGCTATAACTATCTTGATCTCTTGTGCCAATTGCAAATTACAACAGGCAAAACTAAGTTGTAAACAGACAGAAAGCTGCAACAACTCTCTTTTAATATCATTTATGCTTATAGTCCAAAACAAAATGCTGCAATAAATTTCCTTTTGTAAGAAATAGCATGCAAATTAATTCATACCTTGGAAATATTTTTCCAATATACAAAGCTCATTTCGGAACATAGATCTAATAAAGTGGTAACGTTAATGATAGCCTCTTCTTCTCCATGGTTATGTTTCTCTTTGTTTGATGAAGAAAGACTTTCTGCAAGAATTCATGAGTTGCACTGGGTTCCATTGCTATAACTTGTGCTCCCAGGAAAAAGACAGATCATTCCTCCACCACTGGGAGAACTACTAGCGAATTTTACTGGCAATTAGTTCCTTAAGTAAGTGTCCAAATATACAGTAATGGAGTGTTTAAAATTTAGGCAGCTTTTCCTAAACTCAGGGCGCAATCCTAACCCTCTTTCCAGCATAAGGGCAATGCAGCTCTGAGGTAAGGGAACAAACATTCCCTTACTTTGAGGAGGCCTCTGTGAAAGACACCCAACTGCAGGATGCAGCACACGTCCCACTGGCACCGCTATGCCAGTGCTGGAAAGCACTGACATAAGGGGTTAGGATTGCGCCCTCAGTTGTATAGGTTTTTGTAGCCATCCCAAGCAGGGCCACAAAAGTTGGTGCAATCCAATAGCAGTTGGTAATGATGACATTTTTAAGCATCATGCTGTGATTGGCTGTTAAACGCAGTCTGTATCCTATGCTCTGTTGTACAAAAGATGACTGAGCAAGAATTTGGTTAGTGGTTATATTGTGTTTCCCCCTTCTCTATTGCTTCCTATGGGTTTACTCCTTCCTCTACCAGCTCCGTAATAGATGTATCATTTTTTCTGACAACTGAGATATGTTGGTCATCTGAAGGGGGTTAGAGTATAGGGTAAGTTGATCCTTGTCCCTCCTATGTCAATACCCAATTGTCCTCCCCATTTTGTCCTCTGTTCCAATGGAACTGCACTGGTGTCCATAGGCACAGTATTTTTTCTTGGGGTGCATTGGGAAATGCAGACATACACTGCCGTATCTCAAGGATAGAATTGCACTGTAGATGGTCTTAGGAAAGTTATGTCTTCTCAGTCTCAGCTCCCCAGTTGCCATATGGAGATTGATAATGGTTCCTTACTTCAGTTAGAAGGTTTTTTCAAGGATTCCACCATAATAATCCTTGTGAAGCACTTTGCACATTTACAATGCACAAGACAAACATTCTTATTATTAAGTACTGCACAGGTATGTTCTTATAGTTCACCTAGAATCGAGCAAATTAATGTCAGTGCATGCTTGCAGTTCTGTCTTTCTTTTCTTCTTTGAATAGCAGCCCCAGGTAGTATCCTACTCTACATTTCAAGAGAGAGCCTGTCAAGTCAAGGTGGAGGCTTCAGGACCCTGGAGAGCTCCAAGGGGGCAACTCATTCTAAGGCTAAGTAAGGCTAGAGGAGGTTTGAGATATTAAATATTTGGGGCCCAGGCTACCCTGAAGTTCTCCATCCCAGCCAGGAGTTATTTAAATGGGCAGCCCTTTCACCTGGAAATTTATACTCAAGTGCCATTCTGGGGATTATGAGGTTAGAGCTTGGTTGGGTTGGTTTCTGAAGAGACTTAGGCTTGACACAGTGAAAGCTGGCACTGACTTCTCCACTACTAGGGTCTTTGGAATTAGGGTCTTCGGCATCAGGGTCTCTTGACAGGCAAGTCAAGAAATTTCCTGATTTCAAGGTGTGGGGCAGGGGTTTGTTCTTCTAACCCAGCTGCTCTCCCATCCTCAGTATCAGAGCTACTGGTCATGGCAGGGCCTAATCTACATAAATGAAGACCATGGAACTTAGGGAGATAGTAACTTTTTCTCCCTTGCTCTTAGTTGCTCCAAGAGTGCCAAGTTACATTCAGTCACCTTCCAACATACACTTTCACCTGTACATTTTGACTACATGCTTAATGACTACCTCTTCTACCTTGGTGTGTGTGTGTGGTGTGTGTGTGAGAGAGAGGGGGGGGGGGTTGGGTTTTTTTTTTTTTTTAAACCTTCTGTTGGAGGCCTGAGATCGGCCTTAGGTCTCCTCTACCAATAAACTCTCTTGACCAATCCAGGAGGATCTCCCTTTCAGTAGCTTAGCTACAGGAGGGCACAGTATTAAGTTTTGCAACAATGCAAGCTGCCCCTCCCCTTACTGTTGGAGCCATTCCCAGTGGTGAGAGCAAAGCAGAGCGACTATCTTTGGTTGCTACTCCAAGACTCCCAAGGAGATCATTAGGATGCATCTCCGACAGTGAGGAGGAGGGGCATCTTGCATGGTGCATTGAGGCTTAGTGCTCTGTAAGCTACGCTGCTCCTCCCTTCCCCATAATATCTCCTTGGGAGTCTTAGAATAGCAGCCAAACAGTGTTTGCTCCATGGGAGTGACTAGCTCCCCCCCCCATCAAGTAATTGAAATGCTTTTTCTTGGGCTCACCTCTTATTGGTAGCCCTCAGCTGAGGCTAAAAAGACCCATTCCCAGCTGCAGCCTTTAGCCATAGTTTGAACCACCTGTACTCTGCTCCTTTCCTCCTAACTAATACCTAATATATTTGTGATGCAATTCCCCCCCCCCCAGTGTAAGGGGTGAGTGTGTTAGCATAGTGTGTTCCAGTTTAATCTTCCTGTTTTAGTTTGCAAGTGCTTTCTGTACACTTTGGTGCACCTTAACGTCTACTTCAGTCACTTTCAGTGCCAAATATCAGACGTGCAGTTAGCACTGTCATAGGATGCCTGCATGCAATTGCTCCCCCCCCTTGCGTGCACATGTTATGTGTGTTTTTAAAAAGCACAGCCAGTGACAATGTGGGTACCTATTCTCTTCAATTGGCTAGAAGAGCCTCTGCATGTAATTGAGTTTGCATCCATGGAGATGAATGGAGAAGCCTGTTTCACATCTGAGCTCTAGATCAGAGGCTTATGGTCACAAGTATTGTAGAGGCACCAAGAGAAACTAGGAAGAGTGCAGTGATAGTGACAGAAGAATATGGCTTTAACATCATTTCAGAAACTGAAAAGATCAACATAATTGCAGAAAATAATGAGTAAATTTCATTCAGTAGTACAACTTTGGTTTCTCTCAATGATGTCACTTGTTTCATAGTCATCATTTGACATACATGCTAATCCTCTCTAGACCAGGTGGGCACAATCTCTCTATGCCAACTTGCTGTGTGGGAGCAAGATATGATTTAAATAGGGCCACAGTTCCATTGAGGGATTATCAAAGTGATACATATTGATGTAGGAAGATTTGATATCTCCCACAATAATTGTACATGCTCATTAGAATCCCCATCCTTGTTGTCATAGAATCATAGAATTAAAAAGGGCATAACAGGTCATCTAGTCCAACCCCCTGCCTGTAAGCAGGACACCCTCCTAGTGCATCTCTGATGGGTGCTTGTTGAGCATTTGCTTGACGATCTCCTGAGAGGGAGAGTCCACCACCTCCCTTGGCAATCTGTTCCACTGCCGAACTGTCCTTACCATCAGGAATTTTTTCCTGATGTCCAGTTGGAATCTCTTCTCTTGCAGTTTGTACTCATTGGTTCTAGTTCTATTTTCAGAGGCAGCTGAAAACAAATTTGTCCCTTCTTCCATATGACAGCCCTTTAGGTTTTATGAAGAGTGCTATCATATCCCCTTTCAGCCTTCTCTTCTCCAGGCTCAACATACCACGTTCCCCACACCTTTCTTTGTAGGGCTTGTACTGCAGCTCCCTGATCATCCTCATTGCTCTCTTCTGAACCAGCTCCAGTTAGGCTGCAGCTTTCTTAAAGTGAGGTGCCCAGAACTGGACACAGTAAGGTCTAACCAGTGCATAATAAAACACTGCATCATTGTCATTTAGTTTTTGTCATATTTATAATGATAAAATCTAATACAATATCAATATTTTTCAAAAGATATATCAGTATGTTTTTCAATATTTTTACTGCTATTTATACTATACGCTCACAATAGATGTGATGGCTGACAATGCTTTTTGAGGGACTTACTTTCTAATAAACGTATGCTGGAAACAGAAATTCATTATCTCCGGACAGTATTTTGTGAAATGCCAGAAGGCAATGCAAGAAAAACCAAAGTCATTACAACTTCATAGCTGCGTGAATCATAGCTCCCTTGTGTGACATCTTTGAGATTAAACTGCTGGACTTCTGTCATTGCATGACACCAAGTACTGAGCTTTATAAACATATCCCGCCTCAAATGAAGAGTTATGGGTAGAGGAACTCCCTGCAACAGGAGTTCTAGCCTTGGAGTCATGCTGTAACAATGCCGCTTCGCTGCTGAAGAGTCAGTCCAAGGACCAGTTTGCAGTACGAGAGTGGCATACGAGACTCATACATTGGCATTGGGGAAATAATGAGAGAAAAACATTGGTCACAACATTTACAGGTAAAATAATCTTTATTCTACATATAAGACTACGTCCTATACAAATCTTCTCAGAAGGAAACCCTTTGTGCCAATAAAGGTATTCTGAATGAATGAATGAAACCCTATTGAACACAATGAGATGGGCAGCCCAAACCTTTCCTCCCTTGTACCAGCATGACTACAGCTGTATCCAGCATAGCCAGGGAGGCTGCTGGAGGTCTCCTCCCCTTTCATCCTCTTCCCCTGAAGAAAGCTCTAGGCCCCAAAATGGAGCTACTTGAGTCTTTGCCAGCTATTTTGCTCACATAGACTTGAGAAACCCTGTGTTGGGCTTTGCAGCCCATCGCAGAGCATAGGATCCAGTGAGGAGGCCTCCGCCAGACCCTCCCCCAGACCAGTCTCTTTCCTCATCCTCCCCTCCACTGCCCTCTCGCCAACCCCACCTCCAAAAGCTGCACCATCACCTGACTGTGCTACTTACTGCTGGCAGCTTGTTGCAGGGATCCTCCCACTGAGGCCCAGTGCCAATTCACCCTCCTCACCAGGTACCACAAATGTGCTTTATGGCATGTTTGTGACTCCCAGCGCCAGTGCCAGTGCTGGTGACATTAGGATTGGCCCTTCCTTCTGCGTAGACCTGCATATTATGCTGTAAGTTTTATTTAAATTTCCTGAGACCAGTGACTGGGTGCTGGCATGATGCACTTTGGGCTGGTGGAGGCTTCTTTACAGAAGCTGCAAAGCAGTCTCTGCCAGTACATGCTGTTGCACTGTTGGCGGGAAGGTTGAAGCAGCTTCCTGCCTGGTAGCAGACAGCCAAAGACCCATCAGAGCAGGTAAGGCCGTGCAGTGGGTGGAGGAAAGTGAGGGGAGGGCAGAACAGGGGTGCGGGGGTGGGAGAGCAGGGCAGAGGTGGGAGGGGGGCAGAACAGTCTGAGGGGGGCACATTCAGCAGCAGTGGCACATGCTGAACCCTGACCCCCTCCCAGGCCAAATCCACCTTCCCAAATCAAACATGGACTTCTGCCAACAATTGAGCTGGTGCAGGTCTGAGCCCCACTGGTCCCAAAGAGGTTTACCCCAGGTCAAGAGAACAAATATTCTGTCACACCAAAGCGGCCTTCCAAGGCTGAAACTCCCCTGCAAGATTCATCAGAGTCCAGGCCGGCACCACTGCATGGACTAAGCTGTTAAAATTTCCCTCCTTTTTTAATAATGCTGTGAGGGCACATGCATGTTATACATTTTTAATGTTCCAATACCTGCAGTTCCTATTGGAAAACAGTCAAGATGTTCAAAGTGGAACACAAGGTATATTGGAATCGTAGAATGATATGGATATGACTGGGGCAATTCGCTCATCCCTGCAAAAAATGGTCTAAGTTCAAAATTCTTTGAGGAAACATACCATATCCTGAGCAAAAATGGACAATTGCATCTTCATTCATTTATTGGTAAGCTCGAAATTTTCATTGCTCAATAAACCAATACAGCTGCAGACTTAACTAATCAACTTAATACTCATAGCCTTTATAGTTGTATTTATTCTTTAGCTATTTTAACAATGACTTGGGATGCTATCCAACTGAGATTTATTTACAAAAAATATATGGTTTCCATACAGGCGCTGGAGGTTTGAGAAGGACTCATGGAGTGCATGAAATTACATACAGAATTCAATTATGGATAGTGAGCACCTTTTTGGGGGGAATGTTATGATAGAAAAGACAGGATATTCAGGAATGTTGAAAAATACTTGGCTCTATCTTTTGAAGAAAAATGTGAAAGGAAATGCATAGCAAGACAGGTCTGTTTCTCTAACTACCTATGTATATACAGTATTTCAGTGCTTGAAGAAACAGTGTCATTATTACGGTACATGGAAGGTTTTAAGGTTTTGGTAATTGAAACAAGATGTCAGAACCCGATTCCCACTGTAGAGAAGACCCCTGCAGAATTCAACCTCAAGCCTTGGCAGGGCATCTTCCCACACTGGGAACTGGAGATGGATTGGGACTGGATCCCCAGTGGGGAAAAAGGAAACTGTCTGCTCAGAGAATGTTCACTGCTCATTTGAGGTTTGATGCTGGAATTGCACTCCAGTGCTTGGCAAAGGGTCTTTCCTGCTGTAGAGCCTTCTTTGCAGCCAAAAGTGTGATGCAGGATATGGGAGCAACTTCGCTCTTCCTTTCTCTGAATCCGTGGGCTTTGAGAAACTGGGGTAGACAAAGGGGGAGTGATTGTGGCAGACCCTTTCTTGAACACATTGACTACTTGAATCCTCAAGGATTTGTGTCTGATCTATTAGAATGCATGCCAGTCTTTGAGACTTATTGAGATGTTGAAAGGGAGGTTGAAAGGGAGGGTAAAAAGAGTCCAGTCTCTCCAGAGTGCATGGAGGCTGCTTAAAACAACAGTAATAGAGGCCCAGCAGAGGTGTATACCGCAAAGAAAGAAGGGTTCCACTAAATCCAGGAGAGTGCCCGCATGGCTAACCAGCCAAGTTAGAGAGGCTGTGAAGGGCAAGGAAGCTTCCTTCCGTAAATGGAAGTCTTGCCCTAATGAAGAGAATAAAAAGGAACATAAACTGTGGCAAAAGAAATGTAAGAAGGTGATAGGGGAGGCCAAGCGAGACTATGAGGAACGCATGGCCAGCAACATTAAGGGGAATAATAAAAGCTTCTTCAAATATGTTAGAAGCAGGAAACCCGCCAGAGAAGCGGTTGGCCCTCTGGATGGTGAGGGAGGGAAAGGGGAGATAAAAGGAGACTTAGAGATGGCAGAGAAATTAAATGAGTTCTTTGCATCTGTCTTCACGGCAGAAGACCTCGGGCAGATACCGCTGCCCGAACGGCCCCTCCTAACCGAGGAGTTAAGTCAGATAGAGGTTAAAAGAGAAGATGTTTCAGACCTCATTGATAAATTAAAGATCAATAAGTCACCGGGCCCTGATGGCATACACCCAAGGGTTATTAAGGAATTGAAGAATGAAGTTGCAGATCTCTTGACTAAGGTATGCAACTTGTCCCTCAAAACGGCCACGGTACCAGAAGATTGGAGGATAGCAAATGTCACGCCTATTTTTAAAAAGGGAAAGAGGGGGGACCCGGGAAACTATAGGCCGGTCAGCCTAACATCTATACCGGGTAAGATGGTGGAATGCCTCATCAAAGATAGGATCTCAAAACACATAGACGAACAGGCCTTGCTGAGGGAGAGTCAGCATGGCTTCTGTAAGGGTAGGTCTTGCCTCACAAACCTTATAGAATTCTTTGAAAAGGTCAACAGGCATGTGGATGCGGGAGAACCCGTGGACATTATATATCTGGACTTTCAGAAGGCGTTTGACACGGTCCCTCACCAAAGGCTACTGAAAAAACTCCACAGTCAGGGAATTAGAGGACAGGTCCTCTCCTGGATTGAGAACTGGTTGGAGGCCAGGAAGCAGAGAGTGGGTGTCAATGGGCAATTTTCACAATGGAGAGAGGTGAAAAGCGGTGTGCCCCAAGGATCTGTCCTGGGACCGGTGCTTTTCAACCTCTTCATAAATGACCTGGAGACAGGGTTGAGCAGTAAAGTGGCTAAGTTTGCAGACGACACCAAACTTTTCCGAGTGGTAAAGACCAGAAGTGATTGTGAGGAGCTCCAGAAGGATCTCTCCAGACTGGCAGAATGGGCAGCAAAATGGCAGATGCGCTTCAATGTCAGTAAGTGTAAAGTCATGCACATAGGGGCAAAAAATCAAAACTTTAGATATAGGCTGATGGGTTCTGAGCTGTCTGTGACAGATCAGGAGAGAGATCTTGGGGTGGTGGTGGACAGGTCGATGAAAGTGTCGACCCAATGTGCGGCAGCAGTGAAGAAGGCCAATTCTATGCTTGGGATCATTAGGAAGGGTATTGAGAACAAAACGGTTAGTATTATAATGCCGTTGTACAAATCTATGGTAAGGCCACACCTGGAGTATTGTGTCCAGTTCTGGTCGCCGCATCTCAAAAAAGACATAGTGGAAATGGAAAAGGTGCAAAAGAGAGCGACTAAGATGATTACGGGGCTGGGGCACCTTCCTTATGAGGAAAGGCTACGGTGTTTGGGCCTCTTCAGCCTAGAAAAGAGACGCTTGAGGGGGGACATGATTGAGACATACAAAATTATGCAGGGGATGGACAGAGTGGATAGGGAGATGCTCTTTACACTCTCACATAATACCAGAACCAGGGGACATCCACTAAAATTGAGTGTTGGGCGGGTTAGGACAGACAAAAGAAAATATTTCTTTACTCAGCGCGTGGTCGGTCTGTGGAACTCCTTGCCACAGGATGTGGTGCTGGCGTCTAGCCTAGATGCCTTTAAAAGGGGATTGGACGAGTTTCTGGAGGAAAAATCCATTATGGGGTACAAGCCATGATGTGTATGCGCAACCTCCTGATTTTAGGAATGGGTTAAGTCAGAATGCCAGATGTAGGGGAGAGCACCAGGATGAGGTCTCTTGTTATCTGGTGTGCTCCCTGGGGCATTTGGTGGGCCACTGTGAGATACAGGAAGCTGGACTAGATGGGCCTATGGCCTGATCCAGTGGGGCTGTTCTTATGTTCTTATGTTCTTATGATGAACTGAGGGATGATCAGTTCATTCCTAGTTTGCATCAGTTCCATATGCCCTGGAATGTCTTCTTAAGCCATATTTGTCAAAAAACGCACTGATGATGTGAAACTCCAGTTCCCCACCCTGAAAGACTTTTGAGTGGAGACTAGCAAGAGCCTATAAAGAATAGAGTTCTCCATCATCTATCCCTGATTCTGAAACTATATTCAAATGTTTTTTAGCTTTGGACACACACCACTGCACA
Source organism: Tiliqua scincoides (assembly GCF_035046505.1). Lineage (NCBI taxonomy): Eukaryota > Metazoa > Chordata > Lepidosauria > Squamata > Scincidae > Tiliqua > Tiliqua scincoides. The sequence goes on along the minus strand of NC_089823.1, from coordinate 125,479,151 downwards.
CAAACCTTATCTTCATGAACAAAATTGAAGTGGTTCTTTTTTCAACTTTCTCTGCACTTATCACACCAAGGAAGGTCACTACTCATGGCCACTTTCAAATCACTATTTTACTCATATGATTTATGATTTGTTTTCATCGGTAATTTGGAAAGCGCACCTAAGTAAAAAGGGAGGCAAGGTTCAAAATCAATTGCTGTGCCACTTTTATTCTAATCGTTATGTTTTCTGCTAAAATCTTAATGAATATGGATTTCAAAATTCTATATCATTAATACAACTGTTTCTCAGTGTTAATGGTCAGTTTGTATATTTACATCCCTGCCCCTTCCTACACTCCACAGCAAGGTGTGACTTTTTTCTACCCTTTTTGCACTTCTTTTAAATACTTAATTGCACTTACCGAAACCCTTCACAATTAAGCAAAGGCCCCAGTGAGTCAGTTATTTTATTCTTGCAGAAGTTCACTAACATTCTCTCCACTAAATGAAACACAGGATAGCAGAGAATAAACACTATATTTGATTTTAGGTGTGCATACAAAACCTCCATAAAATAAACCTCTTCAGTCTTAGCAGAGAGAAGCTTCTTCACTCTTACAGCTCAGCAGGGTTGCTTTTGTCTCTGGTAAGGGATTAAAGGTCCAATCCTGAACTCTCCCTGCACTGGTACTGAGCTCCAGCGCCAGTGCTGGGTGCCGTAAAGCACGTTTATGGCACCTGGAAAGTAGAGAGCGCTGGTGCTGGGCCTGTGCCAGCCAGGCTCTCAGCCCAGCACCAGTAGCAGGAAGATGCACCACCACTAGGGGTAAGTGAAACCGCTGGGCAGTGGTGTGGACACTGGGGGGGGGGGTGGGATTGGCAGAGCCCTGCTCCACTGTATCCTGAACTCTATGTCCTGCTGAAAAGCCCAACATGGAGTCTCTCAAGTCTGTGATGGAAAAATAGCTGATGCAGACTTGAGAAGCCCCATTGAGGAGCTTGAGGCTTCCCCCAAAGAGACTCCCAGCAGTTTTCCAGAGCCCATGGAAAGCAGTAGCCACTTCGGCGCTGCTATTCCTCTGGGCACCAGGAAGCTCAGGATTAGGCTGTAAGGGCCCAATTCTATCCAGCTTTCCAGCACTGATACAGCCGTGGCAATGGGGCAACTGCTGCATCCTGCTGGGGGAGGGGCAGTCACTTAGGCCTCCTCAAGAAAAGGAACTTCTGTTCACTTACCTTGGGGTTGCACTTTGGCTGCATTGGTGCTGGAAAGTTGGATAAGATCAGGCCTTTATTGCCTTATCACCTAGTCCCATTTTTTCTCTCTGCAGTTTTGGAGAAGAGATCATATCACTAACAAGCTAATTTCATGTGAGTAGTGGGCTAGTTCATACTCCTTAAGCCTACATTGCTTACCACAATAAGTACTATAGGTGTAGATAAGTTGTGAGTAGCATTACTCCAAGGAACCAAGAAGGGGGAGAATTATTAGAAGTGGCTCAAGTGAAGATCAGCAGGAAATATACTACAAAAGTATGGGTAGAATCCTAACCAGGTCTACTCAGAAGTAAGTCCTATTTTGTTACTTAGGAATACCTAAGTATTCCACCTCAGGAAAGTGTAGTTAGAATTGCAGCCTATGTTACTGGCAAGGAAAAGGGTGAGAGTTCTTCACCCTCACAATTCAAAACGAGGGTTAAGTCCTAACTGGTTTAGTTTTGCATGAATCTTTTCAGCCTCCCACACAGAGAGAGATTAGATTAGGCTAGATAAGAAAATTCAAACAGAAACTGAGTGTTAAGAAATCGAGAACAAAACAAATTCATGGAACAAATATTTTCATTAAGAAAAACAGCTCTCTCTCTCTCCCTCCCTCCCTCTCTGCAGGTGTGAATAGTAAAAGCACAACACCTTCATAGTCAGAGCATGACACCTTCCTTTGTGGGTTGCAAAGTGAGGCTTGCATGATCCAAAGTTTTTGGAGAATAATCTTTTTTTAGCCATGCTTTTCCTCCTCCACCTTTTCATTTACCTGAGCCTGACTGCAATAGCTCAAACTGATTCATTTGAGAAAATCTTCCAAATCTTAACACATGATCTTTTCCACTGGGCTAAATGTTTCAATCCATCTTAACATTGATGCATAATTTTGGCAATGTTCAATCCATGGGGACTGCCAGTCTACAGAGATTTCTCTTTGGAGACACATGGATATCCACTTTTAATCTTATTGGTATCCTTTTCATTTTAAGGCTGCTTTCACAAGATCAGATATTTGTTTGACAGCCCAATCACTATGTTTTGAAACAGCAGTTCTTCAAGACAGTTTCTCTCCTCTCTCTCTCTCTCTCTTTTTTAACCACTTCTTTGGGTATAAACTTAAAAGTACGGCACAGACAAAGAAATGTAGTAAGGAAAATGTACCTCAACTGACTTGCAAAAGCTTCAGCAAACAGCAGTGAGGACCCACCAAAGTAGTTGTTTTGCCAAATTCTCTTTCCAAACTTGGTCTAGAGAACTTATGCCCACTTTCAGTTAATTAGTTCTCCACCTCACTCAAAATAGCCCTAATCCTGCAGAAAGCACTTCTGGACCCCACCACTAGGGTAGCTCACCTGGTCAACCTGCAGAGTTCCTCCTTCCTCCACTCTCCTGCCAGCAGCTTCTCCAGCCACTGCAGCAACACCTTGGTTCCCAGTAGATCTTGGGCATGGTGGCTACACACCAGTTTCCAGAAGTCTCTGTTTCAGCAAACCTCAGAAGTCTCCATTCATTCAGTGCATCTAGTTAGTCTGTCCGCTTTCTTCTAAGCTACTTCCTTTTGCTCTCTCAGTCTTTCTAAGCTCTGTCCTTCTATACCTACACTCTTCCTTCCTTCCTCAGGTGCTGCTTACATCCTGTAGTGATGTGACTGCCTCTAGTGGCTGCGGCTCTAGGTTCCCCTAGGTTCCCTGGCTGAGCAAGGGGCCACTATTGACACCACATCCTATCTCCTGGAGGGATCTTGTGCATTTCCATTACAGTAAGTAGTACATCAATTAGACTGCTGGGAATTGTCCTGATAGGTAGGTAGTTTGGGTTCAAGTCTCAGTTCTTATATTCATTGTTTTACTGTTTTTAATCTCTGTCCTTCATCTGTGCCTAACTGATGGACTGTTTTACATGGTAAAGTGAGAATAAGTACAAATATTTTTACAACATTGTTTTTATTCTGAAATCAGAATCCCTGATTTCACTTCCAACTCCCATTTATTTGAAGAAGTGAATCAAAGGTTGAAACAATATGGCTGAGCTTGAAACTACCCCCATATTTTTGTAAACACTTTTGGCAGTGCTGAAAAGCACCTCACCTTTTAGCACTCTGTATGAAAATACCTGCTTTTCTGGGGGGTTGTTTATTTTGGAATTTCCTTCTCTTGCTCTCAGTCTCTGTTCATTTAACCTCAGAAGCAAAAATGATTACTTCACACAAGCAACAGATCTTTGGAAAGTATTTCTAGTTGAAATTGCTATTTTCACCCTGAAAACCAAAACAAAAGAATATGCAACACCACCTACTTGAAAGTTAGTCAGTAAATCCCAGCAAATACAGGGATTCTTAAGTCACCCCCTATCATCCTAGGATAAACAAACAATAGTGTTTTCTCTGTTGTGTGAGCTTCAGAGTGCCATAAATATACATAGTGATCCCGCAAAGATACAATATGGTTGACAAGGTAGAAGGAGGGCCCAATCCTATGGGCCTCCAGCACCAGTGCTGATCCTGAGCTGCAGCACTGGTGCTGGGTGTTGTAAATTTGCCATCAAGCATGTTTACGGTACTCTGTGAGTTGGGATTGCTGGGGCTGGGCCAACACCAATAGGCACTGAGTTCAGCACTGAACAGAAGACGCCATGGGAGCACCCAGAGGTAAGTTGCACCACTGGGTGGTGATGCAAATTTTCAGGGCAGGGGAAGCTTTCTGGGGCAGGGGGATGGTGGGTGAGGTTGGGGTGGGAGGAGGAATCAGCCCTGGAAGGGGGTGGGACTGCTGGAGCCCTGCTCCGCCAAATCCTATCCTCTGTGTCGTGCTGCAAAGCCCAACATAGAGGTTCTTTTGTCTGTGCCAGCAAAACAGCTGGCGCAGCAGACCCGAGAAGCCCCATTGTGGGGCCTGGGGCTTTCTTCAGAGGAAGGGGATGAAAGTCCCCTTCTCCCGAGGAGACTTCCAGTGACCTTGGAGGGGCTGCTGGATACAGCAGTTGCTGTTTTGGTGGCGCTGCACCCAGCAGCCCTATTGAGGATAGGATTGGGCTGTTAGTTACATCCCAGATATTGCTGTATCAGAGACACAGGACAATCTATGGTTGAAATGTTCCATTTCATTGTCTGTTTATTTTCAAGTTGGCCTACTGAGAAGTACCCCTGCAGGAAAGTCATCAGACAGAACTTCATCAGATGAAGCCATTTGGAATTACTTCTGAGGTAGAAGAAGGTGGCAGTATGCATGTCACAATATCTTGGAAACAGCGTAACCAAGGTTAGAATTCTCCATTTATAGTCTGACATTTTCCATGGAGATCAAGGTGACCATCTTCTGGAACAGTCAGGGCAGGGCTATATGTAGCTATCCCTCAATCTAGATGTAGGGTGTACTTCCTTGAATCCAGGGCCCTTTAGATTAGTTGTTGACTGGGAATAATCACTGAGAAAGTAATCCAGTAACAGCTGAGAGCCAGATGCTTTGTATTTCTACCAAGTAAATGCTTCATATTGTCATAGTCATAGGACTGATATTGTCATAGGAATAGGAATAGGACTTCATATTGTCATCATATGAATGACAATATGATTCATCATATGAATTCATATTGTCATTCATATGAATGAATCATATGATCATATTGTCATCATATGACATATGAATAGTCATAGGACTTCATATTGTCATCAGTCATAGGACTGATGCAACAGCTGCTTGCAGAGGGTTTTTCATTTGGAGGCACACAAAGTTCCATATTATTCCTTAGAGTAAGCCCAGCTTCATACTAGTGTTGCAGTCCCGAGTCGATTGACTCAGACTCAAGTCGCTTCAATGGCTCGACTTGGACTCATAAATGATGCACTGACTCGACTTGACTCACAATTTCATATTTTTAGCGACCAGCTTGCTGGTTCAGTAATGTAACACATTTGTCTGGGGTTTGCCTTACTGAACATGGCCGCATCTGACACAAGTTTTAAATTTTTACCTAACTTTGTGCACTTTTGATTTTCTATTTATTGAAATTACACCCTACTCCAGTGGTTTTCAAACTGGGGCGTTGCGACGCCCCAGCCTGAGCGCCCTGGGCAATTCTCCCTTAAGGGGCGGGAGGAGGGGAAGGCAGAGACATGATGCCCAGTATCGTGCCTCCGATTGGGGCTCAAGGGCATGCTGCCATTTATTGCTGCCTGTAGGAGCCTCCCCAGGAGTTGGGAGAGCCTGGCGCCAGCTTCAGCAGGGCTCTCCATGCAGCGCAGAGCCCTCCAGAAGGTGATTGCGACCACTTCCTGTTTCTTGATCGCAAAACCGAAAATGGTTGCAATTGCCTTCTAGAGGGTCTTCACTGTGTGGGGAGCCCTCCTGAGGCTGGCACGGGACTCCCCCGAGAGACTCCTGCAGGTGATGATGAGTGGCAGTGCGCCCCTGTGCCCCGACCAGGGGTGCGATGCTGGGCATCGCGTATCCGCCTTTCCCCCGCCCCCGCTGCCTGTGTGATGTGAGAGGGAAAAGAATGTTTGTCTATCTGCAGGGGATGGACAGAGTAGATAGGCTCTTTTCCCTCTTACAAAACACCAGAACCAGGGGACATCCAGGAAAGTTGAGTGTTGGGGGAGTTAGGACAGGCAGAAGAAAATATTTCTTTACCCAGCATGTAATTAGTTTGTGAAACTCTTTGCCACAGGATATAGTGATGGCATCTTACCTGGATGCCTTTAAGAGGGAATTGGACAAATTTCTGGAGGAAAAGTTCATTACTGGTTACAAGGCATGGTAAGCTCTTGGTTTTAGCGGCAGGCTGCCTCTGATTGCCAGATGCAGGGGAGGGCAGCGAGACACAGATTGTGTCTGTTGTCTTGTGTGCTCCCTGGGGCGTTTGGTGTGCCACTGTGAGATACAGGAAGCTGGACTGGATGGGCCTTTGGCCTGATCCAGCAGGGCTCTTCTTATGTTCTTATGCCTGCAGCAAAGACTTAGTGGCTCTCAAACTCTCGCTGAGAGTTTGATAGCCACTGCCCTACTCTCTCCCTCGCTCTCTCTCTCTCTCCCTCTCTCTCTCGCGAACACACACACATCACCACCACCATGTTTTCTGTTAAATTTGGCTCCCAGACTTGACTTGAGACTTGACTTGAGAGTATCTTGCAAGGACATGAGACTTGACTTGAAACTAGAAGGTAGAGACTTGCAGTAAAATACATCACTCATACCATGAGATTCTAAATTCAAGTCCATGAAGGTGATTTGTGCCCATTTTCTACCAATATAGTAGAAGAACCCAGTACTTAGCCAAAGACGGGTAGCATCAGGGATTGGCTGGTTAGGGCACTGGCCAAGGGCCCACACTTATTAGTGGGCTAACCTCTGAACCCTCAGTAGTGGTAGCAGTGGAAGCACTTCATGTGCTAGCAGGGGTTCTATGTCATTTTGCCTCAGGACCCCCAGCAACCTGGTAGTGGCACTGAACCAAAGTGTAGCTCTGGTTACTGGAATGAGAAAAGGATTCAACCTTTTGCTAAGGCTCAAGGCTAAATCCTGAATCTGATGTTTTTACTTCTGAGTGGAATCATACACCATTTGCTATGGCATTGGCGAGGAAGAACTTGGCAAGGTCAGACTCATCTATCTGAGGACCGGCTAGAATTTAAAGCAGGAGCTTCACTGACATATAGAGCAGTAATTTCAGTGACATTATGAACATGAGGGGAAAGCATGCTGCCATTCATGTCTTGAATTGAAAGGCCTTCATTTCAAATACAACGCTTGCTGGATGAGCGAAGAAAAGAGTCGCATCACAATCGAGTGGTTTGTTTTACACTGCATTGATTCTGAGGGAACACTAAGGTTCTTATTTTTAAAAAGGAAGAAAAGGAAGGGGGAAGTAGCAATAAAGAGTCAGCTGCGTAAAAAGTACTGTTTCATGATTTAAGATTATAGAGACATAATAATGTTGGAGTTGAGAACGCTCTCTTGCTCCAGATCTCAAAAAATTTATCTTCTTTCCAGTTTATAAGAAGTCAATTCCTTAACGAACAAGGTCAGCTCAGCGATATATTATTTCTCCCACTTCAGCTGAGATGCATGCCAAGATGTATTATTAATCTTCAAAGGTAACACAGTAACTATTTAAAACTTTAGAATCTCATGTTATTAAAACCAATATTCTGTGAAGTTGCCTGGGAGTGTAAGAAGTCAATTGTTTCGGTTGCTTTAAAGTTGCAGCTGTGCTCACTGTGGCTTTATTTTATTTCTTTTCTTCACAGAAACCTGTGCCAAGCACAGAAAAGATCATTAATCTAGTTAACAACCAAAACAAGAGTATTTTCCTATAATATCAAAGAGGCAGAATGCAGTGTATGGAACATTTTCTAAGCCACAGGCTCCTTTCTGCTTCTCATCTATATGACCCACAATCCTACTTTTTCATTGTTTTCTTCAACATTTTAAAATTAGGCATCTGAGTCAATGTTTTGCCTCCCTTCAAATATATTACTCTGGTGGCAGAGGAGGAAGATCAAGCTATGCCTTTTAATTTACAAAGTAGTTCAGCTTTTGAGATCATATATGTGTTGTACTTATTATTAGAAGTGAGACACTTGACGGTAGAAAGATATTTGAAAATGGCACAGTCTGAGAATGGGTTCAGTGTTCAAGTCATGTAGCTTCTGGGCTCTGCACCCATAACCACTTCATAGCTCCAGGGCATATTTAGTTCCATGTATGTCTCAATTACTCTGGATACACAAATGAGATTTGAATGTACTTAATAGCAGGTAATCATTTGTAGTGCAGAATCCTGAGAGGTCTTGTGGCCAACAGTGGTTCCCTGATATACTTGTACTGACACAATGCAACTGCAGGGATGGGAAGGGTATGAATGTGCTGGCTGTGGGTGGCAGTGGGGCCCAGGATGTGAAATAAAGGGAGGGAGTTATAGCCTTTGGAGCAGTGGTAGAAGCAGCTAGCAAATTTGAAAGGAGAGAAAGTAGAAGGCAGTAGGTCTCAAATTACCTGCTTTGAGAGGAAGAGGTTCTGACCTTAACGGAGGAGCCATGTTCTCAGCCACTGCTGCGAAGTTGTAAGATAAGGAAAGTGGAAATCAACCAGTCAGTCAGGACACAGGAAGATGAGCGGCCCAATTGTAACTCCATGTGCTGGATCCTATCACCTCTTTTATCATCATCCCTGCTCCTTTCTTCCCCTTTGTTTTCTAAAGAGCTGGCGCAAGTCTAAAGACAGCCATTGTGGAGTGAGAGGCTTATGGAGGGGTAAGGGATAATTCCTCTCCGAATCCAACCTGCTGCTGGATATAGTACTGGATATAGTAGTGTAGCTATATAGTAGTATACACTATATAGTAGTGTAGTAGAGAGCCAGTAGTAGTGTAGTAGAGAGCCAGTGTGGTGTAGTGGTTTGGGAGGTGGACTTAGACCTGGAAGATCCAGGTTCAAATCCCCCCTTAGCCACAAAGCTTCCTGGGTGACCTTGGGCCAGTCACTTTCTCTCAGCCTCACCTATCTCACAGGGTTGTTGTGAGGACAAAAGGAGGGGAGCAGCGGTGTACACCGCCCTGAGCTCTTTGGAGAAAGGGCAGTATAAAAATGTGAAAAATAAGTAGTGTAGTACTACCACTATAGTAGTAGTAGTAGTAGTGGATATAGTGCTGGATATATATATATATATATATATATATATATATATATATATATATATACACACACCTTTTGGGCATGGCTGCATTGGTGGAGGGGGAAACGTTTGGCTCTGTGTCTGTTTAATAGCATTTAACATTTTGGACATATTAATCATCACATATAAAAGGAGAGTCCTGTCACTTGGGTATGATGACTTTTTAACTGTGAATGTAAGGAATAAATTCTGTGTAATGTAAGAGAAATTCAATTTCCCTTTTGGGGGTGGGTGAGTTGCAGCCATTTCATTATTCAATTCAACTGTGAGATACACTTGGCTTTGTTGGCACTTTTCCTCTGCATTAGTTGAATTTGATGTAGGTTTGTAACATGAACTTCTCTATAGTCACTTGTGGGATATTTTGTCCTCTGGGAAATGCGCTCACTTGTTTTGATTGATTTTCTTCCTTTTTATTACTAGCGATTTCCAAGGTAATAGCAACCATCATTAAAGTGTATAAAAATGAAAGACGTGTCCTTTGTCTAAGGGCTGTTTCTGTCTCCTTCACCCTGTAGTAGTATATATCCATTGTTTGCAGTTTGCAAATCAAGCAAGCCACCAGTGTTCCTTTACAATTCTGATATTGCTGCCTGAGAATGTACACTTAAAAACTATATATGCTGTCTGTAGTGAGCAAGAGAAAGGAGTTAAGTTGGGTAAGAGTTGGCTTTACTCAGAGTACTCTTGGCTTCAGGCACAAGGAATATATGTACTATGATATATGAAAATAGACCATTAAGGGGTCTGTTAAGAATTATTGCAACCCCCACGGGTAGGGGATCAACTGTTAATACATTTGGGAATGTACATAGTTCACCAAAACAACCCCTGGAGGTAGGTGAGGCTGAGAAAGACTCATCAAGGAAGGGAAAAGCCAGATGCACATGTGTGATTGATGTACTGTCCAAACACAGCCACAGGTAACATGGTGACATCTAGAGGCCATATTACTTCCCCTTCCCAAATCAGGGTTGTTTGGCTTTTTGTAATCTTCTTCAGCAATACTTGACAGAGCAACACTTGACATACCTTCCACATCCCTTTGGACTTCATGCTATGAGCAGTTCCATATGTTACACAAAATGAGGGTACATAAGAACAGCCCCACTGGATCAGGCCATAGGCCCATCTAGTCCAGTTTCCTGTATCTCACAGCGGCCCACCAAATGCCCCAGGGAGCACACCAGATAACAAGAGACCTCATTCTGGCGCCCTCCCTTGCACCTGGCATTCTGACATAGCCCCTTTCGAGAATCAGGAGCTTGCACATACACATCATGGCTTGTAAGCCGTAATGGATTTTTCCTCCAGAAACTTGTCCAATCCCCTTTTAAAGGCATCCAGGCCAGATGCCATCACCTCATCCTGTGGCAAGGAGTTCCACAGACTGACCACACGCTGAGTAAAGAAATATTTTCTTTTGTCTGTTCTAACTCTCCCAACACTCAATTTTAGTGGATGTCCCCTGGTTCTGGTGTTATGTGAGAGTGTAAAGAGCATCTCTCTATCCACTCTGTCCATCCCCTGCATAATTTTGTATGTCTCAATCATGTCCCCCCTCAGGCACCTCTTTTCTAGGCTGAAGAGGCCCAAACGCCGTAGCCTTTCCTCATAAGGAAAGTGCCCCAGCCCCGTAATCATCTTAGTCACTCTCTTTTGCACCTTTTCCCACTATGTCTTTTTTGAGATGCGGCAACCAGAACTGGACACAATACTCCAGGTATGGCCTTACCATAGATTTGTACACGGCATTATAATATTAGCCGTTTTGTTCTCAATACCTTTTCTAATGATCCCAAGCATAGAATTGGCCTTCTTTACTGCCGCCGCACTTTGAGTCAACACTTTCATCGACCTGTCCACCACCACCCCAAGATCTCTCTCCTGATCTGTCACAGACAGCTCAGAACCCATCAGCCTATATCTAAAGTTTTGATTTTTTGCCCCAATGTGCATGGCCTTACACTTACTGACATTGAAGTGCAACTGCCATTTTGCTGCCCATTCTGCCGGTCTGGAGAGATCCTTCTGGAGCTCCTCACAATCACTTCTGGTCTTCACCACTTGGAAACGTTTGGTGTCGTCTGCAAACTTTGCAACCTCACTGCTCAACCCTGTCTCCAGGTCATTTATGAAGAGGTTGAAAAGCACCGGTCCCAGGACAGATCCTTGGGGCACACCACTTTTCACCTCTCTCCATTGTGAAAATTGCCCATTGACACCCACTCTCTGTTTCCTGGCCTTCAACCAGTTCTCAATCCATGAGAGGACCTGTCCTCTAATTCCCTAACCGTGGAGTTTTTTCAGTAGCCTTTGGTGAGGGACTGTGTCAAACGCCTTCTGAAAGTCCAAATATATAATGTCTATGGGTTCTCCCACATCCACATGCCTGTTGACCTTTTCAAAGACTTCTAAAAGGTTCGTGAGGCAAGACTTACCCTTACAGAAGCCATGCTGATTCTCTCTCAACAAGGCCTATTCGTCTATGTACAGGGTACATAATGTTGGAGTGCCCAATCCTAAACAGTGTGTGCTGGCTTATTACTGCCAGTGGACACTGTTGCAAACGTGATGTAAGGCACGTCTGTGGCCCTCAGGGCCAGTCCAGTGCCAGTGCTAGTTCAGTGCTGGCCGGTGCTGGGCTAGGGCCAGTGGACCGCTGCTGCTCCATCACTCCGCGGTCACCCAACCCCACCAATATGGAGTCTATTGATTTTATGGTGACCCTTGGGTTGCCATAGACTCAAGCAGCCCCATTGCCTTACCCAGGGAAGGGAACGAAAGTCCCCTTCTCCCAAGGACCTGCCGGTGCTGCCCAGGTTGCACTCAGGATACAGCAGCAGCCATTTTTGGCGCTGCTAAAGCCCTGTACGCTGGGCAGCTCAGAATTGGGCTGCCCGGCACTAAAACTAGAGCCAGGGTGGTGTAGTGGTTCAGGAGCTGAATTTAAGACCTGGAAGATCCAGGTTCAATTACCGCTCAGCTAGGAAGCTTCTTGGGTGACCTTGGGTCAGTCACTATCTCTCATCCTCACCTACCTCAGAGGGTTGTTGTGAGAGCAAAAGGAGGGACACCACCCTGCACTCCTTGGAGGAAGGGCAGTATATGTGAAAAAAATAAAACACTAACATGTAAGGCTGCAGGTACAAGGTCACATTGTTCTTGTGCTGCCACAAAGTTCCCTGCCTGGTGGAATTCATCCTCAAGGTTTGCTTGGGTCTGCTACCGACTTTTTTCCCTAATTGCTTGATTGTATTGTATTTGTGGTTTGCACTGTAAACCAGCCCAAATCACCAGAGAAGGTATGGGATAAAAATCATTTTCAATAACTTAACCAAAGGATGAAGGAAGAGGATCTTCCTACTCTGAATCTTTTCTCTTGTTTCTTAATGCAGCCAGAAGTGGTATAGTCTAAGAAGACTGCCTTTTCAGTCTGTGATGATATTCGGTGTAGTGGGTCTTATCTATCCATGCAACAGGGTCCTGAGTTGAATCAGTGGACTCTACCATTTTGGGCTGCAGGTTAGGCATACCATTTTTGCATGCTCTCCCTGTTAAATTCACACACACACACAGCTCTCTCTCTCTCTCTCTCTCTCTCTCTCTCTCTCTCTCTCTCTCTCTCTAAGTAGGAAACAAGAACAAGGGGAAGGAGAAGTTCTAGGACAATCTTCTGACATTAGGTTTCCAAAATAGAACAATCTTTAAAAATGTGATCCTGCCCGCCACCCTCCTCCAGGCTGTCTAAACTGGTACAATGGTCCATTATGCTTCTCAGGCCTCTGCTGCATCAAGCTGAGTTCCATGCCCCTCGGAATGTATAATTCCAAAGGCTATTACATACATTCTATTGTACACATAGATGTCTGTACATGTGTACATATTTGGTGAACTGTATTTGAGGTCATTTTAAAAATGGGGATGGGACTCCTTGAAAATGTGAAATGCAGATCATGTATACTACTATATGTGTGTTGAACATAATGTGTAAATAGGGCTAGAGCAATGCTGTACTGAGGTGTTTAAAAATAATGTTATTTTACTCACAAGTAAGCCCACTGTGTTAAGTAAGACTTAGACAGGGTGTGTCAAACTCATTTAATATAGAGGGCTGAATAATATTCATAATGCCTGCTGAGTGCCGGAAGTGATGTCATTAAGCAGGAAGTGATGTCATTAAGCAGGAAGTGATGTCATTAAGCAGGGCATGACTAGAAATAAGCACTTTTTCTCACTTAGGAATTCATCAGCTGCAAATGATGGAAGAAAAACATCATTTGTACAGTGCAAATCTTGATTGCATTTTCAAGATATGGGTGAGTCCAATTATCATGCGGCCTGCCCTTTTAGCAATGACACCTCAGCAGCTGACCGTGATGCTGGGAGAACTCAAGGTTGGATAAAGAGCTTCCCAAGGGCCTTATGTTTGATACCTCTGACTTAGGCTTGAATCCTATCCACACTTTCCTGGGAGTAAGCCCCATTGAGTACAATGGGACTGACTTCTGAGTAGTCATGCATAGGATTGGACTCTTAGGCTGTAATCCTATCCTACTCATTGGAAATAAACACCTCTATGTACAGTACAACATTTGGCACTGTATATATCTCCCATTCTCAATCCCTCCTCCAGTCAAAGATGCCCCAGTCTGGCTTTTCTTTCGTCAGCCAAAAATAAGTATGATCTTTCCCGTGGATTCAAATTCACAAATTTAGGTTTAAATCTGTTATTCCCCATCCATACTGACTTCTTCAAAAGAAGTCAACCCAATTAATAACAGAAAACTGGAATACCAATTTCAGTTCAAGTGAATGTTGATTCAGTTTTTTTAAAAAACGGAGATGGGAGGGCATGATGCATGGAATGCCTTCCAAATGCTTCAGTGATTGAAACTGACAGTTAAATAAAATCTGGAGGGGATTGATCAATGTCACTCTGAAGTCAGAATAATCCTTAAGCAACAACTCACGTAACTAAAAGTTGCATAATTCAAAGGTGTCCTGAGGCATCTTTAAAGATGCATAGATTTTGTTTTCTTGGTTTTTTCTTTCTTTCTTTCTAAAGAGAAGAAAAAGTTACCTGGAAGTTGAATATGGGAGAAAGTCATGAAACATAGCAACAGATATTTTTGACAGTTTGGGCTGGGCCTTATATAAGGTTTTTGAGTCATTGCAAGAAAATCCAAATGTTTAGCCCAAAGCTTTAAAAGCTGCAAATCAGTTAGGGAAACATACTTTGCTCCCCCCCCACCCCGGCCCAAAAAATGTTTTATTTAGTTTTGCTTGATGCTGAACCTAATATTTGGGGTTGATTTTTCTCTCTCCAGTATTTAGAAACTAGACTAAGATGCAGTATAAAGCTGGCAGAGGGATCTGAAATCTTGTTGCTTCTTTTTGTAGGTCCCAATTGCACTTTGAACTTTAAAGTTATGATTTTCAAAAACAATGACCAAGATTGTCCCAAATTTGCATTCTGTACCACAGCGGAGAATTTGTGCATGCTGAAATATCCTTGGGGAGTGGGGGTAGGTGGGTGGGATGAAACTTGTCCATAAAACAAAAACAGAAGAGAAAGAAGGTCACTTTTTATCTAGCAGGCTGTTTAAAAACAGAAACATAGGGTAATTAAATTATTAGTAAACATATTTTAATCATTGCCTTTTGATTCTTTAGTCCTCATCTCCCACTCTGCCTTGACCTGCAGCTCTTTATGCACTGAGCCAGTGTAGCGACCACTGCAAACTTACCCAGCCACCAAGTCTGACAATCACAAAGTTTTCTGCAGTTCTGTCTTTTTCATGCAGATTCTCTTCAGTGGTATATTTGGAGAAACTGGCCCAAATCCTATCCAATTTTCTAGTGCTGGTGCAGCTGTGCCAATAGGGTGTGCACTGCATCCTGTGAGGAAGAGGCTGTCACAGAGGCCTTCTCAAGGTATGGGAACATTTGCTCCCTTGCGTTAGGACTGCATTGGTTCTGCACCAATTTGTTCCCTTGCATCAGGACTGCATTGGTTTTCCAGCATCGGCTGGAAAGTTGGATAGGATTGGGCCCAGTGTTCCCTAATTTGCATAATTTCAAACTTTCATGGAGCAGGGTATGTGAGTGTGAGTGTGTGTGTGAACAGTGTGTGTCTATTCTTTGGTGTGAATCAGGAGACTCTTTATCCCATTCAGGAAGTCTCTCTCAGATTATCTCAGGGGATGTGAAGTATCATGCAAGGCGAGAGCACTTCAAGCTATTAAAGGCTTTCAAGCTCAATATCAGTACCTTGAAGTGCATTCAGTGACACACTGGCAACCAGTGAAGGTCATAAGGCAAGGATGGGATATGACCACCATGCCTAGTGCCATCCATCCATCTTGCAGTAGCACTCTGCATGAGCTGAGTGGTCTTCAAGGACAGTCCCACATAGAATGTTCTACCGTTGCCCAAACAAGATGGAATCAGCACATAGGCATGTCGAATCCATAAATCCACAATGGGGCCTTTTTGACAAGTGCAAGCCCACCAGCATGAGTTTGTGACAGGAATTTAAAAATAGAAATGAAAGCTTTTGCTGGCTTCTTTGCTCACTTTACCCTGCCCATGAAGCTGCATTGTTAAGCACCAGATGGTGTGAAGCAGAAAATACAAGGAGGGGGAAATCCGATGTGATGATGTTATTTGCTCAGGACATTTGAGCTTATAAAATCAACAAATTAAAACAACATAATTAGCTAAAAGATATTATATTTGTTTAGTCTGAGGAATAGGCTTCATTACCATATCACCTTCGGGTTAAGTTTAATTACACACTGCTTGTGAGACAGGGGTAGGCATTCTAATTGAGTCCCTCCAAAATTGAAGTCAAGGTTTAACAAGTTGATATTTACTAAGGACGAGCTTTTAAGCTAATTTAATTTTCATTTAGAGCATGATTCCTCTACAAATGTATTTCCTTTACTATATTTCTATCAGCCAGTAGGTGGCAGAGCTCACTTGCATTTGTCTTCAGCATTTATGAGAAACAGAGAGAGAGAGAGAGAGAGTGTCTGAACGCTGCTTAGTCATAGTACAATCAACACAGTCATAAATGAATGAACAGGTGTATGAAATCACCAAGATGCATGATTATTAAGCAGGCAGGAAGCCCTTTGAAGGACTGTGTGCACTTTGGATGGGCAGAAGTCTACACTGCGTGTGCTTTGATTTCTGTTGTTCTGCAAAGACAAGTTCTTCCCATCTGGAAAACAAAAACAGAAATAGGTGTTGGCGGCAGGAACATCAAGCCCGTGTCTGCACGTTGAAGACCCAAGGGCTAAATCATTTGAGTGATCTTGCACCATTTCCTTGTCTGTTACCTGGAGTGAAAATGGCATGGAAATAGTTACGAGGATGCTTGTCATGGATTTTCTGGTCTTTACCAGTTTGATCGCTAAAGGAGTAGGGTGGAGAGAGAGAGAGAGAGGCAAAACTAAATGGAAAAATAAAAGCAAATGCTTTGGGCAACAACTCCAGAAGGAAGGCCTTCTACGCCAGCTCCATTGAAATGAATGGGAGCTGCTCAAGAGCACTACCAGGCTTTTTGCACTGGTAGTGCAAAAAGCTTCCATTCGTCTCATTTATCTTGTACAGAACTTCCTACTGTTTGCTTGCTCTCAGTTCATAAGTGCAAAGTGGTTTGGCTCCCTGGAATGCAGGTGTATGGAAGGCATCTCATATGTTAAATTCATAATCCCTTACTTCACCAAACCACTTGCTCAAATACATCTATTTACCAAAATGTATGAATATTTAATAGTGCTCATTGCATAGCACTGAAGCTAAACTTCGAAAACAAATTTTAAAAATAGAACAATAAACATAAATCCAGCTGTGCTGCATCAAGTCAAGGGCCCAATCTAGTCCAACTTCCTGTATCTCACAGTAGCCCACCAGATGCCTCAGGAAGCACATAAAACAAGAAGATACTTATACCTGTATCCACTCCCTTGCATCTGGCATTCAGATATGGGCTACCTTTAAAACCCAGATTGTTTGACTTCCAACTGATTAATTAGCATAAGAAACCAAAGGTGTCCAGAAGATACAGTTATTGCAAACATATTTTGCATAAAATAATCATTGACTGACCTAACGCAGGGATGGCCAAATGGTAAACCACAGTTCAGATCTGGCCCGTGAAGTAGTTTTGTCTGGCTATAGTTGGCCCTATCAAAGCTTAATTATGTGGTTTAATCATGATTTCAAAAGTTGTCCCCACTGCTTTCTGGTGGTCAGGAGCTCAATCTCTAGTGAGCCAATCTTATAGATAACTGGTATATTTGTGGTGATGTTTTGATATACCACCGAGTATGGCAGAACCATTAAAGCTGGCCTTGGTTCCAAGGGTTTTTAAAGCCAAGGGTTCCATGTAAAAATAGCTGAGTTTCTCTCAGAGTCTTCCAGTTTAAATGCAGGGAAATCAGACTTAGGGCGCAATCCCAACCCCTTATGTCAGTGCTTTCCAGCACTGACATAAGGGCAATGCAGCTCTGAGGGAAGGGAACAAACATTCCCTTACTTTGAGGAGGCCTCCGTAAGTGACACCCAACTGCAGCATATGTCCCATTGGTACCACTATGCCAGTGCTGGAAAGCACTGACATAAGGGGTTAGGATTGCACCCTTCGTCTCACAGTGCAATCTGTGCAATACATGTGCAACTCATGGTGTGTGCAATATTTTAGCTATGTATTTAGTTTGATGACATAAATGACATAGCTTTGCCCATGAGTGCAGGATTTCATTAGCTTACTCCTGAAGACTGTTATCTTGGATGTGGCCAAAAGAGTTTATGATCATGTACTAATTATTGAGTCACAGTACAATTATATGCATATGTACTCAGAGTGAAATTCCATTGTGTTCAGTAGGGCTTACTCCCAGGAAAGAGTGCATAGGACACTATGCAGCCCTACAGCCCAATTCTAATGAAAGGTGTCCACCAGCAGAATGTATGTTCCACCAAAACTTAATGTTTCCTTTGGAACACCAAGATCCTGGTGCACATCATGAGCACAAGGCTGCCAGCACAATCACTAGCAGTGGTGTGCGTGGGTTAGGTGTGAGAGCACCATCTGCTGGCACCAGGTGAGTCAGAGGTGGGGGAGGGAGAAGAATGGGGGTGTTACTGGGCAGGGAGGAAGGCAGAACTGGGAGGGTGGAAGCAGGATTGCAGACATTCACATGCGGCTGTATTCTGTGGCCCTTCCCTCCCTCTTACTCTCTTTGGTTCTGTGCGAGCAAAATAACTGGAGCATAATGGAAGAAATCCATAGGGAAAGTGGAGGAAGAAAAGTTCCCTTACCCTGAGGAAAACTCTGCAGCTGCGCTCCCACCATAAGTTGCAGCACACACCTCCCTGGTGGGTGTGCATTGGCAGGGAAGTAGTTTTGTTTGGATTGGGGCTTCAGTTACTTCCAAGTGATCAATCTCTAAGCTGCAGCTGGCTGATGTCAAGCAAATCTACTGCAAGACACAAATCAGTACAACAAAGAACAGTGATCCCTACAATGGCAAACCTTTCCTAATGATGTACAAGATCTTCCCAATGCATCGCTGTTCAGCTCACAGCAGGGAGTATGTTTGGATCAAGTGTGGTATGCCTTAGAACTGTTGCACAATCTCATGCTAAACCATGCTTGTGAGCCTCATCCATATCCACTATATGCTATTTCCACAGAATCGGCTTATTTAAGTTCTCAAACGAGAAGTGCTATCTATCATTGCAGTCGCCTCTAGCAGTCTCATGAAAATGAGAAGTGTATACCAGGAGGTTATGTCAATGAGCTACATGGAGAAGCAATAAATATGCAAACTACCATTTGAATATCAGACATCAAAAATTAATTCTTAAGTGCAAGGCCATATGTACTGAGCAAATAAGGTTGGGTCTCGAGTAAAAAAAAGATAATAAAGATTTGACCGAGGCATATTATATTGTTATGTTTGTTATAGAATTACCTATTAATTGCATCTGACTACAACAATGAAAGTCATTCAACTACTACAACAAATACAGAAAAGTAAAACATGCTTAACTTAGGTTAAGAAAAACCTAAGTTGAAACAAAATATTTTTGATATGATAATATGGAAAATTATGTGTCCTATTTTTAGGAGAGCATTCCAGAGGACCCCTGAAGCCTACTGTGCTTCAGTGAAAAAGCTACTCAGTGAAAAAACAGGAGGATAAGTCAGTCAAAAGATTTCATGCTGTTCCTCTTGCTTCCACTGGCTCTTGGAATGAAGCTGCCACTCACCGTTCTCAGCTGCCCTGGCCATGAAGTAATGAGCTTCCCAAAAGCCCTTATATCAGCATGGAGGCTATTGGAAAAAGGTTTACTGGCTCATGGGAAGGGTGTAACAAAATGCAGATGCCCAAGCCTCTCTGGAAAGACCTGCATGGGTTCTCACACCCTCCCCAAAGGAGGGTAGCTCCTCTACCCTCTGAAGTGAAAGGAGAAGGGCCAATAAAAACCCTGTCATTTCCTGTCCTCAACTGGAAAGCTTGAGGGGGGAAAAGGAGCATGTCATAGTGGTGGGTCCAGGGTCAGTCTTTGACTCAAGGCCTCCTTCCCCCCCAGTGTTGCCTATGTGTTGACAACACATGGTCTTTTGCTACTGCATCCTCTTCTATTGCAGACTGCAGTTCTCTGAGGTAACCAATTTGCAAGCTTATCAATATGCTTGCAAAATCAGGTTGCCTTTGAAGTTCTCTTGAGATGAACCTTCTGCCTCAGACAGACTGAATTCTTCCGAGAATTGCACCTTTTTTTCTTTACATGTTAATCATACCTGGTTTTCCAGACCCCAGTCAAAGGGCCTGTTCAGATGAGAATCTTGATAGCCCAACCAATCCCACATGATAAAGGACCTGCATCCTCATAATAATAATATAATATAATATAATATACAGTATTTATATACCGCCTTTCTTGGTCTTTATTCAAGACTTTATTCAAGGCGGTTTACATAGGCAGGCTTATTAAATCCACGCAGGGATTTTTACAAATTGAAAGAAGGTTCTTTCTTTCAAGAACCACTACATTCAAGATGTTACACTCCGATCTGGTTTAACATTCTGGCCTCCATCCTCCCACACTCCGAGCAGATGGAACAGTTCAGCTGCAGCTTGCCAGCTGCTTCAAGGTCGCACGGTGCCGGTGGCCTCGAACTGGCAACCTTGTGGATGTTAATCTTCAGGCAAATGGAGGCTCTACCCTCTAGACCAGACCTCCTGCCTATATAATATATGCACATCCCTCTCCTTCCTTCTCTTCTGGGAGAATCTAGAACATTTTCCATAATCACATAGGGCTGTTCATCTGATTACCCCTCTACATTAAATCAAATGCCGTTTATTTTGTGTGGCCAGTCAGGAGATCAGTCTAGACTTGATCTACTTTAGAAGCTTTGGGTTTATATTAAATTGTAACATTTGGCATTTTGTGTGCATGTTGCAATTTGAATTTTTCTGCTATAACATTTAGGTTTTGGTTTGGTTTAAAATTTTCTTACTGTTATCTATAACGGAGGGGTTGAAATACAGAACCTCTTCATATTGCTTTCCATAGCCAAGTCCCTGAGACTTGCCCCACTATGACAAAATAATCCCTGTAAAATGCACTTTGACTTTTCCAAGGGCCTGATCCTATCCAATATTCCAGCACTGAGCCAGCTGCAGTGTAGCTCTGAGGTAAGGGAACAAATGCTGCCCCACCATTGTATGCAGCACACGGCCCATTGGCACAGCTGCATCAGCATGGAAAAGTTGGATAGAATTGGGATATTTGTTGTTGTTGTCGTTCAGTCGTTAAGTCAAATCCAACTCTTCATGACCCATGGACCACAGTATGCCAGGCCTCCCTGTCTACTACTAACTTCCATTGTTTCTCAAAATTCATGTTCATTGCTGTTCATCAATCACGTGTTCATCGGTGACACTATCTAACCATCGCATCCTCTGCTGCCCCTTCTCCTTTTGCCTTCAATTTTTCCCAGCATCAGGGTCTTTTCTAAAGAGTCCTCCCTTCTCATGAGATGACCGAAGTATTTAAGCTTCAGCTTCAGTATCTGTCCTTCCAATGAACAGTCAGAGTTGGTTTCTTGTAGGATTGACTGAGGGTGCAATCCTAACCAACTTTCCAGCACTGACATAGCTGTGCCAATGTGGTGTGTACTGCATCCTCCAATGTGGAGGTAGTCAAGGGGGCTTCATCAAGCTAAGAACCTATTTGTTGCCTCACCTTGGGGGCTGCATTGCAGCTAAGTCAGTGCTGGAAAGTTGGTTAGGATTGCGCCCTGATTTGATCTCCTTGCAGACCAGGGGACACTCAAAAGTCTTCTCCAACACCATAATTAAAAAGCATCTATTCTTCGATACTCAGTCCTCCTTATGGTCCAGCTCTCAAAGCCATACATTACTACTGGGAAAACCATAGCCTTGTCTATATGGACCTTTGTCAACAAGGTGATGTTTCGACTTTTAATTAAGTTGTCTAGGCTTACCATAGCTTTCCTCCCAAGAATCAAGTGTCTTTTAATTTCATGGCTGCAATCTCTGTCTGCAGTGATCTTGGAGCCCAAGAAGATAAACTCAGTCACAGCTTCCATTTCTTCTCCTTCTATTTGCCATGAGGTGATGGGACCGGATGCCATGATCTTAGTTTTTTTAATGTTAAGTTTCAAGTCACATTTTGCAGTTTCCTCTTTCACCCTCACCAAGAGGTTCTTTAGTTTTTCTCACTTTCTGCCATTAGAGTGGTATCATCTGAATATCTGAGGTTATTGATATTTCTCCTGGCTATCTTAATTCTGGCTTGTGATTCATCCAGCCCTGCTTTTCTCATGATATACTCTGCATTTAGGTTAAATAAGCAGGGTGACAATATACAGCCTTGTCATACTGCTTTCCTAATTTTAAACCAATCAGCTGTTCCATATCTGATTCTAAATGTTGCCTCTTGACCCTCATACAGATTTCTCAGGAGACAGATAAGGTGGTCTGGTGCTCCCATCTCTTTAAGGACTTGCCACAATTTGTTGTGATCCACACAGTCAAAGGCTTTAGCATTGTCGATGAAGCAGAAGTATATGTTTTTCTGGAACTCCGTTGCTTTCTCCATAATCCAGCAAACATTGGCAATTTGATCTCTAGTTCCTATGCCTCTTCAAAAACCAGCTTGTACTTCATTGGGATTTAGTGATGGTCATATAGGCAGCTTCTTCATAAGGACTAGAGGCATGAATTAAGAGGGACAGCTCTAAATTAGCTTCAGTAGCTAAAAATAGATTCTCCAGGTTTAGATGTAGTTCTGATTGCCATAGGACCAGGAATGAAAGCCCCTTTCATGTGACTGTGGCTATCTCAATCCTGCTTTGCTTTTTACTGCTTCAAGCTGAATAGAACCCTAGCATTTAGCTAGGAGTTTGAAATATCTCCTTTGCATGAATTTAAAAAGAAAACAGGCACTGAAAAATGTCATGTAAAGTAAATTTCCAAAAAGACCTAAAGTACAGCAGCACCTTTGGATGATTTGACAGAAGATGTTTTGTGGATAAATATCGAGCATGAGCATGTCTCATGCACAGATATTGAACCTGACAGAGGAGTTTTGTAATGAGTGGTAAACAGTTATGCACTTTAAAAAAAAAAAAAAAAAAAAAAACCTATCAAATCATTGGAAAGGGGGGGAGGGGGAGAAAAGCAGCTTTTTTGCTATCAAGCTATTGACTATAAAAAGCCATTTATTTGTTTGCAGTAGCTAGGAAACAAACATTTAATGTCTAGCCGGTGTGTTACTTGTTATTAGACCAAGCTCTTAGAATTCTTTGGGGCACGTCCTTCCTATTAAAAATAGAATCATTGTTCAATCAAAAACATCATTAAATTACTCAATTGCCCATTTCAAAACCAATGGGCTATGCAAATAGCAGAGGACTCCTCTATGTTTGTATGATCAAGATGCTTTAGCATTCCTGCTTTTGCCTCCATCTTGCACCAGCTTGGATCTTAAAGACATTTACAGAAAAGATGTTTGTTTATTTGTGTTCTCCAACAACACAGAAGTTAAGATGGGAATGTCTCCTCTTTAAACTAGTTCTTTACCTTTCGGGCAGAAGTGAGTTGATCCCATAAAATACAATAGCAGATGTCAAATCCAGGATTTTAGCATAGCTTGGATTGTCCTTCTCCCCTCCTCCTACCACCAAGACAGCAGCAAAGACAGGAGCTCATGCTCTTTCCAGTTCAGAACCTACTGCATATTTTTAAAGATGTGTTATTTTTAATTTCTTTAAAGCCAGCAATGGACCTCCCCAGCCCTGCGCCCCAGGGCAAAGGTCCACAATGGCGCCCCCCTGTGGGCTGTTGCTGCCCCCTGCGCAAAAATCTGCCCCCCCCTCACCAGAGGCTCACAGAGCCCTGACACGGGGCTGTGTCAGGAAGCTTCTCTGATGTTCCCCGATGCTATAACCTGTGCTTCCGGGAAACTGGAAGCCCAGTTTCCAACCCCTGTCAGGAGCCTCTGAGAGGCTTCTGCAGGGTTCTAGAGGCTCGCATCTGGGGTATTTGCCCCATGAGACAATGGCAGGTCTGAAACTGTTAAAAACTTTAAAGCATTTTGAAAATGTCACTGCAACACCAATGTCAATACAGTCCAGTACGTCCATAGAGCACGCTGGAGAGCCTGTGATTCAAAGATAGTGGTGTGATTCAAAGGTAGTACATAAAGCAGTATAGCATGCTTTATGGTGGTCCAAAAATGGAACCCTGCCATTCCGCACAGCTGGGCCATTGCCACAAGTGGCCTTCAAAGAAGCCTGAGTGCTGGTAAGTCAGCATGGGGGGTGGGCAGGGGTGGGAAGAAAAGGGGGCGGAAGAATGGGGCAGACACTGGGGAGAGGAACAGATTGAGGCCAGGAAGGGGGCAGCAGCTGGGCTACTAATATCCTTTCCCTCTTTCTGGCCTTGATCCACCTTCAGTGGTCTACTCAGTTATCTATTCAGGTCTGTGCCAGCAATCGCTGAGACATATCCGGGTAGACCCATCAGCTCACAGCAGTGGATACTTACCTCTGGGCAAGGTAACAAATTTGCTGAGACTGCCCCCCCACACACACACACAGGATATAGCATGCACTTTGGTGGCACTGCATTGGTAGGGAGGTTAGATAGA
Organism: Tiliqua scincoides; assembly: GCF_035046505.1. Lineage (NCBI taxonomy): Eukaryota > Metazoa > Chordata > Lepidosauria > Squamata > Scincidae > Tiliqua > Tiliqua scincoides. The sequence goes on along the minus strand of NC_089823.1, from coordinate 125,455,036 downwards.
CCTGGGCTCTAAATAAATTTGTTTTTAAAACATGAGATAAGACCTGACCTGGCTGGAACCAGAATAAGCTTCTATCTTCATTGCTGTCATGGCAAGGAAAGAGAGCACACCACTGCCCAGTCATAGTTATGCTAAAATCCTGGATTTATGCTTGTATTCTGAGAGCAGCCCTCACTTTTGTCCCAGGTGACTGCCCTCTCCCCCAAACCAATAGCTTTGAAAAAGAACCAGCAAGCTTCAGCTGCAGACAATTGCACTGTGACTATAATCTTTTCCTTTTTCTATAGCTCCCTTTGTGAGAGGTAAATAACATTAAACATGCTTCCTTTGCAGGTCAATCTCAGCTCTGCTTTCTCTCACTGGTCTGAAAAATGGGAGGCAGGGGCAGTCTCTTCTCATTGGACAATTGCACAGTATACTACCTTCGCATTTTGGTTAATGATCTAAGATCAGGGGTGTCCAAAGTTTTTGGCAGGAGGGCCACATCTTGTCTCTGACACTGTGTCAGGGGCCGGGGGGAAAAAAAGTTAATATACGTTTAAAATTTGAATAAATTTACATAAGTTTACATAAATGAATATATTAAAGATGAACTTATATGAATGAATGAAGGTCTTGAGTCATATGCCTATGCCATATGCTTTGAGCCATATGCTCAAGGCTTATAAAAGTCCTTGCACAAAGCAAGGTTGGCCTTTCCTTTGCTGTCACTACTGCATCACAGACGTGAAACAACAAGCAGTGGAGGGAGCCCTCATCTCACAGCTCATGCGAGAGGTCAAACAGTTGCCCTCATGCTGCGAGCAGCTGCGTCAGGCCAGTGTGGGCTCCAACAAATCTCTGGAGGGCCAGAGGCTCATTGGAGACTGGGGGCTCCCTGAGGGCCGCATTGAGAGGCCTTGAGGGCCACAAGTGGCCCCAGGGCCAGGGTTTGGGCACCCCTGATCTAGATTCTAGAATAGAATAGGAATTTGCATTTAAAAAAAAAATAAAAAAAATGGGAACTCACAATCCAGACCAGTTAATAGGGTAAATGGGCACTGGATGGGATGCCCAAGATCTGGGCAAGGTCCAATAATTCAAATAGTACGGTAACCCTATCTTCTCCCCAAAGCCCTTTATTTAAAAAAAATAAAATAAAGCAATGCAGTGTTTTGCTGCATGACATACTTTTAAAAGTGGCAAAAAACAAATGGAAAGGCAAAATGCTATTTATAGCTCGGGCTTGGATGTGAAGCAGAAATTCCAGCTCTTTACTACCTACCAATGTACAACACTAACCTGGCAGGATTGTTTATCATTCTCGATAATATGTTTTCCTCTAATGTTACAAGTAGGACCAATGGGAGGGCCATTTGGCCATCTTCTATAAAGCACAACATACAAATCATTACTGGATAACTGGAGGCGAAAGGAACTCTGCCCCAGCCCCCAGTTAGAAACAACAGGACAGCATGATGACTTAGAACTTGTTTTGTCCATGTGCTTGTAGTGAGTTTGAAATTTCCCAGTATACTGTTGTCCATACAGACTCAGCCCTACATATCTTCTGAACCTGATTCTCTTGACTTCACAATAATGCAAGGCAGCTCAGCTGCTTTCCTCCTCGCCATGTGTAATAATACATTGTATCTCTTACCATTTATTAATGCTTCCACTACATACTGATTTGATTTATATTTTTGCTGGCAGCAATGGTCTAATTATACTCACATTACTGTGTGTGGTCCTAATGATAATTGTACTCAATTTACACACTGACTAAACATCCGCTTTTCACAGATCTGGAGATTGTGAGATTACTGATGAGACCAAAGCAAGATCTGTAGAAGCTGAATATAATTAGCGACAAAAGGAGATTTCCGCAAGGAACTGTACAACTCAATTTTTATTAGACGAGTCTTTTCAAAAGCTGGTGTCAGTCAAGTGATTTTCATGTTGGAGAAAGGCTTTACAAAAGCTATGCTTGTAAGGCTCAATGATTCTGTAGTGAGGAAAATGCATAGCTAAGGCAAGACACTGGAAGGGGGTTCAAAGTGGAAATGTCAGCTGCTGTAGTCATCCGGACCCTGACACAACTTCTGACATTGCAAGGTTGCAAGGGTTGCCCCTCCCCCCCCCAGTAAAGTGACCTGACAAGACATGAACTGACGGAAGGAGATAGAACAGTGATTTTCAACCCGTTTGCTGCAGCACATCGGTTGCCATGAATAGTATGCAGGTATGCCAAGGGATTTGGGGGAGGCGCATTTATTAGTTTGACCATTGAGCCCCCCCTCCCACCAGGAGTGCAGGGTGCCTTGTCAATTATCAAAAAAAATTGTGGTGTGTTGTAGTAGAAATGCAGAAGATTCCCCCAAGAAGACAGTGTGTGATGTCAGCAGTGACCCCTTGTGTTGACAGGTCTGGGAGGTATAAACACCAGGACTTTTGCTTGCAATGGGGCTAGTTTACAGGGAAACTTAGTAGGGAAAATGAGGACTTTGGAGATAAAGGTGAAAGAATCATTGCCAGAGGGTGTGGGAGTGGAAGGGGAGACAGAAACAGAGAGTGTCACCTATGGTAGGGCAAGCTGCTGTGTAAGCCAGACAATGTGATGCACACATACAATTTTGCAGGAGCAGCAAGGCCCAATTTATGTTTTTGTGGGGGCCCAACCCCTGTGGGTCCTCCTACTTCCCAAGCAGCCACAATGATGAGCAGCTGCAGCAAGTCCAGGGCTGTTGGAACTGCACGTGAAGTGCAACACCCAGAAGCAGGTGGTGGTGACGTCACTGCCAACTGTTTCCAGGGGGGGCAATTTTGAGCCAATCCAATTCAGGGGTGGGCAGGAGGACCCACACAGAGATGCTCCACTTGCTGCTCCGACCTCACAAGCATCAGCTGTAAAGTGCAAGCTGAGGCAACCAGTGCTGTGCTTGCTACCCTAGCACGGGGGCCTGTCTTATGCAGGGCCCAAATCGGTGAAATTGGCTGGATTGCCCTAAGGCTGACCCTTTTTGTATGTGATTGTTGCGACTCTTCCACCTCAATCAGTGGGTGAAAGGAGGATGAAAGAAAGGCACTGGGGCAGTGGCAGACCTGCCATTCACTTGATGGGGCAAATGCCCCTGGCCCAGAGCCTTGTGCACCTTTAGGACCCCCGCAGAAGCATCTCTGAGGCTCCCAAAAGGGTCAGAAACTGTGCTTCCAGTTTGCCAGAAGCACAGTTTAAAGCATTGGGGAACCTCAGAGAGGCTTCCCTGACATGTCCCGGAGTCACGTGAGGCACGTGAGGAGCATATACAAACTTTGTATCATAATGTCAGGCATTCAGATATAAATATCAGAGCGGGCAGACAAGTACCTGGAGGAGAGGAGGTGGCAACAGGTTGGCCCTGAGGAGGGAACACTTAGTTTTCTTCAGCAAAGAGCTGTTAGGACTGAGGACATGGAACTGCTTTTTCTGCAGTGACACAGGGAGCTGGGAAGTGATATTTTCCCTCTGGTGGATGGTGCTTAAAAGCAGCACAACAGACAGTTGCTTTCAGCAGCCTGATTTTGTAACAGAAAGCAAGCATTTCTGGTCCCCTGAAATTAACAGTAAATTGCACCAAGTTTCCCAATTCCCCTTTGGTATGCTGAAAATCGGCCCATGAAGTGCTGTCCCAGAGTACTGGCCACATCACATCACTTGTCTATCATGGCATAGCAATTTTCAATTCTTTCTCAAGAGGTAAAATCAGCGGATGAAGTCATAGGTTGTTGTCATGGAAATGACTGTGAGATCACAAATGCATAAATGGCAGGTTCGTTTGCAGCTGTGCATATGAAGGGAAGCTTCAGTGGCAGCATAAATAGCTTCTGTAATTAAACCCATACTTTGACAGGTTATAACCTTTCTATCTAATTTTCATTCTACCTGATGCATCAGTAAGAATGAGTTATTAATGCTCCTATTCTAAATGCCAGTTAGGTCGAGTGTAATCAGAGAACTGTATTATTTCAGCACACAAAGAAGCCCCCTTAGTGTGAATGTATAATTACCATGCTAAAGGGTTTCCTTCCACCCAAGGGCTAGAGAAAATTTGCTGCATTAATAAACAAGAACAACGGGCTCAGCCCCACTCAGAATGATCAAAGAATACATGAGTTCAGAGGCAAACATAATTTTGGGAAGCAAAGAGACCTTGTTTTGCATAAATTGATATCAGAGGAAAGGTGTTAGATGTATGAGTATTTGTACATGAATAATTTCCAAAGAGCTACAAACATGTTCATGTTAGTTCATGACTAATATCTTCAGATAGAAAGATCAGACCATTACCAGGGCAGGATGAATTTTACAGACAGTCATAGAAGGTGGGGGAGGATCCAGATTGGCAAACTCCTCCAGATCCAATCTGGGAAAAAAGTTCAGATGACACAATTTACCTGGACATCCAGACTAAGTAAGAATCAGCATTTCAGATGTTTCAAACACACACTGTGGTATACAGATGCTTTGAGACCTCTCTAGTCTGCAGACCCAACTGTGGTCTGAGAATGACATACAAACTTGGAAGTCAGTGGGGAAGCCCCAATTCTCACCAGAATAAGACTGGGTCTTGTCCCCTCTACCTCCTTTTTGTGACCTGGACAGTATGGGAAAAGATTTATGTCAGGTATCTAAATTCTGATGCTCAGTATCTGGGAATGATTTGGGATGGGCAGGTTTAGTGACATATTTTGACTGCATGACTTCACTGAGTCACGGCTACCCCGTGAATCAGAATATCTCCTGTAGCCTTTTTGCAGACACTTCTGGTTTTCACTTGTGACCTCCCCTTGCCTCAGAAAACAGGATGGGACAGTGGATTGCATTATCTAAGGTTTTCAACAACTGCAGGGGTTCTAGGAGTGGAACTCCCATGGCTGACGAGGATCAACCTGTACTAATTGTAAACTCAGGTAGTTTAATTCCTAACAGTTTATAGTCGAATTGTGGTCACTGACAGGCAAGAAAGTGGTTTCCACATACTCAGTGGACTCTCTAATAATAATAATAATAATAATAATAATAATAATAATAATAATAATAATAACAACAGGTATTTATATACCGCCTTTCTTGGTCTTTATTCAAGACTTTATTCAAGGCGGTTTACATAGGCAGGCTTTTTATTTAAATCCCTTATTAAATGGGAATTTTTACAATTTGAAAGAAGATTCTTTCTTTCAAGAACCACTACATTCAGGTGTTTCATTCCGATCTGGCTTCACATTCTGGCCTCCATCCTCCCACGCTCAGAGCAGATGGAATAGCTCGGCTTCAGCTTGTCAGCTGCTTCAAGGTCGCACGGTGCCAGTGGCCTCGAACTGGCGACCTTGTGGATGTTATCTTCAGGCAGACGGAGGCTCTACCCTCTAGACCAGACCTCCTGCCCCTACTCTGTGCCCATACTCTCTAGGCATGCAAAGTAGGTAAGTTTGTACATTTTTTTATAGGACCCCCTCCAAAAGGGTACTGGGGTAAGGAGATGCAACATATTATGAAACAACATAAGATCATATCATAAGATGCAACATATATGAAATATATGAAAGTATATTTTGGTGCCTATATTTTGGCTCAGGCTTGGCTCTAACTCAGGTAGTGGGAGAAGGCATAAAACTATATTCAAATTTTCAGGAATTAGATAACTGTATGGCTCCTCTGGCAGCCTATCAAGGATTAAAAGGAGATTAAAAGGAGTGGTAACAGCATACAAGTATTTTGTTCTCTTGTGTACTCCCAGAGGCATCTGGTGGGCCACAGTGAGATATAGGAAACTGGGCTAGATGTGTCTTTGGCCTGATCCATCAGAGCTCTTCTGATGTTCTAATGTTCTCATATCTTTTTCAGAGAAATAGCCATGCCTCTGTGGGCAACAAGGATAGTAACAGCATTTCAAACACTGCAGGTCTTCCAGACCACCAAGTTCTGCTAACTGCCATTTTACCCTCCCCCAAAATGCTGTTGGAATTGAAGGACAAAACTGGAACTTCCATAGACATGGTTACCATTTACTGGTTTTAGGACCTAGTGCTATAATTTCATTGCTCGTAATTATCTGTGATGACTATCCTTGTGGTTTTCTTTTTATGCTACTGTAAATTGTCATTTTTTTATTTTATTACTACTTTCATTGAACTTAATTATGAGTGTCTGTTACTTATGGTGACACGATGTTCCTTTTCATGTTTCTTAATATAATATACTTCTAAAAAGATATAAAACTTAAAATCATAAAAGTGCAATGGTTTTTAAATCCTTGTCCTTTGTCTCCTTATGCAGTGTCTTGTCCCTGAAAGACTCGTAGCACATTGTTATACATGTTTACCCAGAAGTAAGTCCCAAGTAAGTGAATATAGGATTGCCACCTCCATTGGCCTCATTTCTAGTTGCATTTGGAAGCCGGACAAAGAATGTTTTACTCTGGTAAGTCGATGATATGTAAATTATTCCTTTTTGTCTGTTGGCTATTACACCTGCAGCCCCCAAGAAGCACACAAGACAGAGTCTTGGGATGACTGTAGTTTAACAATAACAATAACCTGTCACTAAGAGTTTTGGGGGAAAACATTCCAAGCCATTTGCCTCCCCCAGATCTCCATGGGTGTGACAGCTGTTGGCTATTTTCTTTGTTTTTAGAATTCTGCTATCATTTTAAGTTACAATGACTACAAGCCGCCATAGGCTTCCTGCTATATGGAACTGAGCAACAATGTAAAATATTTGAAGTACATAAATGCATTGTCTCTCTTAAAGACTGTGATGTTCAGATGAAAGCTGGTGTGGGCCAATCCATTCTGCAGCATTGCTGAAGCTAAGCAAGTGTGGGCCTGTCCAGTATTTTGAACAGGAGATCACCAAGAGACCCATGCAAGGACAAGAGATTATACTAAGTATTATGGAAGAAATAAAAATTGGTATGCAATGTCAATGGAACATTCAGATGAATTCTGTCTGGAATCCCACACCCGTTTTCAAAGAGGACATAGATATATAAAAGAAAGCACAAACTTCTCTTTTACTTTTACTTCTCTGAAAGATGAGATCAGAATGAAAGTTAATGTGCACACTCTGGACAAAATTATCCTGTACATGTTCAAATACTTCCTTCCAGGTACTCATTCTGAATGGACAAACAGTCCAATGCATGGCAACTCCCTATGCAGCAATGCAATACCAAAGTGGCACCCACTGCAGCCTAGGGAGGTGTTTTGGCCTCAGGAGGAAAGGGAACATTTGCCCCAGGATAGGTCTGTGCCAGAGCTATCGCCAGTGCAAGTCCACATGAACCCAGGTTGAAGAATCAAGGTCAGAAAGAGGGGTTAGGTTTTGGCATGCACTGCTATTGCCTAAACCACCCTCTTCCCAGTCCTGATCCACCATCCTTCCTGCCCCATTCTGCCAATCCCACACTCTGTTCCATCCATTCCTCACTTCCCAGGCCCTATACATACATAACAGTGCCAGTGGAAACCCATTGCCCACTGGTCACAAAACTGGCCATTTGCAGGGGTGGCCAGGCCATGCTATGGCATGTCAACTTTTGTGACAGCCAGAAAGTACCTTATGCCACCTGAAAGAATGTTCCAATGGCATTTAAGCACCAATAAGATTGGGCCATTACATCTCAAACACGATCTTCTGCTAATATTTATATTACTCATTTTATATTAGGCAAGTATGTAGGGGGGACAAAGAGCAACAGAGAAAAACAGGAATAGAATACCATTCCACGCATCCTCTCCCACTGCACCCTTGGCTCTCATCCAGTACTACAGATCTGTGAATATACAAAACAGCCATCTATTCTACCAAGTCTCTCAGCTGAATCCTTACAATCTGGCAGGGATAAATAAATAGATCTTTTTCTTCATCTTCTGTTACATGTGTTAAGCTACTTTCTGCACTATTAACAACAGAAGAAAATGCACAGTTTTCAGATGAACATGAGCGAAAAAGTAAACATGCTGCATAGAAGGAAAATGTGGAACTTCAGTGCTTTGTCATGGGACTGCTTTGTTACTGGGGCTCCCTTGCAGCTAACTCCAAACTTCTATCTCTAGCTAGTTCCCTCTAGTTCTCCCTTGTAGTCAATTAAAATAAAAAGAGGGCTTGTGTAAGAGAAGGGGATGCAACTCCACTTCTGGACTGCACCAGACTATAATGAGTGCTAACTGAATGTAGATTAGGGGTGGGTAGGAAAGGTGATTTTCAGGAGAGACTGTCCTAATCCACCCCTACTGTCACCATGACTGTGTGTCTGCATGGCCCTGTTGCCAGCAGATGGCCTTCTGGACTTTATACCAGTGGCAGCCCTCCACAGAATGATGGAGAGGCTGCTGTGTTGGCAGACTGTGCAGTACACTGGTGGACCTCAGGATCCGCAAGCATACCACCTGGTTAGGATTGGTCCTAACACTACAACCCTATAGATGTTTATTCAGAAGTAAGTCCCATTGTGTTCAATGGGGCTTACTCCCAGGGAATGGTATACAGATTAAGATGGAGTTTAAGATGACCGGTTTTTGTCTAAGCCTTTGTCTGCTGGAACACATCAGCACTTTGGCTCCAGTGTGAGGTTGTCAGTGTGGTGCTCTCCAGCACATTGACACCCTGCACCTCAGGCTGCGCTAGGCCATCAATATCTGGATTCAAATGCTGGGTGACTATCCTTGTAGTTGACTAGCTGAGATTGTGATGCTAGATTATAAACCAGTTTGGGGACTAAATGTTTAGGAACTTCCCCTTGGATAAAATTAGAATCCTTAGGATTGCGTGTTCTATGAAGCTAAGAAATGAGCTCAGATTATAATCTCACAAAACTATATGTACCTGTATGCATAGAACTGTACTATTGCATTTTTTTAGCCGCAATTGCTTACAGGCATGAAAAGGCAAGCTACTTATTATGTTGAAATCACCTTGCCTATTCATTTGTGTGAGTGGCAGCAGTACATAAACTCCAAATATACCTGTGGTTTTTTACATGCAGTATTTCCCCCTATTGCTTTTCAGTTTAAGGGTCAGGGCAGAGGTCCAAAAATTGGGAGGTGTGGCTCCATGGGTTGGCATAGTGAGCATGTAGGAAAGGAGTGGGACTCTTGCCAACCAAGCCACTCAGCAGCAAACATCAGGGATGGGTGAGTCCAGCACTGCTAGACTCGTGTTGAGTCACAAGTCTCGGCCCACTGCAATTTGACTGCAAGTCCTAACTGCAAGTCCTAACAGGTGGACTTTCCGAGTCACCCAGAGCATTTTGGCACCTCGAAAAGACTCAAGTCATGAGTCTTTAAAAAAACCACCACAGCTCTATGTAAAAAACCAGAGCTGCTGCAGAGCTGTGTGTTTGTGTGTGTGTGTGTGTGTGTGTGTGTGTGTGTGTGTGTGTGTGTGTGTGTGTGTGTTGGAATTCTCTTTAAACACTCTTCTGCTGTCCCTATTCCATCTGTAAACAAGGCAGAAGGGTGTGGGACAGATTGCATGAGAGCAGGGACAGAAGTATCGAGAGGGTCATGTGCAGCAGCTGGGAGGCTTACCAGTATGACCCAATCCTTTGCAACTCTACTCAGAAGTAGACTCTACTGCCGCCAGTCATTCAGTGAGGCTACCTCCTCCCAAGTAACAATGGAGCCCACAGGAGTCATGAGTTTGGAAAGTGTGTTTGTTACGATCCACCACCCCCACCTCCTTTTTCCCCTTCCAGCCAATCCTAAGGCAAGAACCCCTTTGGGGTCCTCCTTCTGCCCTACCTCATCCAAAGAAGAAAAGCAGACCTCCAATCCTTCCTCCGATGATCATCAGTTCCTTCAGAGATAGACAAGAGAGCCTGCTCTCACCTCCCCCCCTTCTGCTTGATGCAAAAGCAAAACATTAACCTTTCCCTGCTTCCTGGCTGGAACTTCCCTGCTGCTTGTGGGGCCATCTGAATGATGGCCCAACAAAGTATTTCACTCCTCAAAAAAAAGTAGGCAAGCACACCCAGACACAGACTCGAGTTTGCATGCTTGGGGACTGAGTGGCCAAGCATGCAAGTCAGTGGCCTCAGACTCAAGTCAGTGGTGTCATCGGAGCAGGTGACTCGAGTGTACACAAATCAGCAAAAAAACACGTGTTTTTGTGACTCAGACTGAAGTCACATGACTTGAGTTCCCATTCCCATCAAGCCCCCAACACAATGCGACCATGGAGGACAGGCTCAACTTGGCAAGCATTTGCATTTGTTGTGTTCCAGGTGCTCAAAACCCAGAAGTAATTGGCAGTGACATCACTGCTACTTAGTAGACACCTACAGCATGGATGGTGGTGTGCTGGAGGAAAGTTTGTGGACTTGTGGATTCTGGGAATCATTCTGTTGGGTTCATATCAATGAAGGAATATCAGTCCATGCAGAAACTCTACTGCAACCAAAGCCATACACACAAAGCTTGCTGGGAATTGTGTGTACAACTGGTTGTATGATAGCAGGGTTTAAATGTGCAATATAATTAACAACTAAAAATTGGAATGGCAGCTACTTTTCGATTCATGGAAATGTGTAAACGATTTCCGAAAATGTGTAGACTGTCTATTTTAACTACACCTGTCTTGCCGACTATTATCTCAGGTGTCTCTGTAAGCACTTGTATACACTGTTGCACTCTAAACAATCATCACATGGAAGGAACTGTCAAAACAATTCTTTGGTACTTCAAATTATGTTAAAATATGTGCAACTTCATCCGAGAGTGTAAAAACATACTGCCACCTGGTAAGTTGCACTTTGGTGATGTTGCTTTCAGGTTTTATGGAGATTCAGAGGCAAAAGTATTTGGATACTTAAAAAAATATAGCATTTGAATCTGAGAATCAATTAATACAGGCCTGTGATTGTGATTGTGATGGCAACTTGTGATTACCATACTGACTGCAGCCCACCCTCCATAGTTACAAGGTGCTGGACATCACTCCTAGTTTTGCAGTACCAAGTTCACTCTCTGGTGGGTAGTCATACATGGCTGGTGGGTTGCATGTAGTCGGGTGCATCATAAGTTGTGTGGGTTTGATCTGCTCCTAACCACCAAGGTATCATGTTCCAACATAAAGTCCATATTATCCATATCCCACTCTTATTATAGTGATTATAAGATATCCCAGGCCAAACATGTCTATGGGTTTGTTACAGATGCATGTATATCAGTTGATTTCTTATTGCTTGAGTACTTTTTGCTGAATGTGTGAATGAATTAAATGGAATCCACTCACACATTCTTGCTAACTGAGCAAGAATGTGGTGCTCCTTCAAGTGGGGCTCCTCTTACATTTAGCAGGAGGCGCATAATTGTCCCTCTTACACCAGTACAGTCTTTTCTAGTGCCTGGTGCTCTTCTGTATCTTTTTAGGTTGTGAGCCCTTTTGGGAGAGGGAGCCATTTAATTATTTGATTTTGTCTGTAAGCCATTTTGTGCACTTTTTTGCTACAAAGCAGTATATAAATATTCTTACTAATAATAATAAAGCGTAAGAGAATGTTGTCTGATGCTGAATCTGACACGAATTATTCACACATGCAGGTCAACGCTTGGTAGTCCATTTGTCATGTGTGAACAGTCCTATAAGAAATGTATTTTTAGCAAAACTAATCCAAATAGCTGATGAACAGCCCAATCCTGAGCTGCCCGGTGCCCAGGGCTGTAGCGGCTCTGAAATGGCTGCCCATGCATCCTAACACTGTTGGGCAGCTGCAGGTGGCTCCCGATGCCTCCTTGGGGGATGGGTACATTTGCCCCCTTACCCTTAATAAGGGAAGCGGTCCTGCAATGGGGCAACTCAACTCTGTACCAGCTACGAGTTTAGTTGGCACAGTGTAAAGTAGTCCCATGTCAGGCTGTCATCCTATCATCCAACTTGATGGCCCGCTTCCTACTGTATTAGTTTTAACTAGCTCAAGCAGGATTTTATTTTTTTGTGTACAGGTTGTCTTGTGATGCACATTTCCATGGATTGTGATAAAACCCTGTTAAGGGGCTGAATGGGACTGAAAACCCCAATGTTTGGAAATATATTCTCAATTCAGGTGAGTGTATTGCTTTCTAGTTCTTCTGTCAGTGGCTTTGTACAGCTTTAACTGAGATGTGCAAATGGGCCAGGATCCATCCAAGTTCCAGAAGGAAATGCTATCACTGTAATTTGCCCAATAATAAAACAGTTATTCTCAGTTGCTTGTTGATACAGTCTTGTCTGATTCCTGAGGGTCTGTGCAATGCACTTCACTGAGCTGATACATAACATGTGTTTTCTGTTGCTTTCTGAATAATCATTTAGTGAATTTTCTCATAATGCAATTCTCAACCAAATACCTGGTGAATCACAATGGTCAGTACACTTTCAATATCACATTGTATTATAGTTTACACCTTTTTTCTCTTCTCCTGCTTAAACAGTGGTAGGGGTTGAGCTGGTATTTGATCTACTGGAGAAATGTGTTGCATATCAGAGTGCTTTGAGGGTGAACTTGAAAATGTTTGTGAACCAGTCCCCATTCCATTTATTTGGTTTCATTCTAATGGGGGGGGGGGGGAGAGCTGGCTACCGCCGCCTCCGTTGCTCAGCGTTCCTGTCTCTCCTTCCCGTTTCAGAGACAATGTCACCTCAATTTGCTTTCTTCTTGACTGTAAACCAAACAAAACAGTATCTGGTGTCACTATGTTCCAAATTGACAGAATAAATGGCAAGGCAATGACTATGGAAACTTTTTCATTTTCAGGAATGGTGCTAATATGGGATGTTTCAGGTTTCAAAGAAGTTACTCTTAAATGCTTGGGAGGAATCAAGGCTGATCCAGCCCTTTGCTGGAGGAATCCAACTACAGATTCCACTTTTGGCTGAGGTGCAAGCAACTGGTGTCAACCTGCAGAATTTTCCAGAGCTGGTAGTGCCTCCAAAAAGCAGTGCCAGTTCTTTGAAAACCACAGCTTGCCATGATGGGAACGTAGATATAATGCATGGTGCTGATGGCACATATTCTTTGCAATCCATTTGCACCAAGTTATTTTGGATGTTGGTTTTGTAGACGTTCTACCTGGACATATGCTATAGTAGTGGGAGATGTTTTTGGGAAATACTGTAACTTGTAGGGATGCATCAGGTAGATATTCATCAGATAGTCAGAAAATCTTTACCTGTTGAGTTTCTACCTGAACACATCCTTCTCCAGCCCAATGTTGAGCTGAAAGATTAGGGCAAAGAGTGAATACATGGAACCTGATTTGTAAAGCTAACATCATGAGACTATGCAATGCCTTGACCTGTTTGCATTACTTTAATTTTCTTCTTACACAGTGACCACCTTAACTTCCTATTTTCCATGCTTTTTGAAGCACAAGCACAAGGAGAGATCATAAGCACCATAATGCTTACTGATCTTAAACCAGGTTTTTAAACATTTGAATGAACTTCATTTTATGCTGCAGTCACAGCAAGCTATAAAGCAGGAACTCTTGTCACAGATCTTGGTCACCTTACTCTTAAATTGCAGAGGGAGGGACTGGCTTCCACCCTAGAAAGAATCAGGTGTCTGGAGGAAACAAAAGGGCCTCTGCTGGTTACATACAAGAATTTCCCAGGGCTTAGCCCAGCAGTTTGAACTTCACATCTGACCAAGATGGTGCCAAGCAGACTCCACCTCATCCCACCCTGCCCAACAATTTTGCCTGACTGTGCTGGAATTTGATCCTCAGCTTGTCATTGACAAAGTCATCTGCCTCTGGCCTCTGTTTAGCAATGTCCAGAAGGGACCTGTTATGAACACCCTCTTTCCCCAGACACATGTGCAGTTTAAACTGACTCTATCTTGGTTTCAGAGTCGGGCAGACCTCTCTGAAGTGAAAAGGGATGAGATTTTGCTGGCTCCCAAGGAAAGGCCCCTCTGTAGTCTGGGTGCTTGAGGTCTGACAAAGGACAGCTAGCAAGAACAAGTCCTGCCTGAATGTTAAATTGAATTACAGTTACCCAACTGAATAATTCCTTTTCATATTCTAGATCAAGAAGTCCTTCCACCTAAGATAACACACCCTGCCACACTGTTGTTCAGCAGGAACTTCCTGGATGGGCCATCAACGTAAGAACATAAGAACATCCCCACTGGCTCAGGCCATAGGCCCATCTAGTCCAGCTTCCTGTATCTCACAGTGGCCTACCAAATGCACCAGGGAGCACACCAGACAACAAGAGACCTAATCCTGGTGACCTCCCTTGCATCTGGCATTCTGACATAGCCCATTTCTAAAATCAGGAGGTTGTACATACACATCATGGCTTGTAACCTGTAATCAATTTTTCTTCCAGAAACTCGTCCAATCCCCTTTTAAAGGTGTCCAGGCCAGATGCCATCACCACATCCTGTGGCAAGGAGTTCCACAGACCAACCACATGCTGAGTAAAGAAATATTTTCTTTTGTCTGTCCTAACTCTCCCAACACTCAATTTTAGTGGATGTCCCCTGGTTCTGGTGCTATGTGAGAGCATCTCTCTATCCACTCTGTCCTTCCCATGCATAATTTTGTATGTCTCAATCATGTCCCCCCTCAGGTGCCTCTTTTCTAGGCTGAAGAGGCCCAAACGCCTCCATAAGGAAGGTGCCCCAGCCCCGTAATCATCTTAGTCGCTCTCTTTTGCACCTTTTCCATTTCCACTATGTCTTTTTTGAGATGCGGTGACCAGAACTGGACACAATACTCCAGGTGTGGCCTTACCATCGATTTGTTCAATGGCATTATAATATTAGCCATTTTGTTCTCAGTACCTTTTTTAATGACCCCAAGCATAGAATTCGCCTTCTTTACTGCCGCCTCACTTTGAGTCGACACTTTCATCGACCTGTCCACCACCACCCCAAGATCTCTCTCCTGATCTGTCACAGACAGCTCAGAACCCATCAGCCTATATCTAAAGTTTTGATTTTTTGCCCCAATGTGCATGACCTTACACTTGCTGACATTGAAGTGCATCTGCCATTTTGCTGCCCATTCTGCCAGTCTGGAGAGATCCTTCTGGAGCTCCTCACAATCACATCTGGTCTTCACCACTTGGAAACGTTTGGTGTCGTCTGCAAACTTTGCAACCTCACTGCTCAACCCTGTCTCCAGGTCATTTATGAAGAGGTTGAAAAGCACTGGTCCCAGGACAGATCCTTGGGGCACACCGCTTTTCATTTCTCTCCATTGTGAAAATTACCCATTGACACCCACTTTCTGTTTCCTGGTTTTCAACCAGTTCTCAATCCATGAGAGGACCTGTCCTCTAATTCCCTGACTGTGGAGTTTTTTCAGTAGCCTTTGGTGAGGGACCGTGTTGAACGCCTTCTGAAAGTCCAGATATATAATGTCCACGGGTTCTCCCACATCCACATGCCTATTGACCTTTTCAAAGAATTCTATAAGGTTCGTGAGGCAAGACTTACCCTTACAGAAGCCATGCTGATTCAAACTCTTTTTTGTCCTCCTGGAAAACTCAATCAAGGCCTAGAAGCTTAGGAAGAAGCTCTCCAAACTCCTTTGTCCTGCAGTTATTCCTTTGTAAAAAGTCCTATAAATTCCCTGCTCTGGAAGCAAATAGGAAGAGAGGAGAGAGTTTGTTCACTCCAGGGGCAGTAGGGGAGTACAGCCTGGCATTTCACTTTGGAAGAACCTGGGAACTTTGCAGCCCTACCTTGCTGTTCAAGAAGGACATCGCACTCAAGCAAACCAGCAGATTAGGATAGGTGATTCCCCCCCCTTTGATCTTTCTCTCCCCCCCCAAAGATTCTTCAATAAACTTTTTATCTTCTTTGAAAAGCTCTGTCTTGTGGTTACTGTTAGCCTAATTTTGAGGCAGTTTGAGATTGGTTGCACTGCTCATCCATGTCAACAATCCCAAACCTTGTCACACTGTTAGATCCGACCTCTTGCTTGCTAATTTCCCCAATTTCAGGTATTTGTGTATGTGCTCATGACACATGTAGGTCACACATGTACATGTGAAGGAGCAGCGTTGGCAACAAACCTGAACATGCCTATCTATCTCAGGCCCTTCAGAATGCCAGCTGCCTCCCTGCAACCCGACCATCAGCCTGCTTTCCCATGGCAGTGACCTCAGACAGCACTGGGTCCCTGACACAAGCAGTTGATACCATGAAGTTCTCTTAACTTCTTTGAATGGTCAGAAGTTACAAGGCACTTTACATTAACACTTCTTACTTTTCATTGAATGTGGAACACTGGAGTCTGAGGGCACAATCCCAACCTCTGGTTGGGCCAGCGCAAGTCCCTTGTGTGGGCCACCGGTATCACAAAAGTGCCATAAAGCACTTTTGTGTCACTGGGGGAAGGAGGCTGGCACATGGACATGAGCCAGCCTCCAGAGGCCAACACAATCCTTGCTTGGCCAGTACAACAGTTAAGACCATGCCAGCTGAACTAGGCCAGCACAGGGATCTGTGGGAAGGATGTGTGTGTGTGTGTGTGTGTGTGTGTGTGTGTGTGTGTGTGTGTGAGAGAGAGAGAGAGAGAGAGAGAGAGAGAGAGAGAGGCATTTTGGGGCAGGGGGAGGGTTGGCTCATGGGGGTAAGTGGGGGAGTGGGCCTCATGGGGAGGGGGAGTGGGCCTCATGGGGGGTAAGTGGGGGTGGAGCCAGGATCTGGCACTAATGCCAGATTCTATTCCCAGTCCCAGGCAACCTGGGGCAGCTCCAGGTTTCTCAGATTGACACTACCTCCCAAGGTGGCACAGATATGAGTAGCCCCATTGGGGCTACTGTGGTTTTACCTGGGGTAAGGGGACACAATTCCCCTTGCCCCTAGCTGAAAGGCAACTGGCCCCAACCCTGCTCTGGATATGGAGCAGACCCAACAGCCTGGCTGCTTCAGAGCAGGTTAGGATTGGGCTGCCCATATCTTTGTACGTTTTTCTTATTAGAAATACAAGCAGTACACTGAATGGAGAAAAGTACATTTCTGTAAGGAGACAGTACACTTTCCAACCCTGCATCACAAGCCAGAAAGCAAAAGCTTCAAGAATGGGATCTCAGTGTGGGTAAATCACCTAACTCTTAGCTCCCTCTTTTCAATCTGTCTAAATACAAACCGGCAAGCTCATTCTAAGCTATTTCTTGACCTGAGGGAAGTAATATTCCCCAGACTTTGTTATTTTTTGCATTCCAAAGACGGGACAAAAATTTCCTAGCTATCAAGACAGCAGAAGATTATTAAGAACTTTTTTATTCAATCCCGTACCACAGGGTGGACCAGATCCAATGCAGAACAGAGTGCCTTTACCTTTAACCATTGTAGAGAAGATGGAATTTTGGCAGGTGCAGCTCAGTATGGAAGGGTTTAAAAAGGTGCACCTGCCCACATTCCCTCGTCTCTACCATGGTTAAAGGTAGATGCACTCTGTCCTCCATTGGATCTGGTCACCCTGCCTTACCGCTGTAGAAGATACTTTAGTTTAGGCAAATCCATAGTGATTGACTGACTCACCATAATTAAGATAACCCAAATCCAAAACCATGCTGAATTTGACTGATGCCCATTTCCATCACCTGCACCTAAACAAACTGAGCAGCTTGCCACACAATTGCCTCTCACCAGTTACTAATTGATACTCAGGTCAATTTTTATGGGGAAAGTCTTTACAAGTGGTCCACGGAATTATTGGCTTGTAGTGGCATACAGTGTGGATGACTGCCAAGTTACTTCTTCAGAAACTTCTGGGACTCTCTCTTTACTTTGGACTTCCTTTTGCTTTTCTACCTTTTGTCCTATTTCTGTCAATCAGTCAATTTGTCAAGCTTTGGCCTTGTGACTTTGAATTTTTCAATATAAAACAGCTATGTTCTTTACCGTGTTGCAACTAGAAATGTACTAATTAGTTTTAATAGATTGGGAGAAAGGTATTAAGTTTCTCTTTGGAGGCCTTGATTCCTGGGATTGCCTCTCCTTGTGAGGAGAGACCAGCTGATGAACCATTCCAGCAGAAGTGTAGCTAGAGGGGTGCTAAATTGTAAGTGCAGGCACCCAACTAAGAGTAGCCCCTTCCACTCACCCTTGGAGGCATTCAGGCAGAAACGGCTGTGTGTCAATGTTGCTTCCCGAATGGCTCTGAGGGTGAGCGGGAGGGGCTGCTTAAACTTGCAGTTGGGAGCATGCATTTACTTACAATTTTGCACCCCTCTGGCTACACTACTGTAGTTGAGAAGGCAATATGGCTCCTATATACCTCCCGGCTGTTGTTGGAGCTTGGCCTTGCCATGACCCAGAGAGAATGAGATATGACTGAAGGCAGAGATGCAGTTAGGACTTTGGAAATCTAGACAGTTCATTTCGATTCTTTGGGAATATCTGTGGTTTTTACACCAATGTAACTGCTATGCAGTTTGGTGAGGGTGTTGAGAATCCTGTGCAAGAGAGCCCTAATCCCATTGCCAGTACAGTTCTCAGCATCCCCTGGGGAGACGGAATGACTATTAAATTAGTTGAAGCCTGTAGATTTTCTCTCAGTCTCTGAAGAGCTTCGAGATGACATACAAAAGGTGCACTTGCCCAATGGCCCCTGTGAGCTGGACTAGATGGGCCTTTGGCCTGATCCAGCAGAGCTCTTTTGTTCTTACGTACTTACAAGTGAGGTGTTCTGGTGTAAACGTTCCCAGCATCCAGGAATTTTGGAGACCTTTCTGCTACCAGCTAAGCTTGATTCTACAACTCCAGTTTTGTGTTCATTTTTCTTCTATAATTTTAAAATAAAATAAAATGAGGTAGACGTAAGTGAACATGGCTTTGCTTGCCTTGAAACACAATACAGTTAACTAACCCTGAACAACTCTGAAAAATCCAGTTCATCAATAATAAATGGCCTAAGTGAAAGCCATAGATATGCAAACAACAAATCAGGAATCCTGAATAACAAATGGTTACAAATGCAGAGATAATGAACAGCAAATGTAAGTCTCCAAGAAAGAGAGCCCACTTGCACATCCCTTAAAGGCAGAATGTGCAGAATGAAGGAGAGATTCAATATATATATATGCACTGTGAATTCAATATATTCAGAGAAATTGACCTTTGCTTTGAACTTTCAGATCAAACTGTGAGATGCAAACCTGTCCTGATGCCTTGGCGGCTCCATGATCTGTTCATCAATTGAGTAAGTTACTAGAATTCCTCGAACATTGTCCACTGTGCAGGTAAATAGCAGAGAATGGGCTGTTTGCTTTTCTTTTCACCAGTTAACACTAGAGACCAGTCAAGTTAAACCAAACAGTTTCAGTGCTTTCTTTTCTTCCCTTTTTTCTTTCCCAGGGTGAAAGCAAAAAAAAAAAAAAAAAAAAAGCATTTGTGAGCATCATCAGCATGCTGCCACAACACTTCCCAGGCTTCATATATTTCCTCAGATGCAGTTTCTCCCAAGGATCTACAACAGCCTCCTTCTATTTCAGACCTTTCCTAGGAGCAACGTGCTCACTCTGCATTAATGAGTTCCACCTAGACTCCTGATTATGCTAAGCCTGCAGACAACATGGTAATATATTTTTTCCTCAAAAAAAGTAAAGTCTCTTCTGGGGGAAAAAAAAGGTGTGGGGGAGGAACCGTGACTGAATCCTGAAGCGAAATTGCGAAGATCTGTTTTGCACCTGATTCATATTGTGAAACTGTCGGCTTTCTAGAATTCCCTGCGCAACCTTTCATTAGTACAGATTATCACAACTGCGTGAGAAGGATGAGAGAGAGAGAGAGAGAGAGAGAGAGAGGAATATAACTGGAGAAATAGAGAAAGATGATAAGCCAACTGGCCTAAAGCACATATAGCAAAGCTCTGGTCAGAGTTCATGTGGCGTGTTCAGTTCAGGGGGTTCAGAGTTCAGGGGGAGGGACTTCCTTTCAACCACAAGGAAAGCTACACACTCTGAATTCAAGCATTATCTTTGACACCCCTTTGGGATGATATCTTGGGCTAGCTTCAGTCTTATTGCTTTGACAGAACTAACACATCTGTACAGGAAGTCAAGCAGGGTTGACAGTCCATAGTTCTCCTGACGCCTGCAACTCTTTCTACATGTGCTTCCTCACTACTGAGCAAAGTCATAGTGGGGGGAGAGAAGCCAAGCATACACAGTAGAAAGGTAATGCTGAGCTGTATGAGTCTAGAAGAGGGTGCAGTCCCAGAATAGATGAACTGCTCTATTTAGGGGGAACTCTGTGTATTGGAGGGCTGCCTCCATAATGGATTGAACACAAAGAACCATGACTAGAGGAGAAGACTCTGAGAGTAGTGATGAGGTCAGTTTCACTAGGGTCACAGAGGACCAAGGTGAACAGTCTGACACTGGAACAAGACAAGGGGATTTCTAGGAAACCTGATCCAGCATGTCATCTTACAGCTTAACTGCACAGTTAAGTTGCACAGTTGGGACGACTGTCCCTCAATGTGATTACATAATAATAATACCAAGGGAATACCTCTGTCAGCAAGGGTCTGTCCCTGTGGACTGAATCACATGGTGACACTTGAATGTATCTTCTTGCTTTGCCCATTGCACAAGCCTCAGTGCCAGTAATATCTTATGCCAGTTTTGGTATGTCTCCAGAGATGGGTGGAGGCGAAAGTGCTGCAAGCCCTTTATTCAACAGAGGAAGGAGAAACTCGTGAAAATGTTGCCCTTTTTATCTCTACAGCTCTGAGTTCTTAGGATATGGAAGTGAAAGCTTAGTTCTGTAACAAGCTGGCATATGGGGCATTTCTATTAGATTTCTTTTCTTTGGTGCGTATCAAGTGATTATGGGACACAGTGGTGCGGCAGGTTAAACCACTGAGCCGACGAGCCTGTTGACCGCAAGGTTGGCAGTTTGACAGGGTGAGCTCCCATTGCTTGTCCCAGCTCCTGCCTACTTAGTAGTTTGAAAGCACATAAAAATGTAAGTAGGTACCACCTCAGTGGGAAGGGAACAGTGTTCCATGCACTTAGGCATCTAGTCATGCTGACCACATGACCATGTGGTCTATGGACAAACGCCAACTCTTTGGCTTATAAACGGAGATGAGCACTACTCCTAGAGTTGGGCATGACTAGGCCTAATGCCGGGGGAACCTTTATCTTTATCTTTATTTATCATGCGATTGTGGATTATGGATTTGTTGTGTAATTTTAATTATATTTTGTCATGATGTATATGCCAATAAAGGTCTCATCATCAACAATAATAATACCAGTATTTATATACCGCCTTTCTTTGTCATTAGATTTCTCCTCCAACTTTAATCCAAGGTGGTTGACATAGGCAAGCTTTTCTAAATTCCCATAAGGCAGTGGTTCTTGTACATTTAGCACCAGGACCTACTTTTCAGAGTGAGAATCTGTCAGGACCCACTGGAAGTGATGTCATGACTGGAAGTGACATCATCAAGTAGGAACATTTTTAACAATCCTAGGCTGCAATACTACCCACACTTACCCAAGAGTAAGTGCCATGACTATCACTGCTAAAAGAATATACATAGTAGCTTGTTAAAAGTACAGGTCTGTAACATTTCTCCAAATGCAATCATATACCATGGTGGCATGAAGTCAAATATATTAAAAATAAAATATTGAAATGAATGGGGACCCACCTGAAATTGGCTCGTGACCCATAGTTTGAGAAACACTGCCACAAGGGATTTTTTTTTTACAGTTACAAGTTCTCATCTTCCATAGAAAGTCTTCATTCCAGGTGGAATCCTTCTCTGGTATCTTTCTGGATGCATTTGCTTCCCACACTTATCTGATAGCAACTCCTTCACTCTCACTGAAGATGGTCATCTCTTTCCTCTCACCAGCTGAGATGACTCATCTTGTCAGCGCAGTCAGCAGCTCTTGGATACTTCTGGCTGTTTCGAATTGCATTCCCAGCTGTTCATCAGTTTTCATATGTGGCAGCTCTACCATGCAGCCGGACCCCCTTATAGTAGTATTTGGTAGTATTTAGACCAGTGCTTCCCAAATTCCTACCAGGGAGTGTATGGGGAAGAGGGGCTATGGCAGCAACATGATTCCCAGGATTGTGGTGCTGTGGGGGGGGGGGGTTACTTACCTAAGGGTGTGCCGGCCTCCGGGGAGGGGGTACAGGGAGCCCTGCAGAAGCCTGTGCAGGGCTCCCCAAGCCTCTAAAACAGTTTAAAATTAATCAAAAACCACTTCCTGTTTTTGGAAGCCACTGAAAAAAATCTCTCTCTCCCTGCAGAAGCACAATCCTGGGAATCACGTTGCTGCCTCCCCCCCTCCTGACCCCTTAAAGGGGCAGGAACAAGTGCTTCCCTAGCTGGTGGGTCACAACCCACCAGTTTCAGAACCACTGAATTCGTTTACACATTGAGAGGAATTTTGAACATATTGTACCCAGCGTGCCACATGGGGATGGATGGACATGCTCTTTCCACAGGTGATTGATGAAGCTGGCTGGAGTAATGCCATGTGCATGTGTGTGTGAGAGAGAGAGGGGGGGAGGGAGGGAGGGAGGGAGGGAGAGGGGGGGTTTGATAAAACATCAAGAGGTTTTGAGCTGAAGGAGTAAATGCTGAATTGAGCTCAAAGAGAAGAATATGGTACTGGAATTCTATGAGATCCCACAGAAATTAACAGGAATTGCCACAGCATTTCACTTAATACAGAATTTGGAAAAGATCAGGCCTAGTTGACTCCACTAGAAGTACAATGTAAACTTTTTTTTGAAAATAAATGTTGGATAGTTAGGTGTCTGAATAAATCATGGAATGACAACAGGGCCAATCTGCCTTTGAAGGCTGGAACCATCAGTCTTGGGTCTAAAATGCTTCTCGATTTGACATGATGCTACAGTGGCCAGCTCTTTCTGACAAGGGGATGGAGGAATGCTAACACCCCCAGTTCATCTTTGCTGTCAAAAAAAGAGCATCAGCTGTTCTTTCCCCAAGTAGCGCCAATATTTCTGACAAAGGATGGAAAATGTTCTTTTACAAAAATTAGAAGTGAAATAACTCAGTCTAAATAAAGTGCCCCAATACATAGCTCACAGCAGGCGGACAATAATAAACTGAACAGCACCAGTTACAAATGTTAATTGCTAAATAGAAAAACAGAAGGATCCTCTCCATTAAAAAAAGCAAAGCTTAGTTCAGAGATGCTTGTGTCCATTTCTGCCCCTTTCTGAATGTAATCCTATTGTTTTCTGTGGTTTGGTTGTCACTAAATGTTCAGGCACTGAACATCCTCCAGTTTTGATGTCTGGGCCAAAAACAGCAGTTGTAGTGGAGGACACTTTTCTTAAAAGCACTTAGTTTGTCCAAATATTCACTCCTACATCCAGACTGCAAAATTAAGGTCATTCTCAAACATCTGACAAATCTTAGTGAATGGCTAGAATATTTGGCTTGGTGGATGCACCCCTGGAGTGTCTTTCCTAGAACAAGGTTCTTTCCTTTAGGATGCAATTGTCACCTGCATCAGTACAGCCAGGCCACAGGGGGGCAGGGCCAGAGGCAACTGAATGGCTGAGTTTTTCTGAGCTCTTGAAAGCTCTTGGGAAAGCATGCTATTTCCTCCCAAAAAAACCGTGAGTCTAAGAGATCCGAGGATCTGTGATCAGGAGAGATTCAATCCTACAGATGGTGTACGGTTTCAGAGAAGAAGGGTCCAGCCAGGGGCTGTTTTTCTCCAAGGGAACCCAGCCATCAGTGTCTGTGTTGGTGAGGATTCATCTTGAAACTAAGCTGAAGACCCCAAGCAGGGAAAGATGTTGGAAGAACTAAGTAAGTGTTATTCTGCTGTGTGTGTCTGGCATGGATTGATTAATTGATTGCCTGATTAAGCTTCTGCCTGAGGGAAGAAGAAGGAGGGGCAGATTTTCCCCCTCTGGGAAGAGGAAAGGGGGGAGGCTTTCTCCGTTCACTTGTTTGCTTGTGTGAGAAGAAGCTTTGGAGGAGATTTGCCGAGCTTGTTATGGAAATATGAGAGCATAACTCTAATTTTACAAATCTAAAACTCGTTGGATTACAAATTAATCGTTTTGGAATATGAACTCTGCTTTGGAACGCTCAGTTTCATTTTCCTGCAGAGATCTTGGAGTGCCTGTAGAGAGGGCCGGAGATCTGCATTTCTTTGTTATGCAAAAGTGGTTTATTTTTTTTGAATTCCTCTCACTATCTCCTGGAACAGAATGTGGTTGATATAGCAAAAAACATAAGCAATAGAATCAAAACAACAGAATAAGAAGAATAGAACTTCGGAGACATCTAGTGGATTTAAAAAGACATTGCAAGGACAAGAACAGGAATTGACAAGTGAAGTAAGGAGGACGATACGCTGAGGACATCTAGTGGCATTAAAAAATATTGCAAGGCAAAGGTTTATTTGACTTAAAATTTCCTTGTGTTGGTTTTTATGGGTGAACAGTTGATTTCTTGATGATGTGATGTGATATATGGGTAACTGATAGTGATATATGTGATAACAGATATTTGAGTTTTACAGGAAAGAAGACGAAAGAAAGAAGAAGGAAGAAAAAGGATGATAGGAAAAGGAGTGAAAGTTAGGGGCTCTCCTGCCCTGGAGTCAAGCTTGGGAAAACTAACACAGGAGGAACTGAAAGGGAAAGATTGGAATCAGACAATACAAGACAATATAGAAAAATTAGGGGCGATGGGACAGCAGCACACAAATCAATTTTTGCAGGGTCAAGCTAGTCTGGATGTTTTAACTACACAACTAAATGATCTCAGTGTGCAACTGAAAGCTGTTAAAGGCCAAGCAGATGAGAATACATAAAAGATTATAAAATTAGAAGAAAAGACCACAAAAGATCAATCTAGAATACTGGAGATAGAACAGAACCAATATGATGGAGAGGCAACTTTAATGGAAATTCAGATGGAGAGTGCAGCTTGAGTGGTGAGAATACAAAATGTACCAGAACAGAAAGGGGAAGATATATGATGTCTGATTGGTGATTTAATATCCGAGTGGATCGACACGCCAACAGAGGAGATACTCATGGATCTGGATTCAGCGAGAAGAGTGAGCACTTTTAATCTAAGAAAACATGAACTACAAAGAGAAATCCATGTGAAATTCATCAGAACTTTTTACAGAAATAAAATATTGAAGATCTCACAGGAAAAGGAATGGATGGTGGAAGGTAGCAAAGTGAAAATTCTGAGACATGTCCCATGGAGAGTGAGAAAGAAGAGAAAAGAATATGAAGAGCTAGCAAAATTCTTAAGAGGAAAGCAAATACCTTATAGATGGCTTCTCCTGGAAGGTATGTTTTTTTTCAATTCCAGTCACAGAAATATAATATAAATTCAACAATGAAAGCAGAAAATTTTATGAGTACAGTGATGAAAGATTCTCATGAATCTTCTCATGAGAAATGAAGAAACTGAGGAAGAGGAACTGAGAAGAAAAGAACTAGAAAATGTAGAAATGGAGCTGGAAGAAAAGAAATCAGATGATTAAGAGATAACTGAGGAATCAGAGAAGGAAGAAACTAGAGGGGCAAGGAGGCATTCACCAACAGCAACAAGAAGAAGACAAAAAGAGAAGGTGAATAGTAAAAAAGAAATATGATGGTTAAGGGAGGATGGAGTATTTACTCTGCCAACATAAATGGCTTAAATTCACCTCAAAAATGAAAGAAAGTCTTCCTTCAATTGTAAAAGTTAAATATGGATAGGTTATGACATTACATTAGAACAATGGGAATAGATTTCGAAATATAATATAAAAGTTACTAGAGCAACAAATTTTAAAGAAAATGTATATAAAATGTTTTATAAGTGGTACATGACACCAGTAAAACTGGTAAAAATGAATCAGAACATATAAAAAAATTGTTGCAAGTGTAAATGTGTAGAAGGGATGTTTTATCATATGTGGTGGATATGTAAAAAAAATGCAAGTATATTGGAAAATGGTAAGGAATCCAATAAAAGAGATCCTTGGATTTACGATATCGCTGAAATCAGAGTTATTTTTGCTTAATATTACCTTAGATATTATAGATAAAGAAAATGATGTGTATTTAGTTATTATGATATTAACTGCTGCAAGGAGTTTATATGTTAGATACTGGAAAGATATTAAAATTCCAATGAAAGATGAATTAATAGAGAAAATAATGAATATGGCGGAAATGGATAGACTTGCAGAGATTTTGGATCAACAGCGCAAACCGACACAGATAGAGCAATGGAGACCATTTTATGCTTGGTTGAAAATGAAGTTGTAGATGTATGAGATAGGGCATTTAGATGAATATATTGTATACGTGATACAGGATATGATATGATAGATAAACGATATTAAGAGGCTAAACTAGAAGAGGAACAAGATTAGAAGATATGTACTGATTGATTAGATATATTGATATATGATTGCTTGCAGCCTCCCATGGTGTGTTTTTGCGTTTTGTTTTGTTTCTTGTGTTGTGTATTGAGTTTGTGTTTTTGTGTTTGTTTATATTTGTTGTTTGTTTTTACTTTGGAAAATAAAAAAAATATTATTATTTTTTTTAAAGTACAGCCAGGCCACAGTGGCCTGTGCTGTATCCAGCATGGGTTAGGAGGCTGCTGGAGGTAAGGGGATGTTTTCCCTAAAACAGCCTGCCGTATGGGGCTACTCGGATTTGTGCTAGCTATTTAGCTAGTGCAAATTCAAGCAGCCTGTGTAAGGCTGATTACGCCAGGGATGGGGATTCGGGTCTGGTGTGCCACTGCCAATCCCATCCCTCTCCTGGGCCCGATCCTCTCCACCCTCACTCTGCCCACGTGGCGTAAATGTACCCCAGCCAGTTGGCTGGTGCAAGGGCTTGATCTGGTCCTGGTGAACCAGTGCGGGTTCTGGCCCAGTTGACCCCCAATTTGGTTGCTCCATATTGCACCAATTTGGTGCAAATGTGCCTTACAGCACACTTGTGACACTCAGGAACCAGTGCAGGGGGCCTGTGACACTCAACCAGCATTTGGATTTGGATATAAATGGCTTAAATTCAGCCCCTGAAGGAATGCGATTTCAAGGGGACCTCAATCTGGTTATCACTTTCAGCCTAGCCTGGGCTATAACTGCAGTTGAGACTGAGTGACATTAGCCTGCTAAAATTAGCTTGTGGGTTGTTTTCTTTTCCAGTGTGCATGGGGCAGACCTCCCTTGCCCTGGTCTCACAGGGATAATTACCATTCTGCTATTGATTTTAATTCCTCCTTTTGCATGGCCCCAAACCAGCCCTCAGTATGAGGAGAATTTAAAGCATGTTACAGATGGCTGCACTTTGCTTATCGCATGCTGAACATTGGTCTGGCCAATGGAGAAATTAAAGGATTACCTTGCTGCACAATGGGCTAAATATCCACCTTAAATCCAGTGCAAATTTGGGGTCACACAACTTTGTCCCAACTCTTAAACTCGTAAGCAAACCAGAGACTGAAGTGGGCTTTTCCTTGCCGGATAGTTAGCAGGATGAACCAAGCTAGAAGAAGTATCTGCTCTGAATGGTAGTCACTCAGTAAAAGGAAGTGAATGCTGAATTCAGCAAGATCCTTGATTCCGTATTGCCTGCATGTTCTGAGCATTGCCAGACGTCCTGCTTCCAGGACC